>NC_134426.1:17671885-17971885 GCF_030867145.1 Opisthocomus hoazin
AACTCATTTGAAGAGCTTTTATCGAGACCTTTATAAAAAGTAATCACATTTAAAAGCTCAACAGTAAAATCACATCAATAAAGTCAGCTTAGTACTTTTCCAAACAAAGTAGTGGAATTTCAGTAAGGTATGTGAAGTGTAAAGACAGGTGAAACCACTGTAACATTGCCAACTCCGTCAGCACTTGATTTCATTTGTGATTCTAATTGTCTATTGATGTCCATAGAAAACACTGTTATTTTAAAAATACCTCAGTCCAGATTATTTCTTCAACTTATAAATTTCATCATTTAAAGTGTAATGCCTAACTCTCTTAAAAGAGCTCTGCAATTTTTGAAGTGTGAAACCACTGTATCTGAAAAGCTCTTGTAACATGACACAGTGTAGAAAGCACAATATCCCCCAGCTCCAAAGGTGGAGGAAGCCAAGTGTTCTTGGTTTAATCTCTGGAGTTTTGCACCAAGCAAAGTGTATGCTCAGCTTTATTAAAGCAGTCCATAACAAAACGGGGAGCAGGAGCAAAGCAGTGCACCTCCAAGTCGCAGACCGGTCATACAAGCGCTGAAGTAATACAAAGCATGCTGCCAGAAAGCAGAAAGGCATTATGAGAGCCTGAAACGAAGCAGTGCTATTTTTAATTTTTTGGTGCTGTTGATTGCACTGTACCAGAAATAGATTCTAAAATAAGTATGGATATTTGGTGAAGAGTTTATTGGTCCATCTGTTCTCCAGGAGGATTGGATTTTTCTGTAATACCACACACATGACAAAGCGGCAGTATATAAAGCTGTTCTTAAAAATAAATACATACTCAAAAGTATTTTCATAAAAAATACACTATAAAACAAAGTCAGTCCAGTCTCAAAACAGTGGTTTACAGTTTTCAGCCTGAACAAAAGTCACTGAAGACTGATTCCCAGATCTCTGCTGTGACAGTATATTGTAAAAGGGTTGACTAGGTTATTTTTCAACTCCAAGTAAATCACCTCCACTCACACAAAACAGTCATTCAAGTTTGAAGCATTAAATAGATTTTTCTTTTTACACTCCTGAACTAATCACACCCAAAATGAATCTTCAAAGATCATAAATGCTACATAAAGGGAAAATGAGAATGCAGCTGAAATTACCAGTGTACGTGTGGCATGATTGTGAACACTCCGGTTTTTGCAAGAACAGTGGCCTCACAAAAAACGAAGTACAACAGAAAATCTTGTTATACTGCATGCTTTATTACATATTAAGAAAATATTCATTATAATAGAAGAAGAGAGATTTAGTCCCATTAACATCATTAATTTATTTACAGGAGCTAACACTAACGTGTGATGCATGGGGTGGGGGAATTTCTCAAACAACTGTTTTACAATCTTTAATTTCTTCATTTAGAATAGCTTCTTCTGTGGTAACTTCCATCAGTAAGATATTTATTTCCCTATTGATTTTTATGATCAATGCACTAAAGGTCCTGCAGGTTTGGATTCAATTGCATCCAACAGGTCTGCACCTCTCCCGAGACCACTCAGCCTCCTTTGCTTTCTTCACAGTATTAAGACGCAGTCCTTGCCTTAACTTTGCGTTTAAAAGAAATGTCACAATTATTAAGGCTAAACAATGAGGCTTGGAAAGAGAGGGCGAAGAGCACAATAACGAGTTCTGCTACTACTATGATATTGAACGAATACGAAAAGCAGAACTCAAGGCAAAGAACTGCAATACAACTTCAAAAGAGTTAGTGGCTGGATGAGCAAAAAAAACCACAACTGAAATTCAACGTAAATAAGCACACAGTAAAGGTGCAAGAGGAGAAGAAAAAAAAAAAAATTCTTTCTTAGGGGTTCTGGCTTTGAACAAGATACCACTGGCCAGAAAAGCAGCTCTTGATTGTATAGTAAACACGTCTGCAGAGATACATCAGTTCACGAAAAATATAACAAACAAATACCACCCCAATGTTTAGAATTTGGAAAGGGATGAAGAAAAAACCAGATACCATTGCAACAGGTGCCACTCTGCGTCTCCTCAATCTAAAGGAACGACAGTAGAAATAAGAGATGCACAAGGAGGCACGCCAAGAAAGGTAAGAAACATGGGATGGTTTCCACACAAAGAACAGCTAAATACAGAAGGAGTCTTCACTGTGAAGGAGATGAACTGAACAGGGAGAGAGCAGATGGGTACTAAAATCAAAAGGACTGACACAAAAGAGGACATCGATAGTTACATTCTCTCCTTCATACGGGAAGCAGAGGACCCAACACTGCAGTAATGAAGGAAACAACAAAAACAAGAACTCCAGACTTTTTTCCACCCGTTTCATAGATGAGCTATGGTATGAATTACCAACAAGTATTTGTGCATGCTGAAATTCTGTGTGGGTTCAAACTCCATTGAACCCACAAAAGAAAAATTAATCAACAGTTGTTAAATGCAAAAATATGTCAAGTGGCATTGCCAACAGCAGCAGGAAGCTGACCGAGTGTACAGAAAAATAATGGTATTCTTGGCATGACTCTAGAGTCTTCCCTAAGCTGTGCCACTTCTGACCACTGTTGGAGACAATTTTTATGTTAATGCATTATCTGGGTATATTTCAGAAGAGTATCTGGGTATATTTCTTTTTAAGAAATTCGAAGCACAGAACAGCAGACAGCTTCCCGAGACATCCAGATTGACTACATTACACTGCTTTTTTTTTTGTCTTACTTCGTTAAATGCCACATCTGTCTCATGGCTGTGTCCAAAGTAGACAGGATCTCAAACTCTTCAGGCAACATTTCTGCTCCTTCCTAAGTTCAACCTTTTTCTAGAAACTGGGTGAGACAGTAAATAATTTCACTGTATGTCACTGTGCTAGGGAACTGTTCTTCAAAGTATCAGATCATAAATGTGGTTTAAGCAACACTGCGTGTGCACACAGACATGTTCCTACGTAATCTGAAGACTACTAAAAAGATAATTCCATACGTTAGATATCCAATTCCGTAAATTAGATGGTTGGATCCTTCAACAAGAAAAAAAGAAAGAAAACGTTCTTCATTCAGCTCTTCTCCATCAGCTTTCCAGTCAACAGATGGAAATTATATAATTAAATTTACTGATACCATCATCCAAGAAACACTTGCAGCTCCCTGTGTCTTTAACAGCTGGTAACGTGAAGAGATCAAAAAGAGATGAGATCCCTCAAAGTAACCTTTGCAGCTTTCTTTCCTCAAAGACAACAGAAAACTCTCTTCTCTGGTGGGAAATTCAATCTGCCCCTGAATTACCACCTTGTCCTTCTAAGGTTCTTCTCCTAACGGTCCTGCCACAACTGCAGTCAGAGTGGCTGCTAGGATGAGTCTCTCACTCTCCCATGTCATACCATGAACCATGAGCCCATACTTTGTAAGCCCTTGAATGATTCTCATGCCATCTACAAGGTGGTGGCTCCCACTTCTCATAGAATGCCTTCCCCAATTCCAAATTCCAAAAGTAGAATTGTCATCATGACATCCAGACCGATAAAAAAAGAAAATCGGGGGAGAGCAATTGTTCTCCATGCAAGTTTCCATTTTCCCAAATATTCTGGTATCTAGCGATGTACTGCTGAACTTAAAGGATGGCAAGCATTACACAATGTACCTCAGGAAAACTGCTTTTCAGTCCATATCTGAACTGGTTCTCAGAAATCCACGGAAAACTCGAATGCCAAGCCAAGAAGAAAGGGTGGAGAGAAAAAGGGGAAAGCTTACTCATGTAGAAAGAACATATCTTGAAAGTCACACAGAGAAGAGGTTCACGCAGGCATTGCTAGAGCCAATGATGCATGAGGAATGACTGGGTTTTTTCTCATAGACCACCAAGGATCAACAGGCATTGCCACATGAGCGAGCGGAGGCCAGCGTAAAATTCATCTGCCGTTCCCTGGATAGGTGAACCCTGGCCAAAATACGGACTGAAGGAATTGTACACAAAGACAATTTCAGGGTTTAGAGTGCCTTTCTCCTACATAATGTAAACTCTTTGTAACGGACATCAGCTAATCCAAAAGTAGTACTTTAAATCCTGAAGAACAGTATCCACGTCCAAGTACTGTAATGGCAAATCTGCAGAGGTGTGATTATAACAAAGCGGTTTGGACCACATGCTTTGCCACAGAGGCAAGCCACGATCTGACCCCCTGCTGCAGTGACGGCAGTAGATGGCAGTGCAAAGCGTATCATTGGTGAAGAAGATTAGTTTGTCAATACTTAACAAATCGAATGTCTGCTATGACTGACCGTGTGAAAAAGAGGACTGTCTACCTTGCAAGCCAGGAGCAAGAGAGCCACACAAGTGGATATATCCAACCCAAAGTGAATCTAGTCAGCTCAGACCTAAAGACAGCAAGTGGCTCCAGTTTTCTTTTTCAAAGTTCTGTCCCATGTTTGCTCACTTGTCCAGGATTTCTCAGCTTCGTAAGTGCATACATTCAGAACATACAAAGTCACTCCTCTGTCAAACTCGGAGCACTTGAAAGTGGCCCAGCATTTGTGATTGCGAAATGACCTGCTCCACAAGGGGTCTTCACCTTGCTTCAGGCTTAGACCACATATAACGTATCTGAAGTTCAGACTAAAGGAACACAGTGTACTGTACAAGTCTGAGCAGGAGGTCAGGAGGGTTTTTTCTTGATGTTTTGCCCTCAGAGGGCAAAATTCCTCAACAATTCACTCAAAATCTCAGTCTGAGGGAGCTAAGCAGGCAACTGATCACACGTCTGTGGCCAGACCCTCATTCTCCCTACCCATCCTGCCCCACTCTTTTCAATGAAAAAGCTAGAGTTCTTTCAATATGAGATTTTGCAAAGACACCAAGTAAAATCACCAGTCAATACTTCTTGCTACAATGTACTCAGAGAAAGCATCCAAGAACAACCACCACTGACTTCTTAATAGGCTTTACTGATGAAGCTCTATCCAGTTTGTATCACCAAACGTAACTGCTTCAACAGCAGCTCCTCCCATTCTAGTCAGGTTTAAAAATCAGTATTACTGAGTTCAGAACAGAGTTTAGTTGCAGTGACTAGGTAGGAGAAAAGAACGAACCCTCAGGAGCAAACAGAAGGGAGGAAGGTGGGAAGATGTAACTCCAAAACCTCAGCGAGCGTTACTTCTGTTCTTTCAGCAATGGACTGGAGCCATGCTTTAGAACTTACTTTGCTTTACTCAGCTGCCAAGTAAATTGAAGCTAACAGAGTTCATTAAAAAATTATATCTTTTAAGACCTGTCCACTCTGTAATTACTGTACATCAGCAGATTGGTTCACTGCAATGTTCAGTTTAGTCATGAAAAGGGTATCCTACAGCTCCCTGGGTAATTATTACAAGGAAGAACATAGGTTTGTTTGTATTACTAGTCCTACACAGCAGAATTGGTTTACAGAGACTTATTTAGATTATACACAATATACCAAGTGTTCATTTAAGTTCCCTATCTTCTAAACTAGCAGTAAGTTAAAACCAAAGACAAGCTACTTTCATACTGTGTTATTATCCTGAATCTGAAAATTTAATACTAAGTCAAAACACTAAAAGCATTCAGAAGACTAATTCAGCTTTCTCTTCAACTTCATAAATGGCTCCATCCAATTATCCTTTAAAAACAAGCATTTCTGTAACCTCTTTGATATGTCAGTCACAGAATAGTCCATTCATATCACATCATCTGACGATTTCTTGAACAAGCAACCTGATTGCACAATGCCTAACGGATAGCACAGCCTTGCACGAAGACATTATTCTGCAATATTTTAAAATACTTGTTCTGCGGACTGCTGAGTTGCGCAGACCCTGTGCTGGCATACCGACTACCTGCTACAGCTCCCATCCAAGAGAACCCACTAGAGGTATATGCAACCAAACCCGATTAAGAGGAAGACAAAGACTGGGAAAGGAACATTTGGGGGACAGAAAGGAAAAAACAGAGTTTGAAATCATTATTTCAGCCAGTTAAAGTGAACACGATGGCAAAAACGACATTAATGCTTGAAGGTGTGCTAGCGGACAAATTAGGCAAGAATGAAATGGTTCCATCCTGGCTAAAAGGGAGAAAAACCCAATCAATCAAACACACTGCAGCACAATTCCATTTTAGTCTGGGTCTTCAGAAAATAAGGGTTAGCAAAAATTTTAAGGTAAGTCTCAGAAAACAGAGTTTCAGACCAAATAACCTAGATCACTCTGTTCTGAAACAAAGCTGTATTTCAAGATGAAGTTATTTTAAAGAGGTATAGAAGTGTCAGAAAAATAAATGAAATGGGTATTATTGTTGACTGAAATAATTCAGTGGAATTGCTTTCAACTGAAGTTTTCTTTCCTATTTTTGGAGACAGACTGAAGAATTTTTTGGCTTTAGGCACCAGGTTTTTTGGGGAATGAGGAAGTATATTTACTGCTGAAACGGACTGAAAACAAACCCTATAGTGCCACTGTTTTTGCAGAACTCAAAAGACCACATACTGCCTACAAGGAGTTTAAATCCGTTTAAGCACAAAATCCAGGTTGGTTTTCAGAAATTCAGGAAAGCCATTATCTCTTGTTTGTGGGGGTTCTAGCAGGACAGTAGGCAGAGCTGTAGCTGCAACTACAACTACAGCTGCAACAGATCTCAGTATCCAAAACTCGGGCCCTCTGAATATCTACCAAAGCTCTTAAGTCAATTCATTACTGATACAGTAAGTGACAACACTTGTGTTTGGCAGACAGTGCAACTGGGAGTCCTGACAAATCTAATTAACAGCACATCAGGGGCACTCCGTTTATCCTTTATATACTGTGCCAGTAGTGAGTGTATAATGAGAAAAGGAGCTTAAACATTAGTGGGACTTCACTAATTGGTCACCAAGTCCTGATTAAGCCAGGCTTCATATATAATTATTGAAGTACAAGTGTCTGACACAAGTGATCCAAAAACACTTAATGAAGATACTAAGTCACTTCTAAACTACATAAATAAAAATAAGGCACAAAAGCAAAAAAACAGACACAAAAATATGCAACTGTGATTTTCCTGAACTAGTTGCCATTTGTGTACGCCTAGTCCAAAATATTTCAACTGTTTAAATAACTATCTTTTAAAAAAGTTACTGAACTACAAAAAATAATATAGTGTCTTGATTACATGAAATAATGCAAATATTTGGACTATATGTAGGCATTCCAGTAACCTTCTACACCGAAATATTTATATATACAATAAATGTTGCCAGCAAATGATAACTACAAGAGAAGGTTTTACAAAATCCAGATGTTAAAGAAAACATGAGCACCTTTATGTATTTGTTCATTTACGTTCATTACATCAGTAAGAAGATCTTTAACTTCACAGCTCCAGAGATAACTGATGTGCACTACAAACCGGAATCCACAAAAGTATGTGCCACCATATCCACGCCGAGGTGACCTGAACTGCGTACCCGGCTGCACCTGGAAACACACATATCCCAACACACGTACCCCGCGTACCCTGGCTTCCTCAACATTCCACAAGGAAACGGCAGTTATAAACCTACACTGAAGAAAGATGGATCCACAGTATTTCAGAAGGAAAAAGGCAATCCAGCGTCTCAGGCACCTTACCAAAATCCAACACGTGAAAGCTCAGTGATACTCTGGGACAGCACCTTGAGTGCTTCTACCGGCTCAAGCACAGCACAGGAAAACAGGCTACCTATAGAAGGCAGCGGGCCAGAGAGTGTTTTTCTTTCTCAAGACAGAAGGGGATAAGAATTCTGCTAACAATTCATTTCAAACTGGTACATGTTGGTCAGTAGTACCTTGCTTCCGTGCTGGAAACTCATCAGGAGCTAAACAACCGGAGCTTACAAACATCCTTTTCAAGGTTCTGACCACGAAGCTTTGCCAGTTCTGCTGCACACCCTCCTGCCTCACACCAGGCAGGAAGGTCTGTGTGAAACGGGGGACCCGCAGCCTACAGCATGGCTGCCAGAGACACACAGGTATTCCAAAACCCACAGTGCCAATACCACAACAAATGTCATTAGCAGCGGCCCCATTTTGACAGAATGCTGCGTCCATACCAAGAGGTCCCTGCAGTAACACAACCCCGTTATCAAGAGAAGGGTATATTGGCAAACAAGGAAATTCAAACTCCTGTCTATCAACAAAACACAAAGTATCACAGGGCTGACCAAGCAATGGCACACCTATCAACACCCGTTATGTTTTATCTTAGCTGTCCAGCTCAGCTCCACGCACTCAGCAAACAGCTGGGTAAGACACTCCACAGCCCCACACGGATCAGCGGCAGTGGGTATACGCAGCGTACCAGAAGCACTGCTCCAGTGACGTCTCACCAATGCCCCCACACAGGGAGTCTATATGCTGTTCCCAGGACTTTACCTTGATTGGCAAGGGTCAAGGAACCTGAAGAATCGGTGCATGGGGTTGCTCTGCCACTGTCCTTTTAATGCTCTTACCCCAGGAAAGGAAGATGAGAAGGTTGGGTCATTATCATGAAGAAAGTAGTCCTCAGCGGTAGCTGCTACGAGTGTAACAATCCACCTTCTTGTTTCATCCACTGGAGGACATTCATTACATACCGTAATGCAGAGTTGTGCAGAGGTAAAGCAAACTTGGTCATATATTTAATATATTCAATTAAAATTTTACAGCATGCTCTGTGTGAGTTCTAACTGTCTTCTAGAAAAAAATGATGCGTTATTTTCATTATTCAATGAAAAACATCAGGCAACTGAATACAGAACACTCCTTAATTCATAGCTTACCTAGAAAGTTACGTTGGTAACAAAGCACATGAGCATTAAGACCTTCAGGCCGAAACACTTCTTTCCTACACAATGTGCTAACACTTTCAATCAAGAATTTTACATGCATGATTCTTGGATATGATACAAACTCAAATCATACTGAAATCCTAAGTAAGATTGACAAGAAACTCAGCGAAGATGAACATAACACTTCAGAATTTAAACCTCAAATACATGAAAATATTTGTCTGGGAACTAAGCCTCTTCAACTGAAACAGAAAAGCTTACTTTTACAGGGGTAGGGAGAATTACTGAGAAACACGTAGTATTTCTTATTACTCAGTATTGCCATCACATTCATTTTGACAAGTCAGGAATAAGCACACATTATTTAATATTAAATCTGATTGATTTTTATTGTTAGTTTTCCTAGCCTTTCCTCATTTATGATGTGTTAGTTGGCAACACTGTACATATATATTACTGTAGTATCACTACATACCATCTTCAAGAAACACACATGATCATGTTACTGAATTTTTTAAAACATGGTTAAAATGCAAGTACACAAACTTGCAGAATTATAACAATGGCTTCTTTTTCTCAAAGTCACGACAATAAAAACCTCCAGTTTTAAACTGAGACACTCACTGTACTGCAGTGAACTGTATACTCACTATCAATTACCATTTCTCAGCTGAGGAATTCAAAATCTCACGAAAAATTTAAACAGATCACTTAAACATGTTTCATCATGCTTTTACCAAATTATGCCATTGTTTAATGAAACACCTTAAAACCGCTTGCCAAAAGACAGTATCTGCATAACGCTGTGTGCCAGGATCAAACCTCCGTGTCAGATTCAGCCAAGGTGCTCCAGCCTTCAGTAGGCGCTAGTTCCACCAGCTCCCAACTCCCCTGGCACCGCACGGCAGCTTTTCTCCAGGGCTCACTAAACCTGGCGCCTTCATACAAAGATACTGGCTGACAGCAGTTCCTAGCACGGCAGAAAGTGAATGCAGCTTGCAACAATGCTGAACGTCAGCTTTGGTATCACTGACCTAGAAATTCCTTGGACAAGTCCTAGGACTGCTCCCAGGAAACTGAAGGCAGTGCTAATTCCCAGGATCTCAACGCCGAAGCAGTGCTTGAAGTGCCTGCGGTCTTCAGGTTTTGATGGCACTGATTAATGCCCTGTACTCATGCTTGCAAAGAAACGAACACAGCTATTGAGCAGAACTGGATATGGATGTGCTGACTGAACCCTGTTACAGCAGGAAAAGTTCATGGAGTGGATCTCAGGGGGAGAGCTGACATGTGAATTCTCAGGATACTGTATTTAGTAAGATACAGCCCATGCACTCGTAACTCTATATTCTCTATAAATCTCTATAAATCTCTATATTCTATCAGCATCACATGAGGTTGTCATAATCTACTGTCTTACGTGACAGTAACAAACAGAGATCTGTTTGGAAACAAACCAAAGAATAGTATTTCACTGCAGCCTAACGGTAACTCCACTCTTCCAGCCGCACTGCTCCACGCGCACAGAGAGTAACGTGGCTATCTAGACACGCACTCCTATCTGTTGGACTTCTCACCTACTCACAAAAAAAGGAGCAAATTCTACTTCAAAATATTTCACTGATGGCACTTCTTGTGTTCTTAAGGCTCAAAAAACCTAGCAGACTTCTGGAAGAGGGCATGACCCCTCAGTTACTTAAGCTGCAACAGGAAGAATTTTTTTCACATGTTCTTTACATTTAAGCATATTAAAAACAGCTTAATAACTCCTATTAAGTTGCTCATACAGTTCAAAAGAAACGGATTTTTTCCCGCCTGTTTCCTACTACACACCAAGAAAACAATCACTAAAATAATTAGCAGATCCTTGCGTAAGTTGGTCATAAATTTTTCCGTCTGTAAGATGCATAACATTTTACAGTGGTGCTTTCTGAAACCAAAAAACCCCGTACAAAACTTGGGAAGTGATTCTGACTAGACTGTGGAGATGAATTTTCACCACGCAGGGGATGGCACTAGCTGTGCCTTGTAGCAGGCAGGTTCTGTAACTCCATACAAATCTCCTTTAGGACGTGGTGCAGGTACGTGAGCTTGCCCTTTTCCAGCAGTAGTGTGGAAACATGTCTTAGACACGCACTGCTGTAGAGCAGACAATACAACATGAAGAGTTATTTAGTAAGTGGCACATAATATTCAAGATACTCAGGAAAGAAAACCCGCAAGTTCTGCTCTAGATTTCCTGTGAAAAGCACCTGGCTCACACCGTACGCAAACCAACCCATGGAGGATCCGTCCGTACCTCCCTCCTCCGTCGTGCCCTCACGCCTCCCGGCACGGCCAGAGCAGCTCATCTCGCACACTGTTTCTAACCCGGCCTCGGAAGGTCACTGATTGTTCTCAGGCCCCCTTTTCCCATCTCGGGACTAACTCGGTCATGGCCACTGCCATGCTTCACTTCACCTCTGACTTCACGCTGAAATCTCAGACCTCCCCGCCCTTCTCCTCTAATGCCATTCACGAAAACAACGGGCCCGGAACGCATTTACTCCTTCAAAGCCAGCTGCGTGAGTTTTAACTCCTTCCCTGTTTATTCATACTCAGTCCAAGACTTTGTGGTACGTTCCTGAAATGAAGTTAGTAGCTCAGGGTGCTGGAAATTCGAGATGACTAACTTTGCCACAAGCAGAAGCATAAAAACAGACCTTGGAACTAATTGTATTTCTTCGCCAGAACGACACCTGCTCAGTTTTTCTCCATTCCAGGGGGGGACACCTCCATCTAGATCGATCTCTTTCCCCATTTACGGAGAACAGCGCATGCGTTTTCAACAGTGCATTACCTGTTCCCACACTTCAACCTAATCACTGTACATACCTGCAACTTGCTTCTAGTATTCTAGTATCTAGTATTAACATGGATTTAGCTACTGTTTTTTAAAATACCACTTTTTTAGTTTTGAAGGCATCACCCATAGCGCTAAAATACCTGAAGACTCAGCTGGCCTCTTCTTCCTGTGATTGCTCCTTATTGCTTTATCTCCAGCAAGTGGCTGCTTCGAGCAAGAGTTTCACAAAGAATTTACATGGAATTAACATCAATCACTTCATTTGTCTAAAAGATAGCTCTTTGTGCTATACTGAGAAAGAAAGCTTAAAAGATTAAATAAAAAATGTCTGGACAAATTACTCCCCAAAGCCTTCTGCCATTTGCTGCTACTGTCCACGGTGGACTCTACTGGCAACTGTTGCAGTCTTTACTACCATCTTTCAGTAAGGTTAGTTAACTCCAATGATGTCTTCATAGCAGAAAAATTAACAACCCGAAACAACACGAAACCTATCTCAAATTAGGCCGTAGTTACTACTGCTAACTAAATGCTTTTAAAATGGTGTGTATCCACAGGATCTATAGTGACAAGTACTTTATAAAAAACCAAACCAACCAAGAACCCACAGAAACCAACAACAAATATATCCTTCAAGAGTCTATCCTTCAACCCTAAAATTCCCAATAAAAATGTTAGCTTTAGAAACAGGAATACTTCAAATACAATTTAAGTTCAACATGAATTCATTTTTTGCAATGTTTTCCAGACTAGTTATTTAAGTGCATACTTAACATGTATTTACAAAGGTAATTACCCTCTACAGATCACCTCACGGTGCAAGCCATTCGGTGTTACACACACGTAAATAAGACACAAAACCCTCCAAACTGCCAAAATTCTAAAGTAACGATACCTTCCATGCCAGTGCTGCTGCTGTTTTTGACAGTCACCGTCTACTGTATCCGATGCTTCAGTTCTTAAATTGATACACACCAGGAACAGGCATGAGACTCATAAATACGTTTCATCTGAGCACCAAGGCTGCAGTAGAGTTGATAAAACAAATAGCTTTTGCTGAAAGGAGCTTTGTCCCTTTTCCAGAAGCTGGAAAAGACACTGCTTCTTTTGTCACTTTAGGGAATTGATCTTTCAGAAGATTAAACTAGATCTTGGTGCGATCAGAAAAGCAGCAGAGGAAACACGAGGTCGGTAGGTGGTTATGTATAGCCAGGACAGAGAAAGGTATGGAAAACCCTGGAGTTGTCAATGGCTTCTTGCCATGAGATCGATGTGAAATCAAAGGTTACACATACACAGTGCAAGTCTACTTACCTACAAAGAGTCAACAGCAAAAAAAGAGAGATCCCTATGCTGAGTTAATGCTTTCTGTTTTTAGAAAGGAGACAAATCCATGTTTAATTACTGATCCATGTTTAATTATGCATTATATCTTAAAAACCACTGCTGTTTGGAAGCACCCGGTTAACACAAAGTGTTACAGAACGGAGCCAACTGTGTGCAGTATTACACTGTAACAAGGTTAAGACATTTCTGTTGTAAGACAAGGTGGTGAGATAACGAGATGAGAGGAGGAAGGTACATATGATCTACGGAATGATTTCCACCTGTACCTACAGCTGCCACCAGACACGATGCTGTGACTGTAGCTGCGCTGGATGAAGAAGAAGTTGCCAGCCCACTTCATCTCCACTTGCTCATTACCTTCAAATCTTCCAGCGTAACTGCATGTTTAGTCACTTCCTAACCCAGTTCTGTCAAAACGATTCCCATTAGAAAATCCGTGTTTCAGCTTAACTCCGATTATTTTTGACAGACCTTGTTTAGTGGATGACTATAAATGCAAGTACCAGAAGATCTGAGAACACTGTAACCTTTCGAGCGGGGAGAGGAAACAGCAATGAGCAAGTGGAGACAGCCAGCCCCCTTCCACCGTTATGCTGCTGCAAGAGAAGCGCGTTCATCAAACAGAGAGGTCTGGCTTGTCAGCCTGCGTCCTCAGTGGAAGCTGTGTATCAAGGCTGGCATCTTTAAAGAAAAAAGTAAATCTATATACTACTCATTCTACTGCTTCAAATGTCACCTTGGGGTTAAGTGTCCAGAAATTCAAATAATTTGTTACAACTACCTGGAATTTTGTTGTATAACGAGAGAAACAGGCAGATTACATTCAAGAGATACAAAAAACTGTGATGTTTCTGTGGAGTTAAGGGAAAAATACCAAACTCACCTTCTTGTCTTAATTATCATAACAAGACCAGAAAAATTACTTAATTGCTTTCTGTGTATTACTGACGTGAACAAACAGTACCTGTGCTTTTGTCATACCGGAAAAGAAGTAGAAAAACTACCACCAAAATGCAGCCTCAAACTATCAGCACGTAATACAGAACACTGACAGGAAGAGCACTTGACATGTCGATCACTTTACCTTTTATTAACAGGCTTCTCATCCTTGTCATAGGGCCTTATGAACCATTTCCCAATCCTTACGAAGTTTTTATCCATCAAGCACCTGGAAAAAAATCACAGCAACAATTACTAGTTACACCTTCAGCTGTAATTAAAACCAGTCTTTGAAGACAGTAAATCTAAGGGATTACGGAGCCTAATTTCCAGCATATCGAAATCAGCTTTGTAGCCTTTGGGTTCCATGCAACTTTGCCACTGTCTCATTTCCCACACTAGTCAGAGAATCGCTGGCCAACCTCACAATGCTGTCGCTGATGCTCATCTTCACACACGCATTTTCCCCTCAACTCTGGCAGATTCTCCCCTGCTCCATGCTACTCTTCTTGCTGAATGATCCATCACCCTATTTTTCAGACTCCGCTCCTCGAACAAAGACAATTCATAGCTCTGATTCTTTTCTATACAGTGTTTCTCTCGGATTTCATGATAAAAAATATGCACTCCTGCATTCTTGGCACACAAATGGCATAGTATAGTATATGAATGACAGGAAATTGTATTAAGCAAACATGAACAATAAACCACTTTTCCTTCACACAATCCACAGCATGATTTCAGGTGTTGAAACTTCCATAATTACTGTTTCCTCTCTCAGAAAACCTCACTCCAACAAACACACTTCCATGTCACTACATTCAGAGCAGTAAGTTACTCATTTTCTGTGGTCCCTTTAGAAACACACAATTTCTTTATAGAACCTGTATGTTCTGTGGCTTTAAAAAACCTAATAGTGAGGATGCAAAGTGATCGATAACCAACCTGGGCTGACAAGCTAAGGAGTGCTCGATGCCTTCCTAAGTCCACCTGTACAGGTGAATCACACCAGCAAGATGCCAGCACTATTTAAGTACACTTCATACATTAAATATGCAGCTGAACATACTGCCCAAAGGAGCACGGACAGAAACTTGTTATGAAGGAATATTTTTCAGTAAGGGAAATGCTATGTTTCAAAAGTTCTGAAAAACTGGTCATCTGTTGCTAGCGGTTTATTTACGATTACGAACAACATACAAGCTTTCCCTACACGTTTCATGTCTAATCAGTATTTCTTTATTTAGATGGAAGAACTATACTTATCCATTCTTCAAAGTTTTCCAATAGTTTATTTCTATAGCAGTTGCTAGAGACTAGCCAAAACAAAAAAGTCACATGAAGCCTTCTGGGAAAGGACATTCTGCAGGGTTTAGAAAAACTGTGTGATCTATACTTGAAAAGCATTCCTAGAAGGCACAGATAGGAAATGGCCGACAGACGATGTAGATACTAATATACTTCCTGGCAGGGTTTTCCAAAATTAGAGCTAGGTTGAAGAAAATTTTGTCAATTAAAGCAAAAAGAATTCAGCTCAACTGACCACACCAGGACCTTAAGCGAAACACGACAGCTCAACCAGCAGAGATCTACAGACACTGCTCTTGTGCTGGTGGGAAAATCCAGGCGGCTGCAGCGACGGCTGCCCTAGGAAATGCTTGCTAGCAGAGAAAGCCTGTCAGTGTCAGTGCACTTTATACAAACAAAAGGAAGTCTGTGAAGTTTACATCAGATCCCTAAAGAAAATAATCTGTACCAGCAAAAAAATATAATAAACTCTGCCCCATCACACACACACACACACATGGACTTTAATACCACATCACCTTCTCTCACGATGGCAGGTTCAGCTGCCTCAAACTAACGCTGCTTTCCCAGGAAAAAGTCTTCATGGGTAGGCTTGGCCTTCAAAACCCGCCAACCCTCACAGGCTGAACTAAATCACAGGTTATTTAAAGTATAATCCTGCAAGAAATGCGAAACATGACTGCAGAGGCACAGATCTCCAAGATCTGGCCGAGTGAAGGATTCATGACAGGACAGCGTTAATTTTGCTCTCGAAGCACTCAGTGCTAACCAGCCTGTAACAGTAAGCTGGAACAACGCACATGCGTAAACAAGAAACGCTGGTCATAAACCCCCAAATGAGGATACAGGTAAAAGCAGTTATTTAAATCAGATGAAATAAGGACATAAAATACTCTGAACTCCTTGGCTCCCTTCTCCAGTTCAGGCCCAGTACCATTTTCTCCCAGTTGTCTGAGCATTTCACTGCCACTCAGCCTCTCACATTTCTGACTTTTCTACAAAAAAAATGACCTGGCAAGGGCACACTAACGATTATGAAATCATACCATAACATTTTGAGTATTATTTCCTCAGATCTTCTAACATTAATTGCCAATTAACATAAACTTCCGATTAATACTTTGGGTACTGAGAGGAAAAAAAGAAAAAGGAATATAAACAACTGTGTAAATACCCTTTCTTGTCCTTCCTGGGGTTAACTTCAAACGAGCCCCTCTCCTCCCTCCTCCCTGGTCACAGTCCCTGCGTCTGCACCCAGTCCCTCGCAGCCCTTTGGCAAGGCGGTGAGATGGGGGGGGCTCACCTCCACCACCCTTCTTCCGGCCGCCATTTCCCTCCCGCCGCCAGGTCCTCCCGCCCCGGTGGCTTCTCCCGCCCTTCTCCAGCGGCTGCCGCCTCCTTCCTCGATGGCGGCCGAGCCGCGGTGCTGGCGGGAGGTTGGCGGCGTGGCGGGACGGCTGGAACCAGCGGCCTGCTCCCCTCACAGTGGCCAACGCTCCTCGCAGCACCGCTGCACCCATCCAGCATGGCCAGGCCGCCCTGCGAAGGAAACCACATTGCGGGGGGACACACGGGGCTTCCGCGAGGAGAAAACCTGCCCTTCGCTAGCAGCAAAACAAACCAATACACCCTGTAAACCTCCAGCACAGGCAACAGCCCTGTCACGCTGATAAGATCAGAAAGAAATTCAAGACTTCTTTTTCATTACTCAAGCTTTTCCTAAACACGAGATAAAATGGGCCTGTAAAAATTAAAGCGCTATTTCTCTTCTTAAAGCCTACACACTTCTTGCTATTATTTTAAATGAAATAATCCTGATGTTAACTTCAGATTTGGCATGACAAACAAAAAAAACCAACCCCAGAAAGTGTATGATCTAAAATAAGCTCAGCAATAATGCTGTAAAAATGAGGTAGCTAATTGGACCGATATTTGGTAACCCGTCATCCCAGGTCACTGTGACAACCGTGTCATTAAAGGACTTCTGAAGTGAGGGTGTTCCTGACGGCGCAGCTCCACGCGAAGAGCACGGCCGCCTCCCACCACCGCAGCCACCCCCATTGCCACCGCCATGGCCTCCGCTGGGCAAGGGAGCGGGGGGTCCCACACCCCCGGCCTGCGGCACGGGTCAGGCTGGCGTGCGGTGGCGTGACGGGCGGCGTTCATCAGCCCGCGTGTGCTGCCCAACTGCGCTCCAAAGATGACGGCTGAGAGAAAAGAGCTCTGATGGCTTTTCACTTGCAGCTGGACAGAACAATTCTGCCGATTCTGCCAACTGATTTCAATTAATTATTTTTAAAAAAATAATTAAAGATTTACATCAGAAGCTTAAAACTGTCCAATGAATAAAAATATCTGCTACGAGTCATACCTTAAGCCAGTTGGCTGGGTACCACCCGTAAATAAACACATATAAACCTATTTTTCCCTTTTAATACTGCAAAGCTACAAAGGAACTAGTGAACATTCTAGGCTGGGAATTTCATTTTTATACTTTTGTTCACTTTAAGTAATCTATTACTTCTGTAAAAATCCCCTAAAAAGACTGATGAGGTAGAAAATGGGAAATAAAACAACCACTCCTTGCAGCTGTGTCCGTGCACACAGGCAGCCGTTCCACCTTCCCCCGCAGCAGACGTGGACAGCTCACCAACAGGCAAAGGAGCAGTGGCTGCGCTCATGGAGACACCGCCTCAGAACATAATGCAAACCTCATTACTAGTAAATCTACATCAAAGCAAACAGGATACTGAGCGAGACAAGATAAAAGTATTTTCAATTAGCTTGTTTTCTGAAAGAAAAAACACTCAATGCTTCATTCTGCAAAATTGCTCTAACACAAAGGTACAGGAGAGGTGCATCATGTTTTGTTGTTGTCATTACGATTCTAAATTCAGAAAAGGTGGGAATAGCCTAATGACACTTAATTCTGAGAACATCTCCAAAACCTGTAAAAAGAAGAACTGAAATATAATACAGGAAGGTGATGACGACCTGAAGAACTGCGGTTACAGAAAAGGAATAAAACACAATAGTCCAAGACGCAATGTCGTCCGCTGAAGGCCTAATCACAAGATCATCTTCAGAAAGCTTCAGAGTTGATAGCTGGACAAAGAAGAAAAAGCCCTAAGTGTAGTAACTCATCACAGAGTAACTCTGCAGCCAAGTCACAGGTGTGTGTATATGATGAAGACAAAAGAAAGCAATGCTAGGATGCACTGGGCCTGTCAGAGCCAGGAACTGTTAAGCTTCACCCTGAACACTGCGCACAAATTGAGTCAAATTGTAAAGTGCACGTAACTAGGATGACTGCAGACCAGAGTTAAGGTCTTCTGATGTTACCTGTTCAGATACGTACTATTTAACCTCGTCAAAGGGGTTGGAAGTCCGATATAATTATTCTCAGTAAGCACTTCAGGAAGCTGAAAACTTTTTCTTTTTTTTGCTTTTGAAACATCTGCCCAACAATAACGCAAGGAGAAATGCGCATCATTATTCTTCGTATGAGCGCTTAATTAGGCTGCACAGCACTTCATGATACATCGCCAGTCGACAACTTCAGAGCTCCATCTCTAGCCTGTGTCTCCTGCACTAAAGTTCCTCCTCTACAAAAATATGGATTAAGATCAATCATACTATAAATGGTCTGCAGGTACCCTGCATCATTTTAAATACAAAAATGAAATATTTGAGTGCAATAGAGTTTTTCTTACCTTTCCAGAAGATTATGAATTGCTTTGAAGAGCAGGGTCCTACACTCGTAGGAAAGGCCATTCTCCCACAGTCCTTCTTCCACCACTACAAAAACAAAAAAGGTCAACATGCTCAGAACAGGGAAACACAAACATTTACACAAAACCCAACCCCAGCAGCTTTCACTTTCATCAGCAGCTTGCTTCACGAAACTGTTTCAGCTGTTCCCTCTATCGCCAAAGTACCTTTAATCTTTACTCGCTGAAGACACCAACTTTGAATTCTTAAACAAAGAAAACACAAAAGCATGAAAGCAAACACATTTGTTCTTAGCATTCAATACTGCAGGAGGGGAGCGAGGAATTCACGATCATCCTTTGCCATCACTGCCGAGAGATCCTTTCAAACTTCACCGCAGATGCAAACAATCAAGAATCAAAGTGAATCATTAAAGGTGTAAAATCAATTTACATAACTCAACATTAAACAACTATGCTGAACCTCTGACTGTCACTCTTGAGTGAAATGCCTCCATTTTACTGTCTTCAGCTATAGCAGTTTAAGCAATATACTGCAAATATATGAAATACACAGCAGTTATTTATTCCAAAATAAAACCTGTAAACTCGATGTGAAAATGTAGATTTTAGAGAGTTAAAAAAAATAATCTACTACTTTCTCACGGTGGAGTGCAGCATGAACTGGTCACCTCACTGAGTACCGGAAGGATATACAAACCTCTAAAATCTCTGCTGTCTTTACATCCTTTAGGATACTCAAACTACCAAGAGTACAACTATTTTTGGTGTGCCTCTACCAGATTCTAAATCTTTTTCAGCCAGAAGACGCAATCTCAGCTGCGGAGCAAAACCAGATGATTCAATAACTTTGTCAAGGAGTAAGGATTTGTTCATTGTCTCAGTTCTGTCACTGCAATTTTCAGGAATACTCCGCAGATCTTTAGAAGTGCAACCAAAATTCTACAGCATGTTCAGAGCTGAAATACTTCATACTCCTCCTCGGCCAATTTAAAGGACGAAACCTCCCAACAGCTTGTCTGTCATGCCAAGATCCTTATCTAAGTATAGTTTACTCTACAATCATGTTTAAAGTAAAGCTTCTAAGGCGTTTCTGCTGTATGAAAAACACTAATATTGCCAACAGCCTTCAACTGCAGCTTCAAAGCCTCAAACCCCAGAGTTGTTCTTTATTCTGCCGCTTCGCCCAGTAACCGTAAGTCGAATAACCTCAAACAAGAAGAGGCACATTCTTTGAACATGTAACGTTGTGATATGCTAACACTGGTGATGGAGCCTCTCTCCTCGAACAGAAGGAAACAGCCAGGGCTCTAGTACCTCAATCAGCTTACCGAACAGCGGTTACCTCCCCCGAAGGACGAAAAGGCAGCCCTGTGCTTTTGGGCACAAGCATGAGCCAAGCGTCTTTCCCTGTAAAACCATTCAAAGCCCTTTTAACGCTTGCAAAACCTTCCTGACGCTGTGCATGCAGTGTGCCCCAGCTGTTTGCTAGACAGAACTTCACACGGCCTCAGATTTCGTGTTTAACACGGTATTCTTACAAAACTTCAGAA
The DNA here is from genome assembly GCF_030867145.1 of Opisthocomus hoazin. NCBI lineage: Eukaryota > Metazoa > Chordata > Aves > Opisthocomiformes > Opisthocomidae > Opisthocomus > Opisthocomus hoazin. The sequence continues at coordinate 17,692,388 of NC_134426.1, forward strand.
TCCCCATGCATTCTCAGAACTACTGATGTATACATTCTGTACAGTTCAGAGCTACTGAAGCCTAAGACTGCACCAGTCTTGCACTTAAAACCCACGCAACTCCCAAATACATGAACAGTTTATATGTTACAGCATGAAAGAGATCACACCTGAGCTCACCTCTACAAAAACTCCACATTTAAATACAAAAATCAAATTTTCAGTGTCATAAACTCAACAGAATCTGTACGAGTCAGAAGAAATTCACTATTACACAGCACGGAGCTCTTCTGGGGCTTTGCTCTCACCCTACCAGAGCACCCGTGCCAGAACTGTCCCTGCATTAAGAACTTCACGCACAGTGGGAGACAAGAATCCATTCCATCATTTCAAAGGAAACATCTCACAGCCAGTTCTGATGTCCATAACTCATTATCTATTCCCAAGCACGCATAACAAACCAACACGACAGCTTACATCATCTCTCAAAACCATTTGCTCCAGCTATAATTTTGCCACTCACTCCAGAAGAAGTAAGATCAGATCACACTGCTTTACACTGTTTACAAGGCAACATTCCGCAGAGTTGGAATAATTTTAATACCAAACTCTTTAGGTACCGGACACAACCTGTATTCTTCCACCCAGGCGCAACTCCTCTTTGGGTGACACAGCCCCGTCGCTCTTCCCCAAACCCAGACCCCTCTGCCCTGGCTGACCGGCTGAGGAGCAGCCGTCCAGTGGGACAGGGAAACCAGGAAACTCTGATGTGGTATCATCCCTCAATACTCTCATTTTCCAAATTGGCTGTCTTCTTACTCAGCAGTCACAAAAAATTGTATATGAAATGGAAATAAAATTATTTCCCTATTAAATTTAATGCTAAGTATATCATAAGACATCTTCACCACCATTTTCCTATAATAAACACTGCCTTTGATTCCCAGCTATATTCATGCACTACAGTTACCCGAATTACCTCTAGTACTTCTTTATCCTACCAAAAGCGTTCATCTAGCAACTGAGAGTATGTACGTATGTCTGTCGCAGTAAAAATGGGGAGGTAAAAAAAACACCTGGGACTGCAGCATTTCACTTCTGCTCTCCGGCTTCCTGAGCCAGCCTCCAAACGACAAGAGCGTAAACAACCGGAGCAAGTCGCAACATCAAGACGTAAATGGTGCCCAGTAACGAAACCTGGTGGAAGACTGGAGACCGGAGTATCCCCGTCAATCACAAGGTGCCTCACACTGTGACAGTGTAACTAGATTTTAGATTTTGAAGACTTTTTAAAATTCCCTATAGAAGATTGAAGACTAGGGAATAACTGTTCTTCTCTGCCTGTCAACACAACGCTTTGTAACGCTTCCGACGCTCAACGCTTTCAGTTCCAGCCCTCGCCAGCCTCGTCAGGCACACGGCGAACAGCAAGCAGCTGCTGCACGGGTTCAGAAACCTCCTCACGCCAAGCACCTTGTCCTGTCCTGCAGGCATCCGCTGTCACTCTAGCTGAAGTATTTCTCTTTAGAGGCAACGAATTTGACGCTATAGAAAAACTGTGAAAGCCATTTTCAAAAAAGAAAACTTCTAGGGGAAAAAAATCAAGTAAAGATTGAATTTTAGTACGAGAAAGAGTACGACAGAGCAGGTAACAACTACTTCCTCTATGGAAGCCAGAGAGGAGACGCCAACAGGACAAAACCGCGGGTCACCCCTTCCCGGGACCTGGGTAGGCAAAGCCCTCACTACTCCGACCGCTGCCTGCGGAAATCCTGCTCTCAGCGGACCGCCGGATTGGGCGACCTCCAGGAGCCCCAGCTCCTCCCCACCTGCGCGATCCGCCAGATCTACTGATCCTCTGCTGTCACAGCTTTAGAGAGGTCTCTCTCTCTCTCTGTGCATATATATATATTTATCAGTATCTGCTAACTACCTTATCCACAGGTGTACATTCCAGAGCAGTCACGGATGACAACCAGGAGTTGCACTTCCTTTCCTGTAGAACAGGCAGCTCATCCCCTTCTCGCTCCTTGTCCTGCAATATAGGGAGAACTTTCCTTTCCCACCAAAATAACCAACTACTTTGTGTGTTCTGTTGTTTTGTTTTGTTTTGTTTGTTTGTTTGTTTTTTTAAATCAAATCACCTCTCAAATCAAACAACTAAGTCTGCCAATACTCCAGCTCTAAAATACGGATTCTCGGGGGGATCAAGAAGGTGAGGTCACACCATCTCTGCCCTGAACTGTAATTCTATAAACTGCTTAGTTCAGACCGTCAAACTGCCCTCACTGCATCATGCTCGGTATACGCTCTTTCAATCCAGTGGAGAAAGCGAGCACTAAAAAAGCACTGGGATGCAAGAAGTAGTGTGAAATTTTCAGTATCTTTCAAAAGAGGAAAGCAGGGTGGAAGGGAAGGCTGGATACATCCAGTTTTCTACAAGGATACTCTATTCGTTGATCTGAAGAGGCATCATTGTTACAATCTGTAAGAGTTAAGAAAGTTCAAATGTAAATAGCCATTCAAATTTTCATGGCAAGTTAACAAAACACCGTACCAATGTCTTAACAGATACTACAGCAAAAAAGTCACTGTGAAAACTGACAGGGTGCTGTGCAGGAAAATCCACGTCCCTGTTACAGCCGAGGACCTGCCCATTACCATTAGCGAACGTACACGTGCGTTCAGAAAACCTTTTGGTCGTAACACCTGAGAAAGAGCACAACACAGTGATTTTCAACTGCAAACAAACCTTCCACTGAAAAAATACTTTTTATTTTCCCACTGCCAAGATATTATTGACAGAAAATCCATAAAGAGAAAAGGTGTGGTAGACGCTTATCCTAATGGATTACGACTGAGGTGCTAAATCTCACTTCTGGTCTTCACAGAGAATAGGAATTAGTCGATAGCCTTCATATAGAGTTTTAAGACGTTCGTTATCATCTTGTTTTTATAAGCTCAAAAAATGACTAGAACATTTATGCTGATTTTTAAGTTTATCTTTGCAGATCAGATGTTAATAGAATTAAAGGCAACCACAATAATTAAGACTTACACTGGAAATTCGTAATTTAAACATACATTAATGAGCAGCTTAGTTGGCTTGGGGTCTTTTATTTTCAAGTCAGAGACATTAAGGTCTTCAAAGTGGCTGATGATTTTCATGAAGCCAGCCATGTTCTCAAAAAAAAAAAAAAAGAACCATTATAAAAATTTCAAGGGGAGAAGTCGCAGCAAAATATCAAAGCAAATACTTCAATAATTTTAGGTCTCCCAGCAGAGATATTGGAAAGATAATAAGATCTCTGTTCTGCTTCAGCAGCCAGACTGACATGTTTTACTGCGAAGAAACACAGGCAGGAAGGAGCGAAAGCAAGCGGAGACTGTGCCGGCACTGCAGAGATCGTTCTACCTTTAAGAAATTCAGACACCCACATGTTAATAATTCAGGTCACACTGTCGTATGCAGTTTAAAAGTAGAATTAGTTTCAAAGAATACATATTTCCTCAGAGCTATGTTACATATTTCCTTTTAATGTATCATATTGCAGCAACAGCTGAAATGAACGTCTAGACATCAAACCCAGTCTTTATTCCCACCTACTGCTTTTTTACCTCAGGCACCCAAACTAATGAAACCTATTATCCAGCACGCTGACTTCAGTTACCACGCTGGCCACGCAAACACGATGAGGCACTCTGGGACAGGACCAGCTCTTCAGCCATTAAAATTACTGAAAATCAATTCCTTGCCGCACTCTGCAGACGTGCTGATAGATTAAAGCACAACACATGGGACAAGGAGATTACTTCCAGGGAAGATTAGGATGTCAAACCACTGAGGAAGGGGAGCTCCTCCGCTACTCAGCGCAGTGTATGTTCCCTCTCACTCTTTAACATTTTGCCTACTTGTTACCACGAAACATGAAGAATGGGGGGCTTTTTCCCTATATAGATACAGTTTTTGAAAACACATGTGCTGCCATTCAGCGTGACCTGGACAGGCTGGAAAGTTGGGCAGAGAGGAACCTGATGAGGTTCAATAAAGGCAAATGCAGGGTCCTGCACCTGGGGAGGAACAACCCCATGCATCAGTACAGGCTTGGGGTGGACCTGCTGGAGAGCAGCTCTGCGGAGAGGGACCTGGGTGTCCTGGTGGACGACGGGTTAACCGTGAGCCAGCAGTGTGCCCTGGCTGCCAAGAAAGCCAATGGGTTCCTGGGGTGCATCAAGAAGAGTGTGGGCAGCAGGTCGAGGGAGGTTCTCCTTCCCCTCTGCTCTGCCCTAGTGAGGCCCCATCTGCAGTGCTGTGTCCAGTTCTGGGCTCCCCACTTCAAGAAAGATGAGGAGCTACTGGAGAGAGTCCAGCGGAGGGCTATGAGGATGGTGAGGGGACTGGAACATCTCTCCTACGAGGAGAGGCTGAGGGAGCTGGGCTTGTTCAGCCTGAAGAAGAGAAGGCTGCGGGGGGACCTAATATATACTTACAAATATCTGCAGGGTGGGTGTCAGGAGGACGGGGCCAGACTCTTTCCAGTGGTGCCCAGTGACAGGACAAGGGGCAATGGGCACAAACTGAAGCAGAGGAAGTTCCGTCTGAATGTGAGGAAGAACTTCTTCACTCTGAGGGTGACGGAGCACTGGAACAGGCTGCCCAGGGAGGCTGTGGAGTCTCCTTCTCTGGAGATATTCAACACCCGCCTGGACAAGGTCCTCTACAGCCTGCTGTAGTTGACTCTGCTTCGGCAGGAGGGTTGGACTAAACGACCCACAGAGGTCCCTTCCAACCCCTACCATTCTGTGATTCTGTAAAATAACTCCAATGAAATCAGAAATTCAATTACTAAAAGCTTTTAATTTTTCATTTTGATTTTTATTAACTGTGCCCTTAAATTTTCAAATTTAATATTTCAAAGACCAACTAGCATTTTGAAGCATCATTTCTTCTAAAAAATTGAGTTAAAAAGTAACAAAGCAATGCAATGGCACATTAATTCTGAAAAACTATATTATACCCATAAAAATCCAATTAAACGCAATGCTATTGATTGATCATTGTTATACTGCCATTGATCACCTTGTAAAATCTGCGTTTGAAGTCATTAGTGATTAATTGACTTATTACTAAATCAGACTCAACCCACTTAGAGATCTAATTTCCTCGCACCGGCTATGATTGTAGGGAAATTGTACTGCTTACTCTCACGGCGCTGAGAATCCATCTTGGCTCCCTGTCTCCCCAGTCCACCCACAGCAGACCCAACGCAGCAGCAGTGCCCACCAGCACGATCCATTCACGGGAACCCCCTTGCACACCGAGCGCAGTCAGAGCCCCGAGCAGGCGCCGCAGCGTTTACAGCCACCGCCCCGCCAAGGGCCCTCGACAGCACGAGGGCCGCACGCGCTCCGGGGCAATCGGGCTACGGCTGGCGCGGCGACCGCGGCGCGCACACGACCCGTGTTCGCACTTCATCGGGCCACAGCGGTCTGCATAAAAACGAACACTTTGGAGCGGAGGTGACTGTCAAACGGAAACCGTCGCACTTCAGAAAAAGGTGAATAAAGCCTTCCAAGGCAGCAGCTGCCGAGTGTCACAGGAATACCACTGCACTTCAATTGCTGCGCACTGAAACAGAAATTAGCATAATAGCTATTTATTGAAAAACAGATGGGAGGCTACCATCTGCACTTAGATTATCTCCGCACTACTTAAAGTATTGCTTTTATCCCTTCCTCACTGCCGGTAGGGAGAAAAATGATTTTGCAAAGAAATCGACATTAAATGTTCCGTCCCGTCCCTCCTCCTGACCTACACGCCGACATTCCTCCACTCCCGCAGAGCTCCTGTTCCTTCCCACCGCCCCACGTCCCAACATGGGCCTTCACGGTGACATTGCCCCGGTGCCACGGGTAACCACGCAGCGCTTCACGGGCACTCGGAACAAACTGGTCGCGCAAAATACGCGCTCACTTCTGGTGCTTTAGGAGTTCACTTCAAAATATTCCAAACATCCAGGGGCAGTATCTAACTTCTCCAAACCCCAAATTATTACCTATGAAATTGGTATAAACATTTCTGCGTAATTACAGCTCAAGTCTGCTTTCTACACAGGAAGGCAAAATCAGCTACGGCAGAGAGCAGGGCAGCTCGCTTCGGAGATGCGAGAGATTCCACACAAAACAGTTCGGTTTGCTGCGTGGTTTGGGCTTTGAACGCTCTGTGTGATCACCGGCTCTGTCCCAAGAAAGAGTCCAATGAACACTAACACGGCGCAGTCTGTACGTGGTTCGCACTGCTTCCTGCAGCGGAGCGGGCAGCCGTCTGCGGCGCGAAACCCGCCCGCGCGTGCCACAAACTTCCCCCCAGTTCGCACTGTGTCATCTGTCCCACCACCTATTGGTGTTCAGCAGCTTTATTTTCGAACTGCTTCACATGTCTTTGCAGAGGTGTTTCCTACGGACGAAAAGCGTTCACCTGAGCGTAGTGAGAACGGACGCGGAGTTTGGAGATTCTCTCCCTCCTCCTGCCAAGCGATCAGGGCCAGGGATGCTGCTCAAAATGAAGGGCTTGCTCGAGAGCTTGTTCCTGTGAGTTTCTAGCGTGTCCTCGCACACTTCTGAACTTCTCACTTTCCATTGCGTCTCGTTTCCCTCTTTGGTACGAGGGCATTAAAAGCAGTTTCTCGGAAGAATATAAAATTAACCCAAAAATTTGAAGGAAAACACATTTTTTTTAAGAGTCTAACTATGCTTTCCTCATCCCAGGAAACAATCTCTGCCCTCCAGACTTGATTTGCTCTCTTTGTCCCCCTTTCAAGTCTCCAGGTTTTCCTCCTTTCACCCCGTCTGCACTGCCCACAGCCAGTGCCAGCCCCGCTCCACAGCAGCGGCCACCGCCGCCCCTCTCCCTGTCCATCTTCGCCGGTTCAAAGGGAATTCTACCTGCACCAGTAAGATCTTCCTCTCCGCACTGATATCACAATGAGAATGTGGACTTTGATTTTTCTTCTCTAAACATAAATGTTGTATTTCATTGAAAGCACGCAGAGCGCATTTCCCCATTCCCGACGGTTGCAGAGCTCTCTGGGAGGTAACAGCACGTACGAGGACTGCGCGACTCTGAAGAGGAATCAGAGCAAGTTCAGCCACTGCGACCGGAGCACAAGGCTTGGTCTCCGGAAAAATGCAGTTCGTATTAATCCATACTTGGAAAGCGAAAGGAACCAGAAGTCTTCTCTCATTTATAAAGTATGCAAGACGTCATTCTTGAGATACAGACAGAGCGCTCCGGAGAGCGGCACCGGGATGCTTCCCTCCCTGTTTCTGAGCACAGGTTTGCCTTGAAAACAACCGCCCAGCCCAAGACAGACAACCCCGCTCTGAGGAGCCGAGCCCCTGTGCGGATGAGCCCCTGCCCCTCAGTCAGCGTCCCCTCCCCAGCCCGCTGTGGGCCCCAAACACGTCGCAGCAGACATGCCCGGGGTGGCAACAGCGGGGCCGCTCCTCGCTGCCTCGCGTGTCCCACGTCTCGCGGGGTGAATGCACGCGCGTCGCACAACGAGCACGCTTACAGCCAGGAAAAGGTGCCATCGCCCGTGAGAAAGCCAGCTTCTCTTTCTTGTTATTTGCTGCTTTACAATCTGCTTGCGGGCTGCCGCAGTTTTTAACTGCTACGTTAAGACTGTAAATGTAAGAAAGCAAGATCTCCAACCCCCCGGAGAGGTACTACAGAGCAACTCCAGGCTGCAGCGTCGCCCAGCCTCGCCAGGCTCACTGCCGTCTTCCTTCCACCCAGCCAGCTGTACTTTGCGGAACAAAAAGCTACAACATTCCCATCTCAGCTGCATGCTTACTCAACCAAGTCAATATTTGGTTTTCCATTAGCTAAAATTTGAGTTTACTCTTCTGTGTAAAAATTAAGAATTGTGTCCATGCATTCTCCGTTCACACTTCTTGGTACCGCGTCGGTACGTACAGCCCCCAGACCACTATTTTCTTCTTTTCCTTTATTTTTCTTCAACTTGATGGTTACAGAAATGACGATTTTCATTAGAAAGTCTTCTTTTTCTTAACTTACTTGTAACACTATATTCTGAGAAAACGAGATTTTGATTTAACTAAGGAATAAAGGAAATCTTTTTATAGCAGCCTCCCATTTTAAGCACCCATCACGTACCACAAACGTGTAACAGCTAAAGCTTGCACGTGTAAACTACAACACTAATTCCACTACTTGTAGAACCTATCAGATAAGTCTTCATATTATTTTTTGAAAACTAGAAAAAGAGCTGAGCAAACACATTTGCTTCTAGTTTACACATCACTTGAAAACAGGATTTTAAACCTTATTTAACTACTTGTTTTCCTTCCTCCCTACTGGAATTCATTATAATATTTTACACAGGAGTGAACTACAAAATTGACTTTGTGATTTGTTTACTTTAACACTTGCTGAAGCAATTTCCAGAAACCCAAAGCCCACCCACCAATCCCCAACTACACAGGCAGAAGTAGACAGTAATAGTTCACAACAGACAACCCCAAATCTAATATTGCTGATAGATTTTTTGAGTAACAAAGCTAAGCAATAAATTTCAGCTATAATGTTTATGGATACTTCAGAAGCAGAGGGTCAGGCTTCAGCAATACCCTGACATCACTGCAGAAGTGTTCATGGCCAGACCTGATGCTTGTAAACGAAGCACTGTACTTTCTAAAGAAGCGGTAAGTTTCCAGACTCTCAGCTTTGCTACTATTTTTAGAAAAAAAATTGAAAATACATCTTTAGGTATCTAGAACAGCAGAAGCAGTTGAAACTAAGTCAACGCAAGCGTTTCCCTCACGTACACGCCTTTTTTTGAGAGAAAAGGAGGCTTTCAAAGCCACAGGCACAGGATGAAAGCCTAGAAAAGACTTCAGAGACAAGCAGCCATAGTTCTGTCATGTTGTTGCTCCTCGCTGGATTTTAGCTCTCCCCAAGCAGCACGCCAAAATACTTTGTGCTCTTCTGCGAGCAAATGTTTGCTGTAGTTCACCACTCTTTAAACTGCAATAACAGGTTCTGTGCAACACCACCACGCACGGAGTTCCACCAACGAAGCGGTCTGATTTCGGCAGCAGAATGCCCGGCAGGATTTTAAATCCATTTCCCCATCTCCTGGTCGAGGCGGCAGAGGGAGCTGCACGCGGGCTCTGCTGGGCAGACGCAGAGAAGGATACCAGATCCTCCAGGCTACAAGTAAGACCTCCGGAAAAAAAATTACCACATTCAATAACAAACATACCAGAAGTGGGCCGATTTTGAGTAGGAGCAGTTTAATTGCTACTTTAAAAATAAAACCCTCCATATGAAACCACTTTAAAAGCGGAATAACTTCCTTGGAAAATGATCTAGTAAAGGCCCAGTATCGAATCTGTATAACTATCCCCTGAGAAAGGTGGCATGAGATCTCCGAAAATCCGTACGTCTGTTAGTTCCACTGGTCGAACAGATACTTGTAGATTTTCAGGCGTCTGAGTTTTCACTAATACTGGCTTACACATTCGGTCTTTCCTGAGAAGTTTCAGAATTCCGGCGTTTTTCTATTCCCACTTGGCCAGGCAGCCGCAATGACTGGGCACCGTGCTACACCGAGGCAGCTTTGTTTTTAATGCTCAGCTTCACTAAGGCTACCTACCCTCACCAGTGCTACGCTGGCAGCACCCTTCCACATCGGGAACTTCAGCTACAAAACGAATCAACGTCGATGTGCTCAGATTCTTCCTCCCCCCTTCGCAGAACCATCAAAACGCCCGTCTGACAAGCAGAAGCCAGGGCTGCCGGCAAGGCTGCCCAGCCAACGCAAGATGGACAAACACAGCACTGCCCCAAACCACAGGGACTAAAAACTCACTACTGGGAACCAAACCCTCTCCCTCCCTCTTCCCCATCCATTCCAAGCTGCCTTGTCAAGCAGGGAACACTATGGATCCTCTTTCTGCTGGGGACAGAAAAACAATTTCTTAAATAGCATATTCTTCTTGCTAAGTATATATTTATTTATTGTTATTTATAAACAGAAGGTATTACAGAAAAAAAAAAAAAAAGATGACACAACATGGCATACAGCACTGGGGATGGAAAACACAAATTACTGGAGAACCGTTCTGGACATACATGAATCCTTGGAATTGTCCACAAGACGACACTAAGCATCAAGATTTTACAGACTACCTGAGACCATCAAATATGGACCTTTTCTCATTAAGGTTGAATATATATATATATATATATAGCAATTATTAATGTAAAGGCAGTCCTGTTCTGTACAGATCTCTTCTGCAGAGCTACTGGACACAGAGCCAGAACCGAGGGCGATTCCCCTGACGACGAGCAGGCACCGAGAGGAACAGCCCGAGAAGAAACGACGGCTTTCAATTTGACCCAACAAGTGGTGCAGCTTCTGACTCTTTCGTACTTGGAAGTCCGTTTAAAGATCAGTTCTGCAAATCTGAGAAAACACGTCTACAAAACAATTCCCCTTCGCAGGCATCTCCTGCTTTCGCTGCTGGCGTTCTTCCACGTATCCGTGCTTCAGCAGGAGCCAGCTCCCTCGCTGCTGATTCTGCAATGCAAATGTACCATGTTGTTCACTTTACCGTCTGTTGCCATGGATATTAATGTGATGTCATGAATTGTTGCTTCTTCATTGCAGAAACAAAATGAAAGGGCTTGTAAGCAGGAGAATAAGAAAGCATATTTAAGAATAAGCAACTATTGTACAAATCACAAACAGAAGAGAGACACTTAAATTTCTATTTTAATTTGGTATTGTTGAATGCTTCTCTACAGAAGAACTACCTAAAAGACTACAAATGACCTATTTAATTTTACTCTTTAATTGTATTGGATGGGTACCTGCGCAGCGCTATCTCCTCAGCAACAAACACGACAGCTCTTCCGTAATTCATCTTTTCACCATGGCTGAAAACGTCTTGGTTGTTTCTGAACTCTCACCCTACGTCGCAGGCAGCAGCTAACCGTCCCAGCAACGCCCGCCTGACCCTCTCCGCCTCTTCCTTTTATTCCCGCTACTTTTTGACTAACCATTTACGTTTATTGCATATGGGCCACGTCAGGAGCATGCCAATGGCAAGTACTTAATTTCTGAAAATTCAGGGTTGCAGATTGCCCTTAAAAATCATTATCTACACATATTTCTAAAGTTTTGCTCTCCAAGGACTCCAGGAACAAACAGTACATAATTTGCCTTTGCCTTATTAAAACATTAGTAAGATTATAAATTAATCTACTTTATCTGGAGATACACAAAGAGAGAAGGAAAGAATAATTCAGCTTCGAGAACAGTGTAATACCACACAAAGCAGACCCAGTGTTCACATTTACATCTCTTAGAATGAGGAGAATCCAGGATTCCTCTCATGTTCAATTAGTCAGACTGTCCTGTTTAATCTTTTTCCCAAACAGTTTAGCTTTTCTGAAAGTGGATTCCATTAAGTTGAAAGACATGCAGCTGCTGGGGGATGAACGGGCACTCCTGCCCGCTCCGACCAGCCCGGCAACGACTGGCGCAGGACGGACCCCCATCCACCCAGCCCAGCCACCACCGCAGTCCCCACAGCCCCGCAGCCACCCAAAGGTGGGAGAGCGTTGCCCTACGGAGAAATCCTGCACTGTTTGACCAGCTTTCCCACGGCGATGCTCTCTGACCCCAGAAACCAAGCCGCTCCTCCTCGACTCCTGCCTCTTTCCTTCGGCAGCTCAAATGGTGAAAAAAGCCTCAAAACTGGCCTGCGCTTCGGAGGTCTGGGGGCACTTTCATCCAAGCCTACTAATTCAACGAGAAGTAACTCATCTACTTACAACGGTATGCAAGGTGTTCCTCCTCTCTTCAAATTTGCTTGAATTGCACGTGAAACAGAAAAAATCCAAGCCCTTCCATTCGAATCGGCCTTCCAACACAGGAAACAGAAGAGATCTCCTCTTTCACTGCCTAAGATTATCTTCCCTGGTCTCACCTGTGGCTTCCACTTCCCCATGCAATCTAACAGGGAGTCTCCACCTTCTCCTCCAAGCCTCTCACTACTTAGCTCTCCACCGTCACTCACTAAATCTGTTTTTGTTCCTATGCCCCCACCCATTTGGGGGGAAGGAGAGCACAGAAAGAGGACAAATATCAATATATATGTAAAAAGAACTGCCTGCCATTCCAGTCTCTTTGAAACTCAAATGGGTGATGAATAGCTGAAGAAACAGAAAATCAAAATAGTTTCTTGACGTCTGTCGAAAAGAGAGGCATTCTGTACACAGCTTCGCTAGTCTGTGGAAGATGCTCCAACTCCTTGTGTTCACCTGTTTAACTCTGTTGCTTATGAGATCTGCTACTACTACTAAAACCCGCAGCGAAGAGTAACCCTCCCAGTTAACCAGAAAGCACCCTCCCTCACAGCAAGCTGTGTTTCTCTGCTGCGTCACCACCAGCATCCGCTCTACAGCAGGCGCACTGACGCATCAGGTGTTTCGGAATAATCTGAACAATCGTGTTACAAGAGGGTCACCTACATGCTGCATTCCTGCTCCTGGGTTTCATTCGGTAGCTTCAAGGGCAAACCAGCCACGAACCGGCATCGCCCTGGTCAATGTTGTATTCAGGGTGTTGGAAACAAGACTCGGGAGCAGTGTCATCGGCAGGAAGGTACCTGGGAAAGGGGGAGGCCGTGGCATCCTGCCCCCACCCGCCAGCTCCACGCAGACAGCAAGGGTTAGTTTAAGAGCGAAGGTAACTCAAAGGACAATTCTGCCACGCACAGGGATTCGTTTCTGAGGTGTAACCCAAAGGGAAGCAGGAGGGGTACCACCCATTCACCTACCTTGACTTTCTTCTCTTTGTACTGGTATTTTACTTGTTTCACATTCCCATTAGAGAAATCTAATTAATGAATTGCTGCTTTCAAACCACTTCTTGACTGGGACTGTTCAATTTGATTCCCGGGCCCTCCAGATACCTGTTCTGGAAATGATACATCTCCTTGGTGGGGCCAGGGGGCCACCAGCCAGGCATGCCGGCAGAAACGCAGCCACGCAGACAAGCTCTGAACAGCTACGCAATAGCTCCCGTACGAGGAAGAGCACTGAGAATTCATCTTCCTTGAAGAATAAGACTATTCCTCCTGTAAATTTACACATTTCAGAAAGTCCAGGGTCAAAGGACAATAAAAAGCAGACAAGCCTACAAAACAGCCTCCAAAACCATAAGAGAACGCATTCTATAGCACCAAAGCCATCAAACCCAACCCAAGCAGAGCAAGAGCAGCCCAGACGCCTGAGGACCATCTGCAGGATGCAGGAGGAGGTTCCTAGACAGAGATCCCCACGCAGGCAGAAATTTGCTCTCGTCAGTCCACAGAGCAGCACTGCGCACTCACGAGCTGGCACCCAGCAGCGACGCTGACAAATCCTCTCGGGGACAGCGCTCCGCACACGCAGCCCTGCCGCTGCTGCCCAGGCTCAGCGTGTCTCCACATCTAGCCCAGGGGGTCGCAGCGCATGACAACATAAAATGCTGCTTCTAAAAATATTAAAATTAAAAATTGAGTTTTTATTGTATTAAAAAGGTAACTCTGATGAAAAACACAGCTATAGGAAGATCATAATTCAGACCACTTGTTTTTTCCCCCTAATATTTCAGTAAAAACCAACTGTTTCTTTCTGCATCCTAAAAGCAAGACCTTCGCTGCCACGCAGCAGGACCTACGCACAGAACTCCTTGCAAAGACTTAACTGAAATCAGAGCTGACACCGCGATCCCCGCAATCTTCCCATGCCCTAAGCCAAAACCCAGTTCTGGCCGACCACGCCGCCCGCGTCACCGCGCATCAGCGTCAGACTCGGCGTGTGCAGCAGCGCCGTGCTTCAACCCTTTGTGCTCGCCTTGGGCCCCTGCCTCCGCTCACATACATCAAGCCAACGCCACCGGACACTCCAGAAATCCAACTGGCAAATTCCGAAGACTGACTGGATAGGACAGGGAATCTGTGGGATCATCATTGGGGGGGGGGGGAGCAAGAAAGCAAAAGAGAAATCTGTTGCCAGGCTGTTTTAACTGCCATTTACATACTGTAATGGACATAAGTCTCCCTTTCTGTCAACAACTTAAACGCCAAAAAGTAGATTCACATAGGGCTATATATGCAAAAGACTGCCTGCAAGAACCATCCTTCTCATAAGCAAAAATAAGCTGATTTTACATCTATGATAAATCTCTCACGTCAGAACGCTCACAGCCACACACAAATTCTCTCCTGCTTACAACAGAAGCAGAAAAGCCATATTTAATTGACTTTGTCACGCTACGGATGTAAAAAGCAACTCTTAACTACTGCAAACCACACACACACTCCTACACCGCTAAACACAAATCACAGCGCTTGAGTTTAAAGTGCAAATTCACACTGAAAAATCCCCGCCCGAAGCAGCACCCCAAGCCGGCAGCCCTGCTCAGCCGGGTCTCCCTTGGCCAAAGAGCTGCACGAGCTCGTAACGCTGAAACGTCGTCTGATAGCAAATGAGGCTTCCAACGGCAAATTACTGAAGGCTGGGTTTTGCTTACCTTCCCTCCCTCAAGTAGAATATAAAACAACTGGAAACATATCCTGTTGGAGATCCACTCAATTACATATTCTTTCTCCTGATAAAAAGCGATTCTCAGGCAGAACCAACAGATCCCGTGATTGACGCTACGGACAGTTTCATTTATTTTCTTTTCTTCTTTCCTCCCTGTTTATGTGACACCCACATAGCCCATAAGAGGCCACAGCCTTTAAGCACAAAACATTACAGTTACTCCAGATATGATTTTGCTGGCACAACCACCCAGCTCTAATACATTTAAATTTCTACAGAATGTCTCAAGGTTGTTTAACAAGGGCAGCAAACGGGGAGATAATCCCAGTTTAGTAACTCTAGATGTAATCGCTCTGAGCTACCACCTTCAGCTGTCTGACAGCAAAGCCATCCCCCAAATCCATCGTGATGCTCCTCACCTTCGGAGCACAGCTCTCTACGCCGCGGCACCTCCCGACCACTCGCTCCAGCACCGCCAGCACTGCCCCAGCCGAGCACCTCCTGGAACCGGCTCTCACCAGAACCACGGCAGCAACCATTTCCCGTCAACCGAACTCGAGAGACACGTGAAGACTCCCCAAGCATTCTGCAGAAAATACCACATGAGAAGCAAAACGGATCTCGATTTCACAAATAATAACCAGTACCTATGTCCTGTGGCGCTTTTTTTCTCTTACTACATCGAAGCATGAGCCCGTTCAAACTGTTGATAGGCAGCTTCTTTCTAATAACAATTACTAGAGAGGATTTAATGCCTAAAGTAACTGCACCACCTCTGTTTTAGTTAAAAATAAAAACCAAAGGTCACTACTGTTAGCAATTAACCTCTTCCTCCAAAACTTACTTTCAGCCATAACAGTGGTGGGCTTTACCTTTGACTTCAGAAAGGAATAAAAATTAGGTCAGTGTGGGTAATTCTGGAAAATTATTGATATTTTTCATTTATGCACGATTTAAATCAATCAAGTTATGAAAAACTACCAGGGCCTTGGTAGAAAATGCATTAAGTTCCTACCTTTAAGCATGAGAAATGATTTCACTACCAATGATGATCTATTTGAAGACAGAACAGAAAGGGGCAGGCGAGTGACGTAACGAGTAGCTCATTTCCCCCCGGATCTCCCGCAGCACACAGCAAGAGATTCACACTGCAGTGGGGAAACAAGTTCGATTTACACCTAGCATTCTTTGCATTCCCAATAAATGTCCAAAGAATATCAGCAAATCTGTACGGCAACACGCACTCGATGTTCTCACCATGGTCATTCTGTGCATCTCACGAGAACCGTTTTGAATGTCTTTTGACAAGATGTCACCATTGGAGTGCTATATTTATTCTGCATTTCAAAAAATAAAATAACCTACTCCGCTCAGCTTCCTCTTGGTCTCTAGATATTTCAAACTGCCTCTCGGCATAGCACCAGAATCCAATCAGTCCAAGAGAGCTACACGTGACTGCAGCACTGCCTCTCGCTCCCTGCCCGCCGCCGGCACGCGCGGCCTCTCCCGGCCTCGGCACTGCTGCACCCGCTGACGCCAGCCGTGGCTTCCACGCCAAGGTTCAGGACAGCATTCAGCCCTCGCTCACGTACTGCAACCTGTGCCTTGTCCTCATGCTGAGGCTTGGTTACGTTGGCAATGCTAAGACCCTAGAGGTTTAGAAAAAACCCATACGGTACACGAACAATAACATTACCAAGATCACACCAGAGGCAGCTGCTCATGAAACGCACTCAGATCAAATCACGCTGTTGGTCTTTCCAGGCAGCCAGGCGCAGACCCCCCCACCAGCGCTCCGTATTGGGAGCCCAGCTTCGTGCTCCGCAGCCGACGTCTCCGTCAGAGCAGCGCCTGGAGTCGCGGCGTCTGTTCGCTCCAGACGCTGCTCTCACACCAAGCCGGGCGAGTAAATAAGAGGACAAAAGTAAAGTGCTAATAAGATTAATGAAGGTTTCTCTGAACTTAACAGCTTGCCTAACTCTCCATAACTCTTCTTTACAAGGGGCGATCGTTTCAAAGTGTCAGCGACTCCCTCCTGTGACAGTCACCGGCCAATACTGTCCACAGGGCAACAGACGTATTTCTGAGATGACCGACCCCCTTAAAAGCCATTATGAAATGACACAGCAGATGCAGAAAGGGTTGAAGTACACGCTCAAGGGACACGCCAGAGTACAGGATTCCTTACACGCTTCGCTGAATGTACCAGGAGAGTGCTTTGCAAGCGGTGGCTACAGGAATGCAGGAGATGCTACAGTGTGCAAACAAGAATGTGTAAATGAGCTAATTTTGCTAAAAGTTACGGCATCAAATAAACACACAAGCTTAACAAAGAGGAAAAAAATGAACTAACATTTCATTTGGCTCACTCTTAAGTTGCAAATCAAGAAAGAGAAGTGGAAGTGACAGGCATCATACTGTAGCTGTTCAGTAAACTCTCATGTATCAAATGAAGATGTGCATGTCCATATACACATGTAAAAAACAAGAAGCGTCTTCTACTTCACCACCCTTTAAAAACTTTAAATCAATTTTCAGATACATTTATTATTCAAGAAAATATTACAGAAAGTTCCACAGACACTTTTAAGTACAATTATTTTTTTTTTAAAGAGTATATAATGCACTAGGCACTCCTAGCACTCCGGAATTATACCTTCCAAGCTCCCAGATACTCGTGTCAAACAAGTGCAAGCTAAAACCTTGGAACACATCAAGGCTTTTCGGTGGAAGCTGTTAATTTCGCACTGGCTGGCTGCCCAGTGGATACCAGAATACATTTTAATCCAAACAACAGAATGGGAGGGAAGAAGCTCAAAAGCAATTTCAAATCTATCAGGATTGAAATATTACTTCAATACAATAACAACATTTTCACTTTGGGAGTTCTGCCAGAAGAGAATAGTTGCACTACAGTAACTATTGCTCCTTGGCATGTTATTTTTAGCCAAGAAGTCCCGTAGGAGTACGCCTACCGTATCTACGCTAGCCATCTTCTCAACAGCTAGAAATACATGGTAGCATCGAGGATTCAGCGTCTGCAAGGACCACAGACCAGAGGGAGCCCACTGCAGCTTGCTGACAAGAAGCATCCTTCCATGACATTACTGGTAAAGAACCTCAGACTCACCAGTCAAAAAGGTACTGGCATACTCCTGACCTTGGCGTACGACCCAGCAATCACAGCCAAAGAATACACTCCTACTTGCTAGCTCCCCGTTTCACACTTGGAGATCCCTGAAACAAGCCGAGTGAATTCTGACCCCAAGTTGTGAAGCCGGAGTACATGTAACAGGCTGGTAAGCTAGTCAGCTAGAGACAGGAGAAATTTCAACCCCTCTTCAATATTCCTCCCAATCTACCAAAACCATTGGCTATACAAAGTTGGCACCAGAAGCTAAACAGTAAATTGGACAGAGACAGTCAATGAAAAAATACCAGGACAGGAGCCAAACGATTCGAGGCTGCTGCCACTCTTCACGGCATCCAGCAGCACACCGAGCAGCACAGGCTGTCTGCACAGCCCGACGGCACCAGCGTCGAGCGTGGCGTCACACAAGACCACACGAAGAGTCAACAGCACAACATACGGTCAGACGAGATTCACGCAACAACCAAACGAAAGCCACTCGCAGTTCTATTTGCAAGGTACAATTCTTCTCTGCATCTCCCAGTTTAATCTGGTTTAGCTGGTTACCATGTTTTCTTATAGCTAAATTACTCAGCAAAATACACAAGAATATCTGAAAGCAAAGGTTTAGGATGAGTATGCTGTTGTAGGGGTGTACACTCATCTTTTCATGAGTCCTCAAGAGGTGTTGCTGTTCGTGGACCAGTTATTTCTAGCTCGTCTGGGCAGTATCCACATCTCCAATTCCGTAACAGCTTCCCTTGCCTTCTGAATTAAAAATTGAACTTTACTCCAACCGATTCTCCAGGGAAAAGCATCAACTGTGCCACATCCCGCTCCTCGTTTCAAAGCAGCAGTGGGAAATCACGCAACGAGCTAACGCAGCCCTGACGATGGCTGCGCATTTCATTACGACTCCACCACTCTCTGTCCCACTCCCAGGCCGACCACGCGCTTTTGGCCGTCTGGGGTTGGTTAGGTACGCCCTGTGATCACGACTTCGAAAAATCTCCAGCCTACAGATTCTCAGACAATTCTCGGTATTATCATTGGAGTTGCATTTTTTAAACCTTAAAAAGTAACCGACCGTATCCAGAATGTCAAAAAGCTCTGATTTTTCAAAGCTTACTGAAAGATGCAACCGATTGTACGAGCAGGACTCCGGTAACCCGAGGCGCAGCGTGCTGCATTTCCTTCTGCACATCATTTTCAGTAGGGTCAGGGACATGTAGAACTTCAAAGGCAGAAACCAGCAATCTTCTATAGGGCCAAAACACGTGGCTGATGGGCAGTTCACACGTTTGTGACAGGTCACCTTAGCCACCAGCTTCTGTAAAATTCATCACTTTTCTTGCCTGTCTTCGGCCTAAAACTTTTGAACATCCCTGTTTCGCCAGAACACTTTTTGGCTCCGTAACATGGACCAATGTTCAGTCCCTGATGAATTCGCGACCAAAGCGCTTCCCTCTGGAGCCGAAGGCGCGGAATGGCTCCACCCCTGCCGCCGGCCCCGACGCCCCAGCAGCGCCTGCCTGGGCCGCAGACAGTGCGCAGCCTCTTCTCCCCCTCGCCACGCACACGCATCACCACAGGATCGCTTCTTTTGGCTGTCCAGACAGTTCCGATTCATTAGATAATGTTTGCGCAGCATCCGGGAAAGGAAGACGCTGTCAAAACTGTAATCTCTTGATAATTCTATTGAAGTTTAGATCGGGCCTTTCAAAAGCCATCGTTTCCCCCGTTCGTGCCACCCCGCGCCCGAAGCCGCTCTGGAGAGGCTTCCCGTGCTGCCCACACCACTCGCCCAGACCTGGCCTCGCGAGCGCAGGGGACGCTTGCGGGCAGCTGTCACCGGAATGAGCACGTGCTGAGCTGAGCTCAGCTTCCCCAGGTTCAGCCTGGCTCCATGCATAAAATAATCCTGATCGTTTCTCAGGACACGCTGAAACCACTCATCCTCTCCCCCTCCCAAAAACCAGACACAACCAGTATGTGCTGCTGAACTTTGTTGCAGTCAAGAGTTTGCTGGTCCAATGATACAAACCAAACGATAGTCTAGATGACAAAAAAAAAGAATTAATGGATAACAGGTCTGGAAATGCCAAAGAGTACCTTCACCAAAATTCTTCACTTCTGATCCAGATTTTCTTCTTTTCTACAACCACTCCTCTCCCCTCGGCCTGTCTCAAGCACTGGCATACCTACCAGCTTCTACTGGTTTATAAAACACTCCAGTCACCCTATTCCCTACTCTTTAACACCAAACACTCAGGTCTAACACATTTTTCGCGCTTATGCTCCCAGCAAGGGCTCTCTCTTCTTCCCACGGGCCCAAAGTAAATGTCACGTTTGGCTGCACAAGGGAAAGTAAGCTTTAAGGTGACGGAAAGCTGAGGAACGAGGAACAAACGCCGCAGGCAATTTTTATGCGGCTCCTCCAGCCCTCCCTGCTCCCTCGCAGGCCAAGCCCCCAGCCCCAGCATCCCGACAGCATCCCACCACCTACAGCACCCTGCACTGGGACCCACGGGACTCAGGAGGGAAAGGAAAGGAATCTCTCGCTTCCGCAAGAACCAGAGTAAGCAAAACCCCAGAGCAGAACAGAAAAAAAACATCACCTAGAATTGCCCATATACAAGTAGTTGAAATCAATGTTTTTCTTGATCGCATTCATTTCAATGCCAATTAGCACGCTTTTGCAAAATGAGCATTCCAGCGTCCCAGCAGAGCACTGCTGCCTCCACCACTCGGCACGCCCAGCCCACCACCAGCACCCAGGAACAGCCACTTTCACATGCCAAAACAAGAGACTCTGACCATTTAACCACGGAGGATTTCTGCGCTGTTCTCACCCTGGCAGGCTGGTTATAATATGGATAGAGGATAATTAAAAATCTTGGGTTTAGAGTTAAATAAGTTTTTACTAGGTGTTAGAACATCGTGTCTTTATAGCCAGCACACCTCGCATCTCGTCTACCTTGTTTATTCCAGCCAGAAGATCTACTGAAGCAAGAAGTCTGAAGGTTTCATTTTAAATGACAGATATTTAATTTTTCAAACAATTTAATGGATTGTGTGCTAACCACCTGCAGAACTTCCTCTTAAAGATGGGTTACAAAGAACAGAATTTACATTTTCCAAAACGCAGTTCAAATGATCTTGTTTTCAGAGAAGAGGGTGGGATTTTTTATTTATTTCACACTGTTCAGACTACTCAAAATGTCTAAAGAGGAGAAAGTTCTCCAAAATTATTCAATAAAATCAAATTAATCCCAAATTATATTGACGTATGTCAGGTGTTCTAATACCATCTAATTTATATCAGCATATATTCTCCTATAATCATGCCCTTGAACGGGGTTCAGTGATGTTCTATCACTTCATGGCTTCTTACAGTCCCAGTATTGTAACAGATATTTAAAAGCAAAAGCGAAGAATTTTATGCAGAAAAACAACACTTGCAGCATATGCAAAAGTGAGTTTAAGAGCAAGCACAGAATTAGCTATACGGATATTTTTTCAAGTTTGACAGTTAAGCCTTCTGTGCTTGTCATGCATATGCCACATTAGAAAAAATAATATTCTTGTGTAGTAGTGAACACATGTTTATTTAATGGCATCTGCCCAGAGGGATGATGTATTTTCTAGTTAGCATTCACAGAACTGTTTCTCTCAAACCAAATCACGTTTGAAGTATCTAGGTTAAAATTGATCTGGAATGGTTTGATTTTTGAAAAGGAAGACCTTTTTAACTTACTAGAATTCAAAACCACTTTTTTTTTTATATATATAGCTTCATACTATATAGCAAAATATCCACATCTGAAAAGAGGGAGAGTAAATTCAAGAAAAATATTTTTTAAATATTGTAACATTTGTGATCAGAAAATACAGTTTCAAAGACAAGAGCAGGAAATTTTATTCTGCAAGTTCCCCCAAAACCCACCGACTATCCTGATCTATGTCTGTAAGCTTGAGCCCCATGGAAACAGAAACCAGTTCTTCAAATAAAAACAGTTTTGCCTGGTTTTGCCTTGCCATTGGGGGAGTGTTTTGTGGGGGTTTGGTTCTGGGTTTTGCTGTTTGGTTGGTTGGGTTTTTTAGGTGGTTGGGGTGGGTTTGGGGGTGGTTTTGTGGAGGTGTCTTGGGTTTGTTTTTTGTTTGGTTTTTTTGTTGTTTTGGTTTTTTTTTTAAGAAAGCAATGGAATATCTACTACTTAAGGTACTTGTTAAAGGAAATCATCAAAATACAGCCAAAGCCTGTTGTACAAGACTCATGCCTTCAAAAGATAAATAAGTGATAGGAAGCAATGGATACAGCTCGAAAAACAAATAAAAAAGAGAAATCCTGTCTTTTATTCCTTTCCCTCTTGTTCACAAAGTGACAACTTGAACTGAGTAACTCCATATTTGCGCTTCAGCACCATCATCCATAAAGACCAAACAGAATGAACTCATCTTAAAGAGAAAGGACGCCCCTTGAGTCTTCCACACCTACGACTAACACATGAGTGGAAGACACCGTAGGTGTTGAAAATGTGATGGGATCGTTCAAAAACATCACAAACCAACCACAGGGTGCGTGCTGTGACGGAACAGGTTCAAACCTGACCGACGCGGGCGACAGGCGCCTGGCGCAGTGCAGGCACGGGTGCTCTCCAGCGCCGGGGTCCCTCGCCCAGTGCCGACAGCGGAGCTGAGCCGGACACCAAAGGGCATCCATCCCACACCCTGGGAGCTGTCAGCCATCAGACCTCACACTTCAGACTTCGGCAACGGCCTCCAGCCAGCCCCAAGCCCAGCGCACGCGTGTAGTTACTGCTAGCGCAGAGGGGCTTGCTGGCAAGCAGAACACGGTCCTCACTCAGTGAAACACAAAGGCGTCCAAAAACTCAGGTTAGAGCAATTTGGGAGACCTGCAGTAAGCACCACTTCTGCGCAAAGCACCACCGGTTATTTCAAACTTTGGATGAAATGGAAATTTAAAAAAAAAAATTTGAAAAAAAAGATTAGAAGATTTAGTTCTCTTTCCCTTTCCGATTTTTTTTTAAACCTGCTTACATCAGAGCAAGGAAAATAGTTACTCTCTTATGAAAACACCCTAAAACATGTCCTCTCATCAGGCAAAGAGACTTACGTTTACTGTACTAAGTTCCTCACAGGGATTCCAGACACCCCTCAGCCTGGCTACGCGCGGGCTGTACCGTCCGACAACCCAGCGAGCAGCCAGCATTCAAGCAGGGTGACCACAGACCCCAGTCTCGGCCAGTCCTGTTCCGGCTCTACTCCAGCGGCAGGAAAGAAAAGCAGCTCCAGACAGCTCCTAGGTCAGGAGCAGTAACACACATTCTTTGGGAGCAGAAGCCATCTACGTATCTACGTGCGTACCCACAATCTGCTGAGGGCTGCTACGCACAGCACCCTGCGAGCGCAGGTGGAGCTGCACACCCTGCCAGAGGCCGGGACTACAAATTGGTGCTGATTCAATCCATGGGCAAGTCTGCTAAAACGATGGCTGTCATTTTCAGACACATGCATGAGCTTCACACATAGGGAAACGGGATGCAGCACCCAAGGCACAAGCTCGGCCAGGCTCCGCAGCCAGGACAGAGCGCAGCCGCACAGCACCCACTCCCGGGACACGCAGCTACGCCACGCGGCTGCACCCCACATACCACACGTGACAGCTCACCTATGCTTCAACCCGGGTGTTGGACCTCCCAGCATGTCACCTTGCGTATTTTCAACAATTCACATCTGAGAGTTTTTCCTCTGAGAGCACAGAAAACGTGGATTCCATACTCCTCAGGGTACTGACACACGCTGCTGGAACTGCATTCGCTGCTCTGAAATGGCATCTTCCACATGGAAGAGTTTTGGTCAGAACTTTGTACGAGCACTTGGGTCTCCATTCCTCCTCGTTTAGCAGCTGTGATGCTGAAGGCCCTTGGGGCATTTCAAGCTCTGTATCTTCACAGCTTCATGCCCACATCCCAACACCGGCTCCCTGCGTGTTCTGTCACCGTGGGTGACCTCTGCTCCCCAGCCTCCACCACCGGACCTCTCTCGCTATCATTTCTTCCTCCCTCTAGTGCTCTTCCAGTTCTGCCATCCCCACGTTTTCCTCAAACTATTTCTCAGCTTCCACCAACATTTGCACGCGCACAGACCTCTTGCGACTTGCAGTTGCTGCCAAGGACGGGGCAGCAGAGCCCTTCTGGGGCTGGGGGAAGGAATCGGCTGCGTCTTTTGCAAGTAGAGAGATCCAAAAGGAGACAACCCTGCAAACACAGCTGGAAGCATCTCCTTCTAGAGGCAAGAGCACCTAAGATTTCCAATATCACTCAGCATATAGGCTTAAGCAGAAATAATCTTCTGGAAACAGAAAATAAATTGCATAACTGATTATTGTTTAAATGGAAATTCTGCAATAAACATGACTGTACGTTAGGGTTCCCATGTCGTAAACAACTTGTCCCTGTGTAAAACACCCAAACAAGCTACACATCTAACAGACATAGTAATTATAAATACAGTGTCGTGTTTCCATACAGCCTAAAGGGCTCATAAGCCTGTTTCGGGGGCAAAAAGCTGCAATGCATAAATAACTTCTCTTCAGAGCATCCACAGAGGCCTAAAAAGGGCATTTTCTGTTACGCCATTTGGTAGTGTTTTGTAAGAGCAAACTTGCTATTTCTGCTGTTACGAGGAGCACAAAATTAAGCAACGAGCCAGTTTCCCCCCTTGCCGGCTCGCTCTGCTTCCTCCTGGAAACCACAGAGGCTGCTCTGGCGACAGCGGGCAGGAGTCAAACACCCCGGCACAGCAAAGGAGTAGCGTGGCTTCGGGACCACTCCTTGGCCCTTCATCAGCACCAGGCTGGAGATTTTGGGTCTTCTGTCAATTGTGCATTATTGCATCTCTTTTTGCTGCTAATGTAATAATAAATTCATTACGAGCTATAAGATACATCATATATTGAAGACTGATATCTGCAGCTGAGATGTTTGTCATCCACTAATTAATCTTTCGGAGGTTTTCAGGGATGAAATAGAGAGACAGTAAGCCAATGAATATATGGGGACTTCATTCCCCTACCCCCTCATCTTCCATTACTCAGAGAGTACTCAGTATGAGAAAGTCCATTCGACAAGAAGTATCAGCATATTAAACACACACGAAGCCCACCCATCCTGGCAGGGCTTCCTTCTGAAGCAACCACTGACTGCGACGAATTTACACTCATTTGTAGCTTAAAGAAAGACGACACTGACAAAATAATGTTTCTCTCCCTTCTGAAGATATGAAAATGCAGAAACATAAAGGCAGACAGCAACAGAGACTTGACTTCACAACTGTGCGCAAATCAAAAGCTAATTTTATAAAGACTACGGCTTTGTGGCTTTAGCATTCCCGTATTCCACCTGAGAACCGTTAGCATTCCAGTTAACGATGTTTTTAAAAAGAGACTACTACAGTCCACATCTTGGTTGCACCTCTTCAACCATGCTTTTTGTTCTCTGAACCCTCAGAGAATAATAATTGCTTAAAATGCAGGAGCACAGTGCAACTCTTCCAATACGCAGGCAAACACGACAATTTATGAAAATTGCTGATTTGTCTTTTTAATTTTTTAACTGAGTACAACATCAGCTTGGTAGGTAGTGCTCATTTTTAGGAGCTTTTCAAATTTATTTCATCTAACAAGGAAAAAGATCATAAATGTTTTATTAGGTTAGTCTTTGTATTTTTTTTTTTATGAACATCTTATCTGCTGAAACACAAAACATAATTTCTAATCATTTATTATCCTTCTGTAACAGCCTTCCATCCCAAGGGCTAGCCTGATTTTGATATTAAAGATCGTTCAGAACCACTCCACACACCCAGAGGCTTCAGAGAGTTGGCAGCCATTAGCTGGTCTGTACTCTCCTTCCCACAGAGCAAACAGTAAATTTTACATTAAACTGTGGCTTCCTTGCATTTTGTGACAGGAATAATTGAGTTATTAATAAGATCTGAAACAAGTCTTAAGTTGTCACTTCATCTACATCCGCACCACTAAAACAAGCAGAACACCTACAAACTCACAAGCAATTCATAAATCCCAGATAAACTTAACCCTTGAACCCCATAATGACTTAGAAGCACCTTATCCTTCCATCTAAACAATAAGTTGAATTATTTTTGGTTATTAAATTAATTTGGGTGGTTGTCAGGCACACACGCACCCACCCCACCCACGCCTCCCGCAGCCAGCCGTGCCACCAGCTGCCACCAGCCCGGGGTTCTGGCCGAGCTTCAGCTGCTGCTCACTCCGAGTACGGGAGGAGCGGCTCCAGCGTTCGCACTCCTAAAGCACTTCACAGCCCTTTCTGTACCCAAAAGACGACATGCTGTAGACACTACCCGTGGGTCATGCAGCAAAGCGCAGCGAGTGTCTCCATCCGTAGCAGAACATTCCCTGCACAGCTCATCTCAAGCTGACCGACAAGAACTCCGGCAGCTATGGGACCAGAGACATTAACACCCAAACTTTGATTTTCAGCTTCGCCCTGCCTCAGGTTCCGACAAGCCCGGCACACCACTCACATTTTCCTAGCTTTCAGTGGAGTTGCACAACGTTACATCAGAGCTAAAATGAAAAATTGATTCCAGGGAACAGAACTGGTAAAGCAAGCTGAAACAGAGGGAGCAGGAGCAGCGCTGCACACCCTCGTGTAAATGCAACCTGTGCTTAGTGCGCTCTGAGCTTTCGGAATGGAAACTCCAACCACCATTCACAGAACCACCCGTAATGTTTATTGGAGGACAGCCACCGCATTCACAAATGTAAATGGACCGGTTCTTTTTTTTAACCCATATATAATAATTTGGAAGATTTCAACAGAACCGTCTGGAGCTGTTCTGTGGGTCACACCAACCAAGTAAAGCACCTTTTTCTGAATTTCATTACCCTTAGTTATAATCTGATTTGAATTACAATGCATTATACCTATATAAAGTATCATGATATTTTACCTTTTTTTTTAATAGTTCATATGCATATTATTAATAAAACTATTTCAAATACACAGTCCTTCAAACAGCTTTAGAAGGCCGAGAAAGATTTGAAACGCAGCCCTGCTGTAAGGGAGGGAGCATCTTGTCTCTATTTCAGCCTTGAGGAAGGAGGCAATCCGAAGGCGGCAGCAGCCACGCCGCAGCTCCTGCCGGGAGCTGGCTAACAACGACAGCCATCACCTCTTCAGTCTGAAATCTGGTGCTTTACCCCACAACCCATGCCAATCTCCTCCAAGGCACAAGAGGATACACAAGCAACCACAGATTTTAACAAAAGCTTTCCTAAGCTATTTTGTTCATTTATCAGAGCAATATGGATCCAAACTGGAATCCAGCTTTACTTGCATATTTTGCCCCTATGAAAGCCCACTGCCTACCAGCACCAGTCTGAGGCAGACGACCTTCGGAAGATTTTAATCACTGAGAAACAGATTAAGGCTGCATCTTCAGATTCTTTCCAGTCCCTTGATCACAGCCGAAATCAAACAGCCAGAAACAGAAATTCTGCTCGCAGCTCCACGTTTCCTTCCACACAGCAAACGACCCAGACAGCTCTGGAGGTTTTCTTACGGCTCCATTCCAAAGTCTGATCTGATCGTGGCTCCCGTTTTCCTGATCTTTTCTCCTGCTTCTCTAAAATAAACACCCAAGTCAATTCTCTCGCTTTTGCAACTGCAGAGTTACTTCACGGGAAACTTTGCACTGTGCCTGGTGTAGCTTTTGCTCAGCCTTCCAAACTCTTCATGTTTTGGCTAGCTAGACATCCAGTTTTATTAATACATAAATATGGTTTTATTTAATCTTGCCTTCACTTCAGCTATGGGGCTGCTATTACCTAGGCCCCACTCCTTCCCAATTTCAATGACTTTTCAACACAAAGATGTGTGCCAAGTAATTACACTGTAGCTAGCAAACCATTTTTCCTCAGATACTCAACAACCCGTCTGAAAAAACAGGGAACAACAAGTTCTGGCCCATAGAACCTGGCAAAAGACGTGGTTCAACATGGCAAAGCTAGGACGTGGCTTTCTGTATTGCAAAGGTGCTACGCTTGCGCTTCCGTGACTGAACGTAGATGTGACAGGATGAACTGGCCTGTGAAGATAAGACAGGTTAAATCCCATTTCTGCCTAATTAGCAGCTTCCCCAGCAGCAGGCTTTGGTTTCAGAGTATAAAAATCACACGATGGACCTTCAGATGATGATAGTTCGCAGGAAATATTTTCCTAAAAGAGGAAGCAGATAAGATGCCAAAACAGTAGCTTGATTATATCTCACCTATTATTCACCCCCTCTTACCCACTTCCTCGAAACTCCTACGACATCATTTCTAGGCAGACAACGGACTCCTCAGCCCACCATGCACCTGGGCTCCCACCGGGGCAAACTCCTCGCCGCCGCCAGCACTGCACACCTTCGCTGGGAACTGGGTCCCCTCAGAATCTCGTTCTTACTCCAAGCGTTCCATGAGACAGTCGCAGAACATTCTGCTCTTCCAATTGCAGAGGAAGGCAGCAGGTAGTTAAAAGCAGCCACAGCATAGCTGTATTTCATACCTATTTTTCAAAGCGAAGAATCTAACAAAGCCCACACACCCCTGTCGGGCCGATGACCAAGTAAAATCCCGGAGCCAGCCCAGCTTTGGCTCACGCGGTGAGTTATGGAGGCTTGTCAGTGCCCCGAGTCTTTGAATTCCAATGCCTTTTGTACAACTCGGCATAAGATACTCTTTTTGTCAATTTACATCATCCTGAGTCTTGACTGCTATGTACCAGGAGATTACAATGCTAAATTATAATAGAAGGCAACTCTGGCCCTTCGGAGGAAAACAAGTGTGGAAGGACAGAGGGTATGGCGAATGCTGTATTCCTCTTTTCAGGCCGTGTTACAGGACGGTAACTAAACTCTTTGCAGGGTATAAAACGGGTCAGAGCACAATGCATCACCATCAGTGAACGTTCAAACTGCTCTAACTAGCAAACTGGGTGTTTCAGATTAAGAACTTCATTTTCTTTAAGACTGAAACACTGTAGGAAAAATATTTCTACCTCAGAAAACAAGCTGAAATAAAAGAGGGAAATTTTGACAAAGTAGAAGCTGCATGGCACAAAGAGCACTAAGCAGAGAAATTAGGTTCACAATATTCATTCTCTCATTATGTCCAAAGATAAACCCTGTATTAAAAAAGCAACCAAGCAGCTCTCCTGCAGACAAGGCCTGCACGCACATCTGTTCTGGGCCAAGGCAGTCCTCAAGCGAGATATTAGATCCAAACACAACTGCAAATAAAAAAAGAGAAAAAAAAAAAGCAAAGGAATGACAGAATAAATATAGACCGAGAACCTCCTGAGCCCAGCCCCCATAACCTCCCCACTCCCAGCCGGACCACAGCTGGAGTTGGGTAGCGCTGCTCCCAGGCGAGTTGCGAGCATCTCCAGTGTCGCAGATTCCACCACCTCCCTGGACAACTTGTGCCAGCGTTCGAACCTCCTTGTTGGAAGAAGAAAATTCTGATACATAACTGAAGTTTCCTCCCATTTGTGGTAACATTTTCTGTTGCCTTTCATGTTTCTCGGGCAGGTACAGCAGAGGAGTCTGCTTCCTCCCTGCAGCTCCCCAGAAACAGCGGTCAGGTCCTCCTTTCCCCTTCTCCCCCTCGACTGCAGAGCACAGACCCCACAGCCCCCCGCCATGGCACACGTCCTGGTCACCTTCCACTGGGCTCAGCCCAGCCTGCCCACCCGAGGAGCTCAGAACTGAGCCCAGCACTCCAGACGCGGTCCCATCAGTGCCCAACAGCAAGGAACAGTGGATGCCCAGAGCAGTAGGCAGCTATCTGTCACAACACTGCTACTGACCCACATACAACTCATTGCCCACCAGCACCCCAGACCATTTTCTACAAAGTGGCTTTGTTGGCCCCAGGCTCTAACGGTCGGTGCGTGACTTTATCCCACCTCAGGCGCAAAACTGTGCATCAAATCCTGTATTCACTCTCAAGAAACAGTGCTGCTAACCTAGAATGCCAACCGGACTTCAAACCACCAACTGCTTCCCTTGGAGCTAGCAGCTCAGCCAGTTCTTCACCACAGAGATCAAAAACATATCAATACCAGGCATAAGGTTGTCCAAGTTGAGTCCAGAAGACGGCACTGAAATCAGAAAAATCAAAGTTCTCCGAATGCTTCTGCCCCCTTTCAGTAGGCTCACTCTGCGGTCTTTCCAGCTTTACAGACTGGCCCAGGCTAGAATTATCGAGTAAGAACAACATACTCCTTTTAAAAAATGCAAACCTACTTCATACGATGCTAATGCAACAAACAGATCTCCTTCCACCACGCAGAAACTGGTATATGCTAATATATGCTAACAGTTCAGCAAACTCATCCTCACAGCTGAATGCCTGTTTCAGGAAGAGGTAAACTTCAAAACATTTATCAAAAAAAGCTTTCTATTGAAATACATATTCATTACCTTCCCAGGCACACATGTACCACAGCACAGTACGCTGCCAACGGGCTCAACAGAAAACTGAGCCCAGCGCACGCATTTGTCCGTAAGCGATGGACGAGAGGAACTCGTTAAGCAGAAAGCCTCTTCTCCCCGCAGAACGCCAGGCAGCAGAGCAGCCGTGCCGACAACGGAGCACGCTGACAGTCCTCCTGCTTCTAGAAGGACGGAAAGCTGTGTGTTCTGATTCTTCCAAGGATTATTTTCAAAACCAACACTTCAGAATTTTAAAGAATGCGTACAGTATCTTTATTAATAGGTGGCAAGCATAAATTACGTTGCATTTTGAGTGACACAGTATTTATCGTGTCACTGTAGATTCTACTTCGTAAGAAAAGTGCCAGTACGAAATCCATCTCCTTATACAATTTTTGAACATTCTGTGCTCAAAGAAACGCCAAGAGCATGCTCTGGTGATCTAAAGTGTGTCACATTTGGTGTTCGTGTGTGCGTCTACACACACCCTGGCTCCAACTCGGGCAAAGTCTCGTGTTTACATGTGCACGTAGCTACTACGCACGTGCATCTCGGCGAGTCTGGTCTCATCGCACAGGTTGCGTAGAGCTGAGTAACTGTCAGATAAAATCTGGAATCTGTTACCGACCCAACTGTTCCACTTAATCAAAAGCGAAGAGACTCCTAAGAGCTCTCCTGCTACTTCTGACAGCCAATTTCCCAAAGAAAGAGCAACTGCGCGAACAGATCTTCACAATTCACAGGGTGTGGAGAGCTTTGCTTAAAAAAAATAAGAGGGAAGGGGAAGGGGAAGGGGAAGGGGAAGGGGAAGGGGAAGGGGAAGGGGAAGGGGAAGGGGAAGGGGAAGGGGAAGGGGAAGGGGAAGGGGAAGGGGAAGGGGAAGGGGAAGGGGAAGGGGAAGGGGAAGGGGGCTTTTCTTTTTGACAAAACCCATCAAATGGCCTCTTGACAACAGCAAGCAAGGCCTCCGCCGGGCCTACACGGGAGTCTGCAGGGCAGGAGAGTGCCCACAGCAGCGCCACATCCCGCGTTCACTCGATGTATCGAACGGCTTTTTCATGCCTCGCGTGCCGTACAACACCGCTGTCTCCAGCGCATTGCCTTTCGCACAAAATGCTTACCGCACAGAAGTGCACCATCTCGGCAGGCCACCGCAACCTTTTACAGATGTTATGGTTCAATATATGACCTTGTTAGAAATCATTAAAAGAACAACTACTACCGCAGCCAATTACTCTGGCTTTAAGCAAAAAAAAAAAAAAAAAAAAAAAAAAAAAAAAAAATCTGGTAAGAGATTTATTTTCTCTGAATTGCAGTAGAAGCACATACCGTCATTTTTCTCGGTTGTGGAAAAAACCTCCCATAATGAGTAATAACCATTGCCTAATTTCTGAAAGAATAACCAATAAAAACAGCTTATGACTGAATATCATGACTGTCAGATAGAGCTTTCAGGATTTGATTAAACTAAACTTGCAGAGGATTTTTTCTATAAAATGAAGCAAACTGTCTTACGGAACAGCAGAAAATTTCGTAATAGAGTATAGCTCTGAAGAAGGGTTCAACTTTATTCTTCGTTATATTCAAAACACATGTTACTGCAGGAGAAAGGAAAGCCTGACTTGGAAGACAAAATAAATCTGCCAGATCCATTAGACAGCGTCGGTATGAAGGTGGTGTTCAGTACCAATGGTAACACAGCTCTTCAACGCCATTTGGAAATTCTCCAAGTAATGTGATAACAAGATAATCTCACAGCAAAGTTATTTTTCTGTTCCAGCTGCTTTCGAAAACCCCAGCGCTCCCCTTTCTCCCCTTCGCTGTGGATCTACGCCCGTGCCAGGGCCACTGTCCTCCGCTGCTTCGCAGTTACAAGTGCGAGAGCGACGACGGGCACAGACCTGCTCCCACGGACACGCTTCCTACGCGCCGCGCCGCACTACCAGAGCCTGTTAAAACTTCTGAACACCTCAATCACATAAATACACATAACACATAAATACTAGAAACCCAATACCTGAAGCGAACAACGCTTCGTGTTGCAACGGGGCTCGCTACCTTTGTGGAGCCAGCACCGCTTGCCCCTTCTGCCCAGCGAGGAGGTCCCTCAAGCTCAAGCTCGCACAAGGATGCTCTTCGTGCAAGGTGGAAGTACAACGTACCAACAAACCCAAGAACCCGCTCACACACTCCATGTTACCTGTCCGGCGGGTTCTGGCGCAGATTCTCCTTCCCCCTCATTCCCCGACCCCGCGGGAGGAGAGCGCTCACGGGCCAGGCTGCCCGACCGGCCACGGCACCGCAGAGCCCCGCCGGTTGCCAGCAGGCACACACTCTGCCAGAAATCACTCTTCCCAGCTGAAACACTTCAAACAACAACATTTTTGCTTTATTAAGCACTGCCTGAAAAAAAATAAGGACAAAGAGGACTGGAAAGGCTGGCATATTTATGTCACGAAATAAGCTAAAACACAACCAAACCAGCAACAGTTAAGAAAGTCTCTTCCTTCTAAAAAGTAATTGTAAAGTTTTGGAAGTAAAAGAAAAAATAGGTTAAAAGAGCTTAATCAATAAAATTCACACAGAGAAAATAATTTTTTCAGCTGTTTTATGAGCATAATAAATGAGGAACACTAAGAGCCTAATGATAACAACACTAACAGAAGCATAATAAATGAGGAATCTAAGAACAGCTGAAACTCCATTTTATAGATTCGTGTTAAATGTTTTGCTTTCTTGATTTGTAACCTAATTTCAAACCAGAAATATGCTACTGTTTATTTTCTGGCACTTCTGCTCATTTTGTTTTCTTTTACTTCTGGAGAAAGAGAAGACTTTTCTTTCCAAGCCCATAAATCATGAATGAAGAAGCGCATGCCATCAGGGTCTTGCACTGCTTGGCACGCCAAGCATCTCCTCTGTCAGCCTCCATACTGACACAAACCAAAAACAAGGTGGAGGTGAGGTTCCAGAAGGCCAGGTTACTGGAAGGAATCATGCTTACGGTGAAAAACTGCTACGGCTTTAACCTGACGAACAGCACGGTACGGCAGCTAAACCATTGGAAAAAAATGTCATCAGTCCTACACGACAGTTGAGGCCAATTAGTTTGACGTACATATTAAAAGCTCATCAGTTCAGCTCAGAATCCGTGAAAGTTGATGGAATCGACAACAGACATCTCCAAGTGGGAAAGCCATAGCTTCAGCAGTTTCATCAGCACCATGCTATTAACCAGCTGAATTTCACAGATGTCATATTACTTGGCATGAAGTTTTAAGCTTTCAAGGAAGAAATATTTAAACCAATAATTATACACAGAGCAAGGACTGCAAAGTATGCTACACTGTACCATTTCTGCTACTCAAGACGTGAATTTCTTAAAGTCTGGGTCTCACTGGAGAAGAAACTCAACCTCGACTGATCCAAATACACATGCCCTAAAGCTGTCAGGCACTGCCTAAGAGAGCCAGATGCACTCTGACCGTCGAGCACGGTGAAGCTCCCGCCTCCGCCAAGGCCCCTGTCAGGCCCCTGAGGATCTTCTCCTCCAGGAGCTCGGAGTCTGGATCCCAGAACAGGGAGCCGCAAACAGGAAAGGTGACCTGGCAACTAACCCCTCCGAAGGCTCTGCTGCCGACACACGAACAGGAGGCATTTTGTGCACAGAATGACTACATTTTGTCAAGCTCATAGACTACTTTATCTTCGGTCTTCTACGTCACGGATAGAAATCGCACACAAACTGCCCCTGCTAGGAAACGCAGAGTTTCAAACACTTCCATAGTGTTCCCTGCAAACAAGAGAAGCATTTAATATTTTCATACCTGTTTGCAGTTCATGTTTGTCTTTTTTGAAATAGAAAATGCAAATACTCATGTCTTAATTGATTATTTTGTCAGGGAGACAATAACAGTTCTGAAACGGCAAAACATGAAAGCGTGAGCTAAAGCCGAAGCGCAACAGCCTCTGACAGCAGGTACTCCCGTGGGAATAGGGGCGCGCCCATCATCCACCCGCTCCCACTCATCCCACCCGCAGCACAGAGTAACTGCATCCAGCCTCTGAGAGGATCTAACCCAAGAGCAAAGAGTTTGGCTGATGCACCCACAAAAGGGCTCTTCATCAGGAGAACATTCAAGCTAGAGAAAATTATTACTATGCAGCAATTAATCTTGTGCTCTAAGCAACACCTGCAATACAGAACTTAAATAAAAATGAAATAATTATGCTGTATTTCAACATTATTATTGTTATTATTACAGGCCCAAAGAGATTTTTAGGTGAATTTCTCAAAACAGTTTGTGGAATTCAGACACCATTTCCATTAAATTGCAATTCACAGGCAACTTCTTGCTCTGGACGCTATTAGTCTTCCAACTTTAACTTCTTCCTTCATTGTGTCATGTGGAGTTCTGTCAAACACCTACTACACAGTGCAATTACGGTGTTTGTTCAACACATGCCACTACTTCTAAACTCACTGTGGAATGTACGAACTTGGATAAGTGAACTCGCAACAAAAGCGGCCAGAGATGTCTAAATTAACGCAGCCAACATCGTACGGCGGTGCAGAAGATCGACCCAATTTTGGCAAGAAGGTCTCTGAAATGCTGTGACTATTCTAATAAAATGTATTTGAAAAAGAATCAAAGAGTGTCTGCAAACAGAGGCTCATAAATAGAAACAGCAACACAGGTGACCACTAACTTCGGACATTTGCAGAAATTAGGACTATTTTCCATGAAAAAATAGAATCCTTGTAACGATTCTAGAGGCCACAAATTAAAATTCCTTCTCAGCCATTCAAGTAAGAGCACTGTAAAACCTTTAAAAATAACAGCCATACACCCCTCCTAAGCCAAAGCACTGAACAGCATCGTTGTCCCTGCTCAATGCAAAGCAGTCCCGTCCCTCGGTACGTCGGCACACAACCACACACCGCTCCCGAGGGCACTCCAGGCTCCCTGTCATGGATAATACCTCAGCAAACATCTCTGGTTTATTGCTCAGCACAACACACATAGGATCTTCAAGAGCACTTGAATGTCAGGCTTACCACACCTGATTATTTCTCACCCAGCCAACACCATTGTTTCTAAAACTACTAAAAGCAGCTGGTTTTATTCTTAGCTTCACTTCATTCCCCTCTTCTGAAGCACTAAGGACAACTACTACGAACCCAGCAGATTCGACTGAAGAGCACCAACTGACATATAATGCCATTAATAATGACAGTCAGTCTAATAAAATGCTTAATGCCTTGAAACTCTCATATTTTGAGCCCGTAAAGGCAAGAAAAAGTCAGGTAATGAAACAGCTTTACTATGAAACACCAGCCCCGTCTGGCCGCAGTTCATTTTCCTAACTGCGGCATCATCAAGCACACCACTTGGCTTTTCATAAGCATGAACGGAAAACTGGTTTTGCTCCCTCTCAGCCTTTGAAAGCAGATTTGCTCTCCGTATGGATACCTGTGCTGGGTCACCGCTACGGCTGAGCTGCAGGTGTGCGATATTGCGAGCCACAGGAGGGGGAGGGTTAGCCTGGATATTGCTTTTCTGGTTGCTTATCAGAAACTACCCATGAAGAAGGAATTTTTGCTTCTTCTGTTTCACAAATCCCTGCCTGCATTATTTGATCACAAACAAATCCAACAAAACCTACTCACAGTATGCTTTTGACAGCTCATTTCATCCTGATTTACACTCTAAAGAGTCCACCTACACACGACCAATATCTGCTAACTCTGACAGATGATCCAACGGCTTTAATCAAGTCCGTGCCTGTTCCAACTCATCTTTTCAATTTGAACACTGAGCAACACTTTAAAAATTCCTAATAAACTGCATCTGTATTTATTACAGGTAACTCACACCAATTTTATCCACAAACTTTATTTAATCAACAGCTGGAGAACAAAGAGGCACCTTTGAGACAAATGATGTTTCCACAGACACTTTCCTCTCCTTAACCCTAAACCCAACAGGTTTAGATTAATCTGTGATGCCCCAAGGGATGGTAAAAAATTAAGTAAGTGTTACTGGTGCATTTCCACTGTTTGAAGTGCAACAGATACCCCGTTCCTTTTAAATGTGCTCTTCTGTTTTACCACATACTAGTTTTTACACTTTTATCCCATACGCTTCACCTAAACGCACAGCTGTCGAAAAACTTTCTCTAGACTTGCTGTTTATGAAGGAATTTCCGCCTCTGTGGGCTTGTCCATCACTTCCCCAACCTAGAACTGATTTCTGCTCCTGTCTCCAAGCTTGAAGTTCAACCCATTCCAACACGGTTAAGAAGTATTTGACTGCCATCTTCATCCTAGTGCTAAAAACCACCCCAGGGCTACTTCTCACCCCCCGAAGCAGGCGACCAAACAGCATGAGGATGATTGCTGGACACTAATTCGACGTATCCAATCTCAAACGAGCATGCACGCTTTATTTCTCAACCATTATCCTATACAAATATTACAGAAGTTAAAATTCTAGCAGGTAAGAAGAACACACTGAAAAGCGATTGAGGATGGCGCTTCAGAGCCACGCAGCATTCCATCTACAGAAGCTAAGGAGAGGGTCACGTCCACCAGCGATAGCACCACTTCTGCACTTGTGTCACAAATTCTGAGCAACATAAAACAGAAATAATACAATAGTTTAGTACGTAGCCTCTCCCGAAAACCTACAGTGCAATTTACACCATACTCATCTTTACCTCCAGGATTTTTTTTGCAGCTACATAATGGCAGCAAAATTTCTGAGTTTCAAGAAATTATGCCAGGGATCTCAGTAAGAGTAGCTACACAAACTGCTCTCAGGGCCGGGAAAACAACTTACCATGCTTTAAATCCTTCAGAAATGCTTACCAGACAGCACTAGTTCAATGTAATAAAAATAAAGAGAGGGCTGCCAAAGAATATTATTGCCAAGACTGCATTAAAAAGGTTACATCTGTAGCGCTAAGGGCAGTTTCCCTAATGAATTTGCACCTTAGCTAGCAGTGTCTGATCTCATCAAACCCTTCCACTGAAGCCCTGGATTGCCATCCAGTAGGCCAAAACCAAGTTTGCTCTGCAGGGAAAGCCTCCTTTTTGTTCTTCAAATGCAGGTTCGTGGCAGCAACAAACCCGCACGCGGGCAGCGCACCGGGGAAGGGCAGCCTGGCAGGGAGAGCCCGACTGAGCCAAGGGGCTGTTACTGGGACTGGCAGAAACTCTGGAGCACACCTCAGAGCAGCTGCAGGCTGAAATCAAAACGGTACGATCAACATGCAATGAAAGAGCACTGTGAGAGGGGGGAAAAGTCAAAATGAGTACATAAAAACAAAAAGCAAAATAACTTGCTTGTACTTTCAGTCACCTGCAGACCAGAGGACGACGAGGGCTATTTCCCCGAGTTGCAGCAGGAGAGCAGAGCATTTCCCAAGTGAGTTCCCCCACCGGTGGGATTCGCCTGCCCGTAACAGTGACCCAGGTTAGCTGAAACCCTGCCTGATGGTGAAGCCAGTCTGCGCTCAGGAGCTCTGAGGGCTTCCACATCAAACGACCGCTTCAAAACAGAGCGTCTCTGCCTCGCTTTCCTACCTGCCTAGAAAGCTCCTGGCACTCTCCAGCACCCGTCGTTCTGGCACGCAGGCCAAACACGGACCGTTGCCTCTAATGCCAGCCCAAACACAGGCTGGTATTAAGCTCAGCTTGAGCATTACTACTGCCAACGTCAACAGATGAACAGCTCCATTAAGTACGGGTTCAGTTTACGTCGTCTCTACAAGAGCAGCAACCTTACTCACACAGCACTCTTCAGGCTACGGCAGACAGAGGACACGATGTCCATAGCAAAGATGCTGCAACATCTGAAGGGGTTTTCTGGACAGAAGACTGGAAGGAGCTCTGGTTTAGTACTGGACTGAACCACCCCTAAATGGGACTGTGTATCTTCAAATTGTTTAAGGTTTACAAACTCTTGAGAAATGCAAGTGGAAAGGGGACTCAGGAGAAGACACACAAGTGTCTCTCACTCTCACAGCCAAATCAGATTTTTAGCTCAGGAAGTGAAAGATATAAATATTATCTCTAAAGTTATTTATGAACTCAGATACTTGGAATGAAGCAATCTATCATTCCTTAAAAATATTCTCCTTTCTTGATTGTTAATCTGTCCTATTAAAAAAAAAAAAATTCACCAACACCTACTCTGTCTCCACAAAGACTGATTTCTGCAAAAGGTCAAAGGGGTTTCGTATCAAAAATATTTGGCTCATGATGGCCTCTAGGAATGCTTCTTTATGAAAATATCATTAGACTATACATTCTGTAAGAGGAAAAGAACACTACCAATTTGAATATAAATAATTGTGCTTTGTCAATGTGTCTTCCCAAACTGTGCAGGTATTTATAAAGGAGTATTATGGTGTGTAGCACTGAGCTAAGGCCCGCGGGGAAGCACGCGCCACACCCCTGACCTGTAGAAGCTCCAGACTTCAAGTGATCAACAAGGAGGCAGCTTGGCAGCCTCTCGGGACTTCCAGTCATCTCCAGATGCTCCACACAACTTTGACACATGTATTTGATGGAGCGATCTAAGCCCACATCTGGCTCAGAACAAAAAAAGGAAAAGGAAAAAAAAAAAAAAAGCAGCAAAAAGCAAAGTCCCTGCTCCAGTTACAACGCAAGCCAGCCAACCCCGACGCGCAGCTCCTCGCGTACAGAAGTAAAGCCGGCACGGCCTGGCAAGGGAACGCGTTCCATATGTTTGCACTCACTGCTCTCTGCTGAAGAGACCCCATTAAACTGAACAATTGCTTACTGTCTGCAAGAGCAGGCCTTCAGCAGGTGGGGTGATCAAATCTGGTTTTCACCTGTATCGCCCTTGGACAAAACACTCCAAACTTCAGTATTCTCATTTACAATTCTGAGCCAAATTCCTCCCATGCACGGTGACATGACTCCATCTGAGCTAATACGGGGATTCCTCAGAGGCACTTCAGCCGTGACTTTTTCTGCATCCTATTTCTGCAATAGTTTGAACACAGTAACACTTACAATACCTACTGAAAAGCAGGTAATAAACACTTAATAAATATAGTCACATAAAACAGTTACATCATACTTCCCTGGTCATTTTAGCACCAGCCAGGGCACCCTTTGACAAAGTTACTTACATCAATGGTCTCGTTTACCCAGCAGCGCCTTTGGAATGAGACGCATTTCGTTGACAGCACCAGCGACCCACAAACCTGTGCTTTCCTAGAGGGGAAAAAGCCAGCTCCAAGCCTGCCATCAGAAATGACCCCAGAGGGACAGGTCGTGCTCCCCACAGCTGCTGTCCTCCTCCCTCAGCGGGGCTGCTCACCCTCGCAGAGGGCAGCTGAACGCGTGCGGCGGAAGCCAGGTAAGTGAATAAAGCTCTGAGCTGCATTTCTATGTGATAAGTGAAAAAGGACGGAATTTAAAAGTATTCTTCCCCCTTACCCCTTCTTCCTCACATGTCCTAAACACACGGTCATCCATTTCTGCCAGTGGTGAGAAGGCGTGTAAATCACACTGCTTCCCTAGTACCACTATCATCAGGTATCTACTGTACTGAGCCAGTCCCTTTAAATCACTTCGGTTAACCTCTTCCAAAAAAAAAAAAGTTAGATTTAACACAAGAATTATGTAGATCACAGAAGTAAGCCTTTAATGCAGTTCTAGAGACTATTATTCAGTATAAAGATCTTTTTAATTCTTTTTTAGTACAGTGCCTTACACTATCCACAGGGCTTCATTTCAAGAGCGGCACTAGCACGTGCTATTAGAATACAAGGAACAACATATTTTTCCCATTTCAGGTAGCAAGTTCTCATACAGTTTTCCCTTTACTTGCTATCTCTGGATCTATACATGTGAGCTGTAACTAGGAGTAATCTCAAACATTGACTAGGATTTAGGAATTATGGCTCCTAGTATCTAATGGGTTTATTCATTGTTGCCTTTTTATTTTTTTTTAATCACAGATTGGCACAAACCTCTGCCTGTTGGCATTTTAAGCACATCAGACATCCAGGTAACTCAGTCTTCATTTGGTAAGGAAGGACAGCTATATATGTACACACAGACAGTACTGGTTGACTGAAAATTAATAAGTGACATGCAGGAGCCCGAAGAGACTACCAAACAACAACAGCAGTAGGAAACCTACGGAGGCTGACGCTCTGCGTAGCATCACTTTTCTCATCCTTTAAAGTGGGAGAGAGAGGGAAGGTAAGGCAGACAGGAATTCCCAACACCCAACAGATTCAGGGTTTGAATTACTTGCCAGAAGGTACCAAATAGTAGAGAAATGCTGAAAGTTGAGTGCAGTGAAAGCAAATACGGCGATCATATAACCCAGAGATTGCTACAAATTACTAAAAACGCAAATAATGACACTCTCACTTGAGTTTTGGTTCACTTCAAGAGGAGTGCCAGTTCCTCCCTGGAGAACCTTACAGAAGATGCGGCATCTCCATCATCATCCATGCTGCTTAACTGCAGCGGCTCAGTGCGTTTGGCTCAAACAAAGAGCAATTCCGCACTCCAAAACCTCTCGACGTCCCCCGAGCTGCGACAGGCACCCGCACACCCCTCGAGGCCGCGGCCGCGCCACTCGGCAGCTCCCACGCGCTGGAAGCCACAGGTCTCACCGCTGCCAGAAGTGAAGCCTGCTCCACACGGCTCTGAGGCCGGGGGATTCAGAACAAGAACTAAGCAAGCAACTTCACAGGGAGGAGGGGATCCCAACAAAACCCACGGATATCCTCTGTATGGCTGCTCAAAACAGAGCCACAAACCCCAGCCTCCCTGCAACCAACCTTCTCCTCTAACGTGCCCAGTTTAGACCGGACCGTTCAATACATTTATCTTCTTACCGGCACTCACAGGCTAATGTGTTCCCAAAGCAAGGTGCTGAAGTAAAGCCGGACCTTTAACAGGATCTACAAACTTCATAAGCTAAATAAATTAACATTTTGGTCTAGTCTAACAGCAATAAAGCCCCCAGCCATGACTATACACCATAATACACCGCTCGCGCTCATCACCTTCCGCTCAGCTTTTTTCTAGTGACAGTATTTCTCAGTCTAAATAAATAACCACATTCTCAAAGTTTAGTCAAATATTTTTACAGCTGACTGAGTTCTTCCCTCACTCACCATGAAAGTGGGACAGGGAAAACAAATAAGCAAGTGGTTAAAAAATAGACAGAAAAAAGCATCAGCTGTTCCCTGAATTAGGTAAGTGGCACCAACAGCCAGCAGACTCCCAACACAGAGTAAACTCCACCTACACCAACAAATATACAAAAGCAACGCATGCCTAAGGATTACATGCTCAAATTCCTGAAATAAATATAAATTTAGCTTTGGGGTGTATCTCCTCTTACTGCTGGGAAAGCCTGTAAACTGTGCTAAAGCAACACAAAAAAGAGCCACCAGAGCTGGCTTTCCAACTGTGTCCCAGCTTCACCAGCCCTTGAAAGCGAAGGCCAGTCCCACTGCGGTGTGTGAGCTGCGAAGACGCACGCTGGGCAGTGCTCTGCCCTCGGAAGAAAACCAAACAGGGAACAATGACCTGACAAAATACAGTTTTCAGAGAAAGAAATTCAAAGCTGTCAAATGACTGGGAAGGCTCTTTTTAAAGAAGCTCAGGGGGCTGACAAAACTTCTTGAAGGGAAGAAACGCTCCTCCGGATGGGGGACGCTGCCAGCACATTCTCCGCGACTGCAGTACCCCGAGACCATGCTGGCACAGGGCTCATCAGGAACCCAGAGCCGGGGGCAGCAGTCCCTGACCGCCCCCCAGCCCCAGAGCTGGTTCCAGCACAGTGGCTGCAGAACCCGATGCAGAGCTCCTCACATGCCAGGACGTCCACCGCATCAGCGGGAAAACCAATTTACTTACCTAACAGGATTTTATCCTGAGAGAGGGCAATATTTATGCTGCCCTAGAAACTTCTTGTCATTTCAGAAGTGTCAAGAAAGATGAACAACGTCAAAACACACAAATACAAATAAAAACGACCAGTGGGAACACACTGGGGTATTCATTGCTACCAGCTTCTCACTGCAAATAAATCCCGGCCAGGCTCAATACTTGCGAGCAGCTTCTTTCAGAATATCCAGCCACCACCTTTCCTTTAGTGCGGGACGAGGAAACATCTATCAGTCTGCTCCCTAAAAGTGGAAATATTTTAACGCTCACGTTCTGGCTGCTGAGTGAAATCAGTTCCTAGCGAGCTTTGGAAGAGGCACTCGGGGTGGCCAATAATTTTATTATGGAAAAGAAAGTCCCACTATGAACACTGATGTCCCAAACACCTTCTCTGTCAGCTTCACCCTCCCACGCGAGTACAGGACACAATTTACCTGCAATACTCTGAATAACAGGGAACACAGAATAACACAGCGGGAAAACTGGGGCTGAAGCAAAGACTTTCATCTAATGGAACTAAAGGTAAAGGAAATTGGTTTTCACTATTCTAGCTTCCTGAAAAATCCACTTCCTCAAAAAAAAATAACTTTGGGGCTTCAACAAGAGGGTTTCTACTTAAATAAAATTTTTTTTGCTCTTTCTCTGAAGAGAAAATTACTTGTGCTGCCCTAGGCAGCAAGAGAATCTTAAATAATAAACTCACGAGGAGATAGGGCTCTTCTGACTGCAAAGGAGGTTTTGAAAGTCTAATGCTACTTTGGCAATTCAGAATTTTAAGCAGCTCAATTTTTATTTAAAATTTATTTATGAATGCTTCATACGCATTCTCATTAAAGAAACTTTAAGTTTAGAGAAAATAGTAAGGTCAAAAATATCATAAATACACTAGGTTTTGATAATTTTCATAAATTCTTCAGCTCTACTTGTTCAAATAAATTCAGCAAGCAACAGTGAAGATAATTAGATTAAGATGTAAAACCTATTCCAACATGACAGACTCCCAGAAATCTAAAAACCAACAGCAACCCGCTAGGGTGGCTCATCGTCCTAACGGTGACAAAGGCAGCGCGCATTTGGCTGGATGCAAAGCGCAGAAGCACCAACGAGGTACAGCCACAGCTGCGGAGCCGGGGCAGGGCAAGGTGCTGTGCCTCCTGCGGATGGGACCGCGGCGCTGAGCGGAACAGAGGACTGCTGTCCTGTTTGAAAGCAGGAACACAAACCCCAACGTAGTTCCAGAAGCATACGGTAAACAGAGTTTTCTACAAAAAGCATTTTACCAAAAAATGCTAAAAACTGAACGTTTGAAAATTCTTAGATAACACAAATCCAA
Organism: Opisthocomus hoazin; assembly: GCF_030867145.1. Lineage (NCBI taxonomy): Eukaryota > Metazoa > Chordata > Aves > Opisthocomiformes > Opisthocomidae > Opisthocomus > Opisthocomus hoazin. The sequence continues at coordinate 17,735,958 of NC_134426.1, forward strand.
CCTTTTTACTTCTGCAATCAATGCTCCAGAAGTCATACTTCAGAATTCCAGTCACACAGTAAACAGGAGGAAAGACCACCAGTAATTTTACTTTTGAATTTATATTCTGATACTGATCTTTAGTACTTATTAGATGAACATGGGAAGGCATCAGAAAAGTACATCTAGTATTCTTCATTTTCTAAAACCGTTCTGAATAAAATTTAAACATAAAAAAAGATTATGCCATAAAATGCTTTTTTCCAATAGACACTCTGAAAATGACAGGTAACAACAGCCTCCTGATCACTCTAATCCCTTACCAATTTTAAACACTCTCTGCGATGGTAAGCAAAATAGCTTCTACAATTATTTCATTTTTTTCAATCACAGATCTTTAAGGAGTGGACTCAGAAGGAAAGCACAAAATGAACATCCGACATTGATCGTTGTACAGTTTTCCTTACTAAATTGCAGCAGCAGATATTGAGAATAATGAGGTATGCTGGAGAACTTCTCCTGCAGGAAGCGATTTTCATATCACGGTCCATCTGTATTTTTATTACTTCTTAAAAGACCAATGCACATAGAGTACAGCACCTTGCATTACTCCCACTCGTATTTACAGACATCAAAGTCTTCCAGGCTTTAACAACAGGCAGAACCCCATCTCACCCAGTGAGAGACTGAGATGTTTAGGGTTTGGCCTTATCCCCTGCGTAACGAAGCAGGAATAAAGCTGAAGCTCCTGCGCCTCTTAGATTTTCCTTCATGATATTTTTCCTTCTGGGTATCAAGGATATCATGATATGGAAGAAAACGGTGTTATTTCAGTGTCTTGTTTGTTATGAACCCAGCTAGGTTTCCTTTCTCTCATTTCTTTTTTTTTTTTTGGTTGTTAAACAGCAGTGTTACATCAAACAAGTTAACTGCAGAAACCAAAAGCAAAATGGCCAGATAACAGCTGAACTGCTCAATCGGCTTCACGGAGAATTTTTATTTGACCCCAGGAATGCTGGTTGCTCAAGCAGACTAAACAAATCGGATTCACTTCTGCGCGTTAGGATCGGGGCTTACAGATCTCAGCCAGGCTGGCAAGGTTTAGCAGCAGCTCACAGACAGCGTTCAGCAGCCGTAGTCACACTGGTGGCCCTGCTCCACCTACCCAGCCTGCCAGGAGTAAAGGCCCAACATCTCTAAATAGGAGAAAAAAAATTCTGAATACCAACAACTTACGATTCCTTCAAGAGAGTCTATTATTTAAAAGCCGTATGCTAAGTTTTTGCCTTGAATAAAGCATTATGTTGTTCTTTTGTGTTCTTAACAGGCTTCTTGACTCTGCTCCAGCTTTCTCTGATAGTTATCGCAACGTGTGAACCCACCTGGTATCGGTGTCTACAGGAACGTGCAGCCACAGAGCAAGTCAGCGACTAACTGCTTGCCTAGAGACACAACTGATTTTCTTCCACAGACTGAAGTTGCTTTCATGGCACCTGGTTTAGATAAGCTGCTCGAGTTTTGCTTGCTCCAATCTGTCCAGCTGCTCCTCGAAGTCAAAGGGACAAGGCCAAGAACAGTTAATAACTTTCTTGCATGGAAACTCTACTGAATCACCCATTTTCCTCACAACAGGTTGCGTAAAGCCTTCTAGGTGTTTAACTCTAACCAACCTTTGAACCAGAAATAGAAACCCTTGTTGCAATTTTCCCGTCTCAGCACGAGTTTCTCTTGGAAGTGTCCATCTGGCTTCTAGCCAACGCTGTAAAAAGCATTTATTTAAACCAAATTTTGAGAGACAGAGGAAGGGGTGGCTGGAAAATTCAAGACAACCACCAAAATCAGTGTAAGTTTTTAGCTACAACACACCAGGGTCTTCTCCTTGCCCTAATTCAGAAACATCATTTGTTCTCCCCACATCTTCTTCCCACTCCAGCCTTTGACTTGAACCCCGAGTCTCTAAATCCAAAATTGTTCTCTGTTGGCTTTCATAGCTGCAACTGTCACGGCTCTTCCCATCTCTCCAACACTGCCTTCAGTGTCTCAGACACGACGCCTGCTTCCTTTCAACTTCTCCACTGTATCAGAAGAGCAAAGTAAACAATCAACGTATTCATAGACACTTCTTCACCAAAGAAAGTATTTGATGCACAACAAAAGACACTTGTACGCTGGCAGTGCCAAGACAAGGCTGCCAGAAACAGGTACATTTTAAAAGTGCAGCTGGGAAAGTCTCCAGACAAAATAGGCTGAGAGTAACTTCATCTATTTTGTAAGTCCTTAACATATGTAGGATACAATTAGTTAGTGGATTACTAATTTTTTTTCCCACATCTTTAGTTTTAGCCAAGTGAAAACAGACACAAACCAAAGGAAGAGTTATTAATCTAGTAAATAAGTGCAATCTTTCTTGATAGATACGAAAAGGGAATCTGCGTAAAGAAATGTTAGGTGATAGAGCTACCTCTATTAAAAAGGAAAAAAAGGCTCTGTTTTTCTGGTCAGAGGGTGATGGATTTGGGTGCAAACCACCTCTCTGTCCATTGCTCAGCTGTAGTTAGCAGGGCAGGAGGAAAAAAATCAACACACCACCAAATGAGAAAAACACAGAAGAACAAGATTCAACAAGGTTTAAAAGCATGATTTCCTATAATTTTCCGTTCAAAGTGGTAGTTTCCATCTCATATGGAATCAATCCACCTTTCTAGGCCTTCCTCAGTTTTGCCTTCTGGATGTTCCACCTTGACAAACTTCACATCCCCAACTTACAAGCTGCATTATTCAAATCCTGCATTAAGGGAGAAGAGAAATAACAGCACACCTCTTCCCAAAAACCAGTCCCCAGCCAGTTTTTCAGTTCTTCTCCTCCCATTTTAGCCCAGCCAGTTCAACAGATGATTATCAAATATTCTTGGTAGCACAAAGCAACAAGCAGCTTAGGGGCAAAACCTCCTCTTCCCTACAGAATGATCTGCGACTTCGACCACCACGGAGCAGGGGAACCCCAGCAAACTCCCAAGGCAGTCAGCTCACAGAGCAGGTGGTTCCAGGAGTGAGTTCAACGGGGAACACCTCACAAGAGGATGCTGTCAATGGGAGCAATGGATGGGGTTTCAAGAAACAGGTCTGACAAATTGTGGAGGGCAGAACAAGCAAGGGCATGAAACAGAACAAAACGGCCTCTGGCTAAGAAATGTCATCACACTGGAGGCTGCTGGAACTTTGGAGACAAACTGGAGGACACGTCACTGTAGCACTGCTCTCCTCTCACATCCTTTCCCCAGACACTCGCTAGGTCATTATCAGTTGCAGGATATTAAATGGATGTTTGATCCAGCCTAATTCTGCCAGATCCCTGAACAAATCCTCCCGCTCCTGGGGGCTCAAACACTTGGGCTCAGGCCAGATTTTGGCACTGCAGCCACCCAAGCATCAAACCAAGAGCTGTAAGAAGCCGTCAGCAGGGGCTTGTCCCCCTTCTGCTGCTCCTAGCTCAGGCAGAGCCTAAGGGTGGCGGCCTAAGCTTAAGCTACAGGTAGGTCTGCGCCTGCCTGGGCCTGGTATTGCACCTCTCCAGCTCTGATCCTGAGCTGCGACGTGGCTTTCTGGCTTGATATCAGACCTGCTCCATCATAGGGACTGGTGTGGAGCTCTGGACTGTCGGCTGGTCACCACCTCAGGGACTAGGCTGCCATGGCCACTGCTCCTGTCTGTCCTGCTGCGAGTCTCTGCCCCCAGCCTCCACCTTCTGACCGAGCAGCAACCTTTCCTATGTTTATTACTATTCTGGTTGCTTAATCTTTCCTTACAGAGTACAAAAATAAAAAAACCAAGGTGGATTAACACTAAATTACATCGGCATTTTACAGAATGCAGGACAACACAACTGACAGTTTTCTAAAGCAAAAACACTACTACAGTCACAGTAACACCTGTCCAGGGAAAAAAAATAAGGGATCAATTGAATATAAAACCCCACCAGCTCAAGGTGGGTAATCAAATCAAGGTGGGATCAATAAATCAAAAAAAATTCACTTGTATGTTTTTCATGTTCACTTTTTTTAAAAGGGTAATTATTTTCTTACTTGCTATTCCAATGCTGGCACAAAGGAAGTTTAAGCTGAATTTCATCCAGTCTTAAAAAACAAATGTTAACTGTAGTTTAAAATAGTGTGGATTGTTTACTCCTCCTCGGTTCTACACACCAATTCAAATAGTGAAAAAATGGTGAAAACCATAACGCTGCCAAAATGAGCACCTCACAGATGCCAAAGTCACGACGCACGATACGGAGAAATCCTACGACCACTGCTGTACGATACAGTCTGAACAGGGTGCAGTTAGCATGTTCCAGATGCACATGCCCACACACACACCATGTCTGCACCTTCACAAAACCCCGTCCTCATTAAATGTGAACAGTCCTGGGTACCTCCATGAAGATGTTGAGTTGCTAACTGAATTTGAAGCAGTTAGGCACTTTGTATTTCGTTCAAATGTTGTTTTTCATATATATTTGGTGTATATATTTGTGTATATACATACACCCACTCTTCAGTCATCCAAAGTAACTAAAATATATCAGCCACAGGGCTTGCGGTTCCCCAAAATGTAAGTATTTAAGTCATAAGCTAAAAATCTCTGCAATTCCAGAGTGGAAACCTTTCACTGATCCCACAGCAAACACCTTTTCTGATTAAAACACCTGACTTCATAATGTAACCTTTTTTAAAGTTGAAAAATATTTCTGAGTAGAGCTTCTGCACGGAAGTCCTCCTTCCCAAGAGCCTACCAACTACTACAAAGCTGCATGGCGTACAAAATGCTACAGTACGTTTGGTCTCAGGGAACATGCTGGGGGCTAGCAGGCCAGGGCTCAGCAAGCTCCACCGTAAGTTCTCTAGCAAGAGGGGAGCTAGCAGGCAACGAGCAGATCAGTGTCTGGGGAGAAAACAACAGAAAGCAAACAAATCCCCCCAAAACCCCACGGCACCATACAGACTACTACTACCCAAACCTCCAGACAAGTCGGAAACTTTGTAGAGCGTCTTCTTTGGTGACCCCTCGATGACAAACTCCTGACAAGAGGTTTCGAAAAAGCCACAAGGTGTGCAGAAGCAGCATGACATCTACAAAGCCCAATTTATGGCAGAAAAATTTAACAAACCGAAACCAGAGAACTTTGTTGTACTTTGTTTTCAGAAAGTCATGCATGTTTCATGAAACTTTCACAGAATTTAAATCAAAAATGTATCACCAAAATGGAAGCTATATTTTTAATAGTCTTCCAATACACTAGTGAACGTACTTGCATGTGTGCACTCACCTACAACGCAGATTAAAATAGATCATTTCTGTCAACCTCCGCTCAACACCACCACCAGAAACCAGAACAACGCACGGCAACAAGCGCCTACCAACAGCAATCTGCACAGACCCACCTGGGGATGCTTCTGTCGGCTCCTCAGCTCCCCTCTGAAAGAAGTTCATCTACCTGTTTCAATCTGCAATATTAAAATATCAAGAAAAAAAAATTCTTGATGTCGCAAAGCCTATCTATTGCTATTTCTGTTTGGCAAGTTCGTACGAGTTCTTGATTTGGGGAGCAGGGGGTGTTGTCAGCAGGCTCTTGCTGAGTCCTTTTTGCTGCTGAAGCCACGCGGTGACAGCAATTCTGTGTGGGATCGCAGCCCCCCTTCAGCTGCTGACTCCGCTGCCACAGCCCTGACCAGGTGTTGGGCAGCACAGCGCAAGTTCCACCCCAAGGACCTTCCGCCCTCACGACAGAAGAATCCATGTAAGGACAAGGGGACAGTTTTGTTGTACGCAACTTACAAAGAAAATTCAGATTTCACCACTGTAACATCAGCCTTACAATAAAAAGGTTTTCCACGGGGCAGATGCTCATTTAATAAAACGACAGCAAACAGAATCTCTTTCGTATTTTGAAGCGTTTATTTTCTCGTAACACAGGTTCATGCATAACATCTATCAGATGGCTGCGGACACACAGACAGACACTGCAGATTCATTAAAATGCCATCTAATCGCTTCCTCCACAGTTCTAATTATCACAATGTCCCGTACCACAAGCTCAGCTCGGTACATGGGAGCTAAGGCTGCTGCTTTGTCTCCTGCAGCTCCGGTGACTGCAGTCCTGCCTGAAGCTACAGCTGCCTCGCGCCCAGCCGGGAGGTGCCCGCTCCCGGGGGACTGTGACCCACACAGCGTGACGGCACTCGGGCTGCTGTTCAGAAGAACTGAAGGCGGTTAGGAGTAAACCAGAGTGGCCATAAAACCGTTAGCATAAGGATGTACTTAAAAACATCAGAGACAGTACTTCTGCTTTTATAAGAAAGATCAAATGACAGATGAAAATAGTCCGTACTTCAGTGTGTTTATAAAAAGCCTTTCATGAGTGTCAGGCAAGACGACAGAAATTAGAAAATACCTTCGGCCAAGTAGAGCTGTGCCTTCATTCACCGAAACTATAGTAACCATCTGCTTTTTGTTGCCTCTGAACTTTCACAATACTCTCCAGAATTGCAATGTTCAGAGAAAGTGAACACCGAGGGGGAAAAAGGATTATTTACAGCAGTTCTATAGTCCTCCTTTTACTTAGATGCTCTATTTAAATACTCTGGCTGCTTCAACAGCCTAGTAAAACTGGCTTTTGTAGGCTGAACAGAAAAAGCAAACAGGAGAAAAATCCAGCATTTTTTCCCCCCTCCGCCAGAACACACTGCAAAGAATGCAGTGTTTAAGCAAAGGCAGAGAGTAAGCTAATTATCAAGTACACAGCTGCTCCTACCTGGCATACAGCGAAGGAAAAAAAAAAATACTATGAGTCACCAAATGCAGTTCCTAAATCTGGAAAACCCTTACAAAAATAAACTTCTACGAATAAGGGACTAGCTGTAGAGAAAAACGCAATGCAGATAAAAAGATCATTCTTTCAGAACAAAAAAACTATTTACAGTTTGAAAGGAAGAAGTTTTTTTTGGCAAGGCTACTACTAAATATGTCAGCTAGTTTAAACAGCTTCTCTTCTTGTGGTCTGCTGTGGCAGAACGAGCGAAGCGATCTTCTACCATATTCTTTTTATATATCAAATACTGAAAGAGGGTGGGAAGGAGTCACTGCGAACTGAACTAAGAAAATCTTTATTCCTCTCCATTGGCATCAGTACTTCTCCCCATATGCCTTCGTCACACGCAGACCTCCACAGGCACCCCAGTACGCGCCCCGCAGGCACCCCAGTACACGCCCCACAGCTCCCCGCTCTGCACTGTGCCCCTCGCACCAAGAACAATCCAGCAACGTGCCCAGTACTGGCAGTTTTGCGTCCTCCTTTAAAGATGAAGACTAACCCTTGCTTCCCGATGCTGCAGACACACGTACAGGCACACAAACACACAATTGCTCGTGGTTTGGCAGAACAGCACATCTATTCTGCAAAGCCCTTACTTGTATAATTTCTCACCCATTTTAGAAAACAGCAAATAAGACTCCCAATCATTAGCAGCAAAACAAGATAATTTGTAGTAAAAAAACCCCACATTTTTGCTTCTTCATAGAACACATAGCTTGAAATTTTTATTTTTCACCTTTGTTATTAACTTTATACAGTTTCCCTTAGTTCTTTTGGGAGTCATTTCTTACAGTCACACATAAAGTCACAGTTATGTTGAAATTACATTGTGATGGCCTTAAATTTGAAGATACTTCAGGTAAAAAATGATAGGAGCCAAAAATTTAAAGCCAGGTGTGACGTTTGGGGGGAGATGGGAGGGGTGTTTGCTGTTGGTTTTGGGAGCTTTTCATGTTTTGTTTTGTTCACTAGTTGCCCTAAGAGGTAACCAAGTTCTCAAACACCCACATAACCACTGACATGCAAGAGCTACTGCTGCCAACGCATTCTCTTATTAAGACTCAGGCATCCAAAGCCAAATTTCCTTCAGTTTTCCTGACAAATCTTTTTATCCAAACTTTAAGTCTTGTAATTAAAGCTCTTTCGGAGGAGCAATGCATTGGCTTCAGAGCCTGCCCCGTGCAGCAGTCCCCTCGGACACTGCAGAACACCCCCAACGCGCGTTACAAACCCCAGTGGAACGTCCCCCTTCCGCCCAGTCGTCAGAGCCCCTTAAATTGATGCAAGCTTCATCCAGCTGCTGCTCCCACGGTTCTCTCCTCCTCATAACAGTCACTAGATTTTTGCTCCAGCTTCATTTTAAAAAGAAGTCATTAGTTTTGCAATTAACATTCCAAAGTATTTCTTGTTTAACCTTCTCCCCTGCTAATCATTTACCTGGAGGCAAAGCAAGTCCAGTTGTTTTATAAGCACGTGAATCCACGCACGATAAGTGCGCAAGGAAAAAAACCAAGCAAGATTCATCGGCTCACCAAACCCAGCCTGCAAAGAGAAAAAGGCCGTGTTTCACAGGAAGGTTGTCAAGTTTCCAACTTCATTTCAAACTGGCCTTTGTACTTCCAATCTAAATTTGTTCAGCTCAGCAAAGTAGTTTCCTTTTGATCCTTTCTTCTCTTGATGCCTGGACAGATTATCAGCAAGAAACAAGGTCCGTCCTTCCTTACTCTAACCCCATTTGGCTGCACAGAATTCCCACAACAGACAGCAGGAGACTGATGCTTTTAGATGGAAAAAATAATAAAAATAAAAAAAAACACCACACCGAAAAACCACCACCACAAGCACACAAAGAAGAAAAAAAAAGGGGGGATATCACACACACCATCAGTGAGCAGTGCTACAGACATCATCAGATTGATAAAAAGAATTATTTACACTCAATTTCAGTATAATTCCTACTTCATTTCTACTGCATTTCACAACGTTTTCTTAGTAGGTTTAATCAAATTTTCCAGACTCTCATTAGATATTTAAGTAATGATACACACACTCCATTTGCCACAAAGAAACAGACTGGATTAAGGTTTGCTTTGGCTCATTTGTTAAGCATTAAGTAATTAGATTTTCCTTGTTGTTAAAAAGGGGATAAACAGGTTGTTCGTTTATGATCTAACACCAAATCCGTCCCCAACCCCTTTTCACCCACCAAAGCATTTCTTCCGAGGGGACACGAGGAGATGACCGACACCAGACACAGACGCTTGCCGGCTCCTCTCGCGCTGGGCGAGGCGTGAATGCAGAATGCAGGCAGCCTCTCCTCCCCTGCCGACTGAAGTGGGTTCATCTTCGACACCAGAAAGGGACAGAGGCACCTGCCGTCCCCCAAGAATTCCCAAGCTTAGATTACGATAAACACTGGGGGAGGGGGTGTTCTATTCCTAACGAAAACATGTTCTATTCCTAACGAAGTAAGCAGTAGACCTCAATTTCATTGAGGATGAAGGACAGCAAGAATAAAATCTCCAGCACCAGCATGCCAACAGCAGCATTAACCTCCGGCGCCTCTCCTCAGCCTCTCCCAGACCAGAAGAAACAACGCTCCCGTATAAAGACAAAGCGCTACAGCCACGGAGCCATCAGTTCAAAATCGGACAGCGATGCTACACCTTACTTACTCCAGAGTGCCCAAATCAACAGCGGATCTGGTTAATACACAGCAATAAGACTGCTACAAAGACAATAAACCAAGTTAATAAAGTGAACACATACACACAAGTAGTACTTAAAAAGGAGAAGTTATATTTGACTTTGCCCTCCTATAACGCTCGAACTCTTCTTTCCTAGAACCATCTGAGCTTATTTCACCTAGCAAGTTCTCCGCAAGCACAAAAAGAAATAATCTAAGACATCGGTGCCGTTCTTGATCTCTCTCGCTCGTTTTCTGTGACACCACAGTCTTTGCATTTCGTGGCCTTTCTGTCTGTACAGCTTAAATAGGATATCCCGTGTTGGAAGTGCTTGTAGACTTGCAGTGTAAGAAAAGCCTGTGGTGGATGTTCTCTCAACACTTGTGACCTAAACGTCTCCTATGTGATTCCCAGCTACTGCTGTTCTGCTCACTACTAGCGGGGCCACACTGGGAGTTACAGTGTCCCCTTCCGGGCTCCCCAGTACAAGGCAGACATGGACAAACCGGACTGATTCCAGCAAGGGGCCGTGATGATAATTAAGCGATGGCAACACCTGACACACCAGGAGAGGCTGAGAGAGCTGGGACTGCTGAGAAGGCTTGGGGGCATCTTCCATCATGTACAGACATCTGACAGGAGGGAGGAAAGAAGAGAGTCAGGCTTCTCCGGGGCATCCAGTGATGGTGCAAGAGGCAACGGGCGCTAATTGCAATGAAAGAAGAAACTTATTTACTGCAAGGTTGACTGAATACAGGCTGCCCAGGCAGGCGGTGGAGTTTCACCCTCCAGAGATATTCAGAACCCGACCGGACATCATTCTGGGCCGCCTGCTGTACCAGACCCCACTTTGCACAGCGGGGTGGACGAGATAGCCAGAGGTCCCTTCCAGTCTCAACTCTTGTGTAATTCTGTCATCATTTATCTTCCTAAAATACTAAACACAGCAGCTAGAACGAGAGAAGAGCAGTCATCAGCTAAAGGATAACAAGCCCTTTTGCTCCTCCTCGGAGCCCTGTTGTCGTTATGAATCTCCAGGTCCCAGGGTGAGAGGTCTGAACATGTAACATCCCAGGTGTTTCAAACGCCGTTCAACGCGCACCTTCACCACTTCCAGGCCAACCTTCTCGTACCGCATTAGACTCCAAAGACGTGTCACCGCACAGGAGCCCGTTTTCAAAGGTACTGAGGTGCTGTAAGGTCTAGGCAAGTATCTATCAGGCCTCTGAAGAGCATCCTACACATCTAGCTCCTCTTGAAGATCAAATGGCTATAAATCTATGCCCAAAAATTATTACTAAACCAACAAAGGTGTATAAATGCTTTATGCAGAATTAAAAGAGCTTTTGACTTTGGAGGTTGTTTTTTCTCCCAAAGCTCCCAGAAGATATCCATTACCTTAGGTCTAGCAAACACGAGTAAGTTTAAATTGGGCCATCTATAGCCCTACAAAAAAAGTTAGTAAAATAATAAGGATGCACTTAAAGTGACAAACCAAATTAAACAACAGGTATTTTTATTTTAAAGAGATAAAGACATCAAATTATTTTGTCCTCCTCTTCCAACATGATTAGAAATCCACATATAGAGAGCTCAGGAATTACCATCCCTGACTGCAAACTGGCTATCATGATTGACAAAATGCAAATTATCTTTAAAACGATAGTTTTGCCATTCTGTTTTTTCTTAGTATGTACTACCACCACCAAAAAAAAAAAAAAAAAAACCAAACAAAAAACGCACCCCCCAAAAAAAAAAATCACTTCCCCCAACTGAGTTCACAGAGAGAGCTGGAGAAAAGAAAGGGACATGCTGCAGGGTCCAGAAAGGAAGGGTGACAAAGCCTAGAATTCAGAACGTACAAAGTCCCACTGTGCAACAGCAAAGGCCAGTTGATCCCAGTTGTAAGTTAACGCACCCCAGCTCCCCCACAAACCGCAGTACCTAGAGAGACTCCACGTGCCACACACTCACAGCATTTAGAGCACATCAATCTGCAAGCCCATCGTTCGCAGCGTAGAACTTCAGAGAACATTTTTACAGCATCCAAGCTTGGAAAGGTTTACACGCTCGTGCTGCTTGATACTTCCTGAAAATGTTTACTTCAGCCGGTATTCCCATTACTGCGGCGAGTCCTGTCACTGGAAACGCCACGATAACAGACAAACTCAACAGTCAGTACAGAGCCAGAAAGAAACCAAGACAAAGCCTAGGAACAACCTCGCTAAGTTTGAAATCAGAGGGCACCTGGACTTTTTTTTTTTTTTTTTTTTGAGGAAAAAAACCCCTCGAAAATTTCAAACGAAGAACAGCCTCCCCAAACCACACAAATTAAACTGACACAGTCTAGATGAAAACTCGTAGTGCATAATACATGTCTTGGTTTATTTGTTATCTACAGTGATTTTTCCTAAGACAACATTCACCAAAAGACAAATATTTAATACTACTCAAAAGCAACAGGCGCTGTTTAAAGCTGTTCTGTAAGACCAACAGCTCTGTTCACCAACCAGTGTTTATAACAAAAACGTGCTTTTTCTATCAGACCGTTTGTGCTAACTCGGCAACATTCACAGTTCAGTACACTCTGTACCAACGGTACTTGCCAGAAACTCAGCACTCCAGAAGCACTCTCCTATTTGTTAACTATTTCTTTCAAAATAAAAAAAAAACTAATCACAGTATTTAAAAATTCTCTTTACAAATATTTAACATGAAATTATTTTGCTTAACAAAAATACAAGGAAAGACTAATGTAAATCTAATAACAGCAAAAGAATGTAAACCATATAAGTCATATAATCTAACGTTTTAGTTTTAATCCAGAACAACACGGAGCCAACCATTACCACAACACTTACGAGACTAAATTCAAGAGAAATCCAAGAGTCGGTAGGAAAGGCTTCTATTTCAATTGAGCAGAAAACATCCAAAAGCCCCTTTGCATTTTAAGTCAGCAGTTCTTTTTTATATATTTAATAAATATCAATGAAATGTTACAATATTTAGTGACTTTCGGAGAGCAGGGTAGCTGATCTTACAGTTTAGCGACTGGGCCAGGAACACCGGCCCTCCCCCACATACAAGCACAGTACGAGTAGTTTTATGCTGCTAGTAGTAGCTTTGAGTAGCAAAGCACGTATGGCATCAAGAGGCAAACACGCACCCAGGGTAACGACCCAGACACCTTCAGTGGGTGCACCCTCTCTTCAGACCTGGACACCATGCCTGGAACACGGAGACCTTCAACATTTGTGTGCTGTTCCCTGACTTTCGGCAGTCTACGTGCACGCCCGCCACGAGCCAGCCCGGCAGCGGACCGGCCGAGGAATACACACCCCCAGAGCCAACCCAACGTGCCCCGGGTTCATCGCACCCATGCTGAACAGGCTTTCCTTCCTCGCACACAGAGTCCAAGATGCTGCAAGCCTCTTACACACTCAAACCAATGGACACAACACCAACACATGTCGCCGCGACAAACGGTGTCCCCCGAGAGACAAAGCCACCAGGAACTCACGCCATCCCTGCAACACACCTACTGCAGACAAACAACAAACCAGCTTCTCCCAGCAGTATTTACTGGGCAACTGCGACCACCGATGATCTCCTCCCTCCACCAGCTCTGGTATATGCGGAACAGATTCCTTCTGGCAGCAACGAAGCCAGCATCTCCGTTCCACATTCACCCTGCGACACGCCTGGACCCCAGCAGGGGACAACTGAGGCTGAACTGAAGGGTTCTTGTTGTAAACGAATTCCAAGCCGCGCACGGTGAGGGCTTCTGGACCAGCTGAATCAAACCCCCGGCTTTCCCACAGTGTGGACTACAGGACCTTCAACCCAGCCGCTGTGATCTGCTGAAGTGCTTTAATTTCACTGAATTACTTATTAACATAAAAATCACCTCTGAAAAACTTCATCTACTTTCACAAAAATCTGACAATGCAACTTCTGCCTAAGATGACCGTGCCCTGGCACTCCTTTCGTGTCTCTCCCTCTCCCCGGACACTGCACAGGGCAGTCCAAGTCTCCACAAAGCTTCCATGCAACAGACCATCATCGCACAGACACAGCTACACTGTCAGAGCACACAGATTTCTGAAAACTCCATTTACACGTTGGCCAGCTGCATCACTGAACAGGAGCTGCAACCAAAGTTATGGTAGATGGCATAAAGTTCTGCGAATCCAAAGTTTCAGTCTGGTTTTATCTGGTTGTAAAACTTCGTCTTTCTGACATATGACAGGGATTTATGACTGCAAATGCTCAACACATTTGAGTGCCAGACTGCGACAGTACTTACTAAGTGTTTCTCTGCATACGGACAACCACCACGGCAAATGAAACTTGAGTCTTTGTACTCTGAATGCACTCTATTCCTTTCTATTGTATTTATACAAGATAACTCCCTCAATTTTCTTCAAGCTCTATATTTACAAAGGCTTTTAAAATTTACAGCTCGTGGGATTTCAGGTTTGTATTTCCTTTTTTTCCTTTTCTTCTTTTTTATTTTAAATTTATAATCTCATCCCAGATGTGGCATCAAAAGCACACCACAGGATATCTTCCTAGAGCATTACTTTGCAGAGGTCTTTGTGTCACCAGCCAACTTTCTTAATCACGTGAGGATTAGCAGGGAGACTTGGCTGGGAGCAGCGGGAGCAGCGAGGGGGGACACCGGATATCTGCTCTTTTTAAACAATCCCACGACACCTCTCCTATTCCCAATTTGCCCCTGCTACCAGAACACAGAAAGAGAGGGTGAAGCGACAAATAAAGGTTAGGGCTTGCTCGCTTACCGCTTGCGTTGCCTACTTGTTTATCACAGCACAGAAAGGCAGCCACGGACCCGACCCCGCCTCCTCAGCCTCCCGCCCTGCATAACCTCACAAGCTGACGCGCCAAGGAAGCTCAGGCTGGGTGGCCAGGGGGAAACAACTCCACAAAACCCAGAAACTGCATCGTCCAGTGTCCGATGCAAACTCCAGGAAAGGTGAAATGGGTGTGCTGACGAGGTAACCTCAAGCCAGAAGAAGAACGGCAAACTGCAGCTCTGACACCTGCGGACTAGCACGAGAACCAACCAACAGAAGTTTGTTTGAGCGTGAAATTATGAGACAGCCTAGCAGTAGAAAAATCTCCTTAATATGCAGATCACTTAAAAATTAACAGAGAGGACTAGTGCATAGTTACCACTAGTCTTCCTCAACACCTGAAAACTTTTACTTCCCCAGACCAACATTTCTAATAAACAAGAAACAGGAAGCAAACATAACCACTTTATGAAAGCAATTACATAAACTCTCAGAACAAGACTTCATTTGCATTAATAGTAAAGATAAAACTGAATGTATGAATGCACCATACAGAAAGTATAAAGTCATACAAATAATGACGTGGGCTGATGATATCCCATACCAAACACCCGACGATTTCATCAAACACCAATGCTTCCCTTCTCATACGACACGATACACAACCAGCAGCAGTACTTAAGAAATCAGACAGACACCGAGCTAACAAAAAGCTAGTGAAAGTCTTCACAGCTGCAGGACAGAGGCAGAGATTTTTCAAAGAAGTAACAAAATTTCTATTTGAAACTACTACTGATATATCCAAAGCATAACTGTCAATACCAAATATGATTCATGCCAATGAAGAGTTATTCCCCTGTTTGGGAGCACCGCTGAAGAGTCACTCGCGACACCGCGTGAGGTTCTGTCTCTCTTATTCCTGCTTTACAACGCTGTGGGGTGTTCTTTCAGAATTCCTGTACTGCAGGCTGAGATCTGCCTTCCCCAGCCACATTCCCAACAGGAGACTCTCAGGCCATTAGTTACATAAACCACTTCTACAGTCTTACTCACCTCAGTAGGTCATCTAAATATATGCACCAAGACTTAAAAACCGCGGTGCAATCAAAGCACTTTTTCTAGAACAGAAGAGCCGACAATTTATAGGCTATTCAGTTGTGCATGCTTTTATCAGGCTAGTTAGTTGAAAGAAAATGCACACATAATTACTTAATCCCATTAAAACAAAGACAAATGACAGTAGGAAACTACAGAGCTCAGCAGTTTGAGCAAGGAAGATTCTGAGCTAACACAATAATGAATCATACAGCCTTATCAGCGTGCAGCTCCTTCCCCATCCCCCTGCGATTTCAGCTACATCAGCATCACGCTTCTCGTACACACCATTCAGCTATATGAAATGGTGTCTATAATAACGAAGAGCTACCACAGATTTTCCAACGGATGAGCAATCCAAGGTCTCTGCTTTTTCAGTGAAGTGATTACATGTCAATCAACTTCGCAGTTAAATTCCGACGAAAATACTAAAAGTCAGTTGCTGCTTCTGGTATCTGGCGAGGCCTGGGGAGTGTAAGCAGGAGGCCTACAGAGATCGCACGCGGTACAGTTCCAGACTTTACTTGTTAAAAGCATAGGGGTTTTGCCCTTGTTCTTGTTTGGTTTTCTGGGCTTTTGTTTTTTTTCAATATATCTACCATGGCCCTCCTACAGATTTTGTATTCTGGCCAGTTTTGAGTTCACAAACTTATTTTTAACTCCTGTTCGGTGCGTTGTGCTAACAAAGCATAAACTGTGCTCAGCTACTGACAAGGGAAAGAAAAAGTGAACAAACATCTTTCCCAGCGGATACATAACACAGATTTGTTGTTAAGTTTACTGCTGGGGAATAAATAAATACGTAAAATAATTGTAAAACCAGAGAGAGAACTGGAAACTGAACTCATGTAGATTCCCATTCTATTCAAAAGCTACTTCCTCACACACAGTAATGGGCTTTTTCATACATTTATACTTTTTAATGTATATATAAGCATTATGTTCTTTCGGTTAGCTCATTAGCACACCACAATCTGAGCACTTTAATTTGCAAAGCTGCTGAAGCACAGGCTCAGCCCCACTGCAAGGTGAGCATCTCCCTGTGGCGCCGAGTCCAGAGAGCGGCCTGGGACAGGACACGCAGGCACACAACAATGCGTGCCCGGGTGTAACGTCTGCTCAGCAGTTCCACACACTTTGTGGGCTTACTGAGAGGCGTTCAGGACAAGGCCAGGCAGGACCCATCCACGCCAAAGGGAGGCGTTAGGAATTTGAGTACTATAGTGTATTCCTTTTGAAGCTAAGCCGTAACAGTCTCGGAGGCAAAAAATTTTTCTTCCCACTTCCCATGCCTTAGCTGTGGTTTACAGCAAGAGAAATAATAATAAAAAAATAATGCTTACTACAATCTGGTTTCGTTTAAGCAAAAGGCGGGGGGGAGAGAAACAGAGCAGTAATTCTACGTCCATCTGGGACAGCGGATATCTCTCTAGAAGTTACAGATTTCAATGGACAGCTTCTCCCGGTACGAAGTCTCTCTCTCGAGATCTCTGAAGCACATTGCTGTTTATTACTCTCAGTTTTACCTCACCCGCTTCTTAGCTCCTGAACAAATTGTTTCCCATAGAATGGGAAAGGGAACTGACAAGTGGGAAGTCCTCCATTTGGACTGTGAAACTCTTCTGGGTATAAACCACAGCTCTGAGCTACGCAGAGTCTAAGACCGAGGATCAGAGGACCCTACTTCAGCTGGACGTGCCTACAAGCTAGTGGAGAAGCAGCGGCAGCAACGATGCTGACATCACTGCAGGATACCGCGTCATGTTTTTAGTGTGTCCTGTCAAATAGCCCCGCGTTTCACTCAGCTGAACCCTTTTTCACATGGCTGAATTCTGACAGTTCAGCCCCCAAACACACAGACTCTGCAAATACACCGTCAATCTTCAGCGTACTGCAGCCTACACGAAGAGCTGCGGCTCCCCGCATGCAGCGTACAGCTACGTTCAACGCAACCTGCAGCACAACGGGGAAGCGGCACACAGGTGTAAAGGGCTTGCCAGGCTTCGAACGGACCTCGCTTCCTTTTCCCGGGAGGCACAAGTCTATCAGTCTATTCCATTCTTTTTTAAGTTGTTCTGAAGCGACTTACCATGAAAAGCAGGTAACTGTCCATATAAACAGTTAAAAAGTTGCAGCATATATATTCTTTCCACTTCTTAGTGAAATAAACAAGGAAAGAACTACCTTTGCTTGCCAGGTGTTGAATTAGCTGCCTCAGTAAAAAAAAAAAAACAAATCGTGTTTCCATAACTGCTGTTGTCACGCTGCAGCAATGCAAAATGTTACTTGGCTTTTAAAAGCAAATCCGAATTGGACTACCAATTGAGCGCTGCCAAGTACGGCAACAGAACCCGGAAGCTCTTTTTAAGTTTTTCAAAATATAATGCTAGTACAAAATAAAAATAAAGTGTTATCTTTCAATAAGCCAATTGCACATTGAAAGAAACCTATAAAACTCTTGTCAGAGCCATGTATTCCTCTTGACAAGCAGCCTTTTGAAGTGGCAGAATTCCCCGGCGCATTCGGGAGTATCACCGCAGAGAGCGGGATTTTCAGTTCAGCCTTTCATCACCCCATCCCAACCCAACATCCCATCCGCTGCTCAGCCAGAGCGGAGAACTTCAGTCGAATACAGAAGCCTGGCCTGCTTTCGGCTGGAGAGTTTTCTTCCTGGAAGCTGGTGTAGCACTGTGCTTGGGGTTTGGGATGCCAAAAGACATGGATAACACGCCGACCTTTTGAGTTGTGCTGAGCAATCAAGGACTGCTCAGCTTGTCACACCAGGCTGCCAACGAGCAGCGCACGGGAAGCCGGGGGATACAGCGCGGTCAGCCGGCCCCAGCTGACCCAAGGGCTACCCCACACCGTACGGCGCCACGCTCAGCATGCTCAGCTGGGGAAGGGGGGGGGGACGTTCGGAGCAGTGGTATTTGCCTTCTGAAGCCCCCGTCCCGCGTGACGGAGCCCTGCTTTCCTGGGGATGGCTGAACGCCTGCCTGCAACGGGAAGCGGTGAATGAACCCCTTGTTCTGCTTTGCTTTGCTTGCGTGGCTTTGGTTTACCTGTGAAACCATCTGTATCTCACCCCACGACTTTTCTTACCGTCACCCCTCTCATTCTCTCCTCTATCCCACCGTGGGGGTGGGTGAGGGGGGATGAGCAAGCAGCTGTGCAGTGCTTGGTTGCCAGCTAGAGTTAAACCACAACAAAGCCACACTGCTTATTACCATGATATTATCACAAATACCATCCTTTTAATACAAGGAAGACAAAACCCCACACACACTTCCCCTTTATTTGCCTTAGAGACAATTTCCAGTTAATTTTGTTGACATATGTTGCAAAATATTGCATAGGACAAATTTTATTGAACTCAGAAGGGGCCAAGAGATTTAACTTCCATTCCCCGACTGGTTACCCAACTCTGCAGAACCATAAACAGGTAAGACTACAAGCCCTCTTGTCCCCCCTGTAGACACACTAATAATTTTCATACTTCCCATCTCCTTAGAGAGCATTAAAGAATACACACAAAATTCTTAAAGCCATTCAAGTAAAAAAACACTGTACAACGATACTTCCATCCCCTATGATCTGAAGTTTCCCTTGGCTGTAAACAATGTATTACATTTCAGAAAAGACAGGGCAACTAGAATGTCATGGAAGAAGTTGAATTATAAAAAGAGAAATATTTTCTTGAAAACATACCAGAAATATTTATTTCCTGGAGTCCTGCTCAGAAACTGCCACACCTGCCACTTCCATTCTTCCTCCTGAGACCAAGTTTATCAATACGCACTCCCTAATATAGGAATTTTATACTTGAATTTCCCCAGAAATCTAACTTTGCTAACTTTTGTGCTAACTTTGCCTGGTTATCCGTCACTACCCACCCATCAATTTACTGTACCAATCTGTAACGCTTCAGTTTGACCCCTCTGTCCCACTGACTGTTCCAAAGCAAAAAACGCCCCAAGGTTTGGTGAAGAGACTGGCAAATGCTGTACCGACAGAAAACAGACATACAGGCTGTACAGGTCCCTTAGCAGGAACGGCTGTTCCCACGCAGAGGCAGGCACTTCCCACGCACGGCACCGCCGGAGCCCGGCCGCGCGCGGTCACGGGAGCAGCAGCGGTATCATGCCAAGCCAAAGCTACTGACAGCAACAGGCAGACGCCAACCACGCGAGCTGAGGGCAGGGATGCTCCAGCCCTCGTCACCAGCTGCAGCAGACACTGAAACAGTGACTTGTCTCGCACAGCCTGTACCTGAGCTGAGGGAATCCAGAGACAACCGCGGGGCGTTTCTAGGACTAACGGCGGCACAGCAGACAGTCTTCTGACACCGAACAAACTGAGCACAGGTAGCTTTGCTAGAAGCTATGCTCACACTGCTCGGTCCAAAGTGAGAAAATGTGAAGTGCGGTTTAGAGCAACAAGAGCAACAAGAATGCAAAAACATTTCAGCAGTGCTCTAGCGTATACTTTTCCTTCAAACTACTTAAGTACTGAAAAAGGAATTTAACACTGATCCACCGGAAGTTCAAGTTCTAGTTCTCATCTGACGAGTGACTGCAACACACAGTTGTTGGGTTTTCTAAACAAGAAGCTAACATCTAACGAACAGCAAAGCTCCACCCTTTTCCTACTGAAACCCATAATTCCCATAGGCAAAGAGTAGAGGCAAGGATTCACCCTCATTCTTAAGCTATCCTATATCCTACACCTCAATTGTTTTGCACTTGCTCCTCCCCTTAATTCTATGCAAGAATTTGTTTTGTGTATTTATGGCACGCTGTTTCCAAAATGACATCTCGCAACCCCAGCAAGCCCTGAAGTTTCAAATAAAACGTTAGTAAGCAGACTTCATGTTTCAAAACCTTCATTCTCAGTGTCCCCTATTACTTCTCCGATTTCACGGCTGATCACTGACACATTGAGCCATATATCAAGTCTCAAAACCGCCACACTTACGTTTCCAGGCATCCAAGGTACTCGTAGTACAGATTTCTGTCAAATCCTTGGATAAGTAAGTACACATGTGTAAGTCCACCGAAAATGAAACTAGCCTCAGAATTAGGGTATAAGAATTTTGTATCAAGATTTATAACCTTTAATAGGAACATTAAAATAAAGAAAATAACTTCTATGTAATGGAAAACACCCCTCGCTAAAGAGAAACTATGGGTTCACTTCAGCAGCCATGTTTCTATGCTCGCTATTTGCAATGCAGTAGCACATGTGTATCACTGGAAGTTCATTAATTATTCTAAAAATGGCATTACCAAACCACAATTTTATACAAAACTTCTTTAATTATTATTTTTTGAAGGTAACATTTAATCTATTTTTAAAGATGCAATTTACCAGTAGAGCTTACCCTGTGTTCTTAGGATTACTCACTACATGACAACACAAACATCAGTAATAAGCTCTATTGATGCAGATTTCACTTCAAGCTAACTTAGATTTACTTCACACAGTTAAGTGATTTCATTTCACTGGGAGAGAGAGGGAAAAAAAAAAAAAAAAAAAGGATTCCCTGAAGCTAAAAACATCAACTACTGTGGATGATATTGCCCAATACATTGCTGAAAAGTATCTTCTATTGATTGGATTTTTTCATTTTTCCCCCTCCAGCAGTACTTTTAAAAATACCATCTTTTAATGATTGTTTAATTTCCAAATAACTAGAATATAAATCCCTTACATACTGCATTGCTGCAGCTGCAGTATAGTGTCTCATTTTTCATGGAAAAAACCTAATTACGTGGTTCACCGAGTTGCCTGTGGTAACACATCAATTTTATTTACACTCAAAAGTTGGACTTCAGTTTGGTCTCAACGCTCCGGTTAATTCCAAGCACATATTATACAACAGCTCTCTCAAATTCATTAGTAATACCTCACTCTAGCGCTTCTTTGAGAAGGACTTGGAGCTGTCATAGTCCTGGCTGGGATCCGCGGGGTTTTCCGTGCCCAGCCACCTTTGTGGCACCGGCTCTGTTCCCCCCTCGCATCCAGTCTCCCTGGAATGCTGCTGCAAGAGAACCCTTCAACGGGCGCCACGGAACGCAGCTAGTGATGTTTCGCAATGAATGCCAATTCATTTTTCCACAAAAACGTAACAAAAACAATAACTGTTGTGTGGCCAATAAACTTAAAGATTAATTCCTCAACATTTCAACGATTCAAACTGAGCTAAGCTCATATTCCGAAAGCAGGAGGATTAAAAGGAATAAGTACGGTATTCAGTAGAGAATTTCTTGGCTTTCCCTTCCATTAGAGTCTTTCCTTCTACCTATTTTCAGAAGGTAATTCGTTGCAATTAACACCAAAACCTCCAAATTCCCAAATATTAAGACAGAAAATGTTAATTTTGGGGAGAGAAAAAAAACAGAAAGCGTTCGGCTATCTTACACGGGACTCTTAGGTAGATTTCATATTTTTTTGTTACCTTTTAGACTTAGACACTGCAGACTGTAAAAAGGGAAGAAATGCAGTGTGTTAGGACAGAGCAGCGTTGACTAGAATCGATAATGAACTGGTGAACGCCGCATGCACCCATTTGATACCGCTCTGAACACCGAGATTCACTGCTAACACTGAGAGAACAAACACGGGAGGGAAGAACAATGGAGGAAAAGGTAAGCGCAATCTCACTTCTGAAGGGGACAGAGACACGAATTTAAAAAAAAAAAAAACCACACAAAAAAAAAACCAAACACACACACATATCCTCATTGTCTATAGCCATAAACCAATTTTAAAGTGAAAAAGGGAAGAAGTTGGAGTGGCGGGAAGAATATTTATTTTAAAACAGACAACAAAATAAAATGAAGACATCTTGCCCAGACACAATACAGCTCTTGTCAACCTCATGGGCACAAAAGGAGTTGGCATTTTCCCATGAAGCAATTCCTTAATCCCAAATGATGGCATAATAACCTCATTTAATACGCCTCCTTAGGAGAAAAAGTTTATTTTGTCTAAGCTAAACTTCAACTGGCAATCACTGGACACCAATTAACAGTGTCAAATATAAGGGTCACAGACCAATTCTGCAAGCTGAGAAAGTATGAATTCACTCTTAAATCTTCTCTTTTTTTTCCAAAGAATGTAGAAGTTCAACTTTGTTTTCATGTCTTTGGAAATAATCTATGCTAGGCAATTAAGAAAATGCAAATGACTTATCTTATTGAAAGTAATCAACCGAGAAGAGCAGACTTTTCAGTAACTTAATATTGCAATAAAGTCTTCTGTCACATGAACCTACTTGCTAATTCCACTCTCAACTCAAGAACCAGCAATTAGCCATTCTGAGATTTTACTTCAAATTATTAACGAGTGGTACTCAGCTGCTTGATACTCTTTGATACTTTTTTAAATTGAAAGCCTTCAAAAATATTTCCATTTCAGCTCCTGTGAGATTCCTTTTATTCCTTCTTCGTAATATTGGCCGGTCTCGTTCTACGTAACGCTGAGCATGACAATCAATACCATACCTCGTGTGTTCTGCAGCACGCAAACCAACTCGCTGTGACACGCATCCCACGCTTGCACCCCCTTCTGCTAAGCCCCCCGACGCAGCAAACACGGAGACAACGCCGTGGTGGTTTCCAGAATATATCGGCGCTGGCCGTAACACAATGTCAGCAGCGCCACACTCCCTTTTTCCCCACTCCCATATTCTTAAAATAGAGCGTAGGATTTAAGAGCACTTTCCTTAAAAGCAAGACTATTCATTTGTATACCCATGTCACAGGAAGGGGTGCTTATGCTTGGTTTTACGCATTGCTTCACACACTTAAAATATGTTGCATCAGACAGGAACATCTTCTCACTCAGTAAGTAACAGATCTCCCTACATGGCAGCTAAGAACATATTTCGTATCTCCCAAAAGAGTTCCCAATTCCTTACAGCTACAGTAAATCAAACACAGTACCTTGAAAGAACCTTAAATAGACTACTTCAAACTGGAACAAAATACAGATTTTTCACTCCTTCACCCTCTTTTACATTAGCAGAACAAAAAAATTTTTTTTTTTTCCAAAATTTAAGTTTTTCATTATTTTTTTAAATTCCAATAAGTACTGAAAACCATGATCTACTTAACATTTTTAGGTTAAATATTTACTTAATTTAGAAGACTTAACTAATAAAATGAACTTCAAAATCTGCCGAGCATCAAGAATCCTTCCTAGCTGTAATAAAAATACCTAAATTGAGCTCTGCCAAGTTACTCTTCTCAGGAAGCACGGTTGAAAACACAGCTGGCGTGCTCATTTCCCTCTGGGTGATAATCGACCCATAAGCAATTTGCAGGTAGAGAAACAAGAGAAGAAATTAAGTCTGGGCCACAACTCCATGGCCTGACACGGTTGCCTTGAAAGAAGTCCTTCCTAAGCCAACTTCTTTCCCCTCTCCACATTTATCAGTACCTGGGGATCACAACTGCATCAGCCCAATATGCCAAGAATTCATAAACAGGAATGAACCGAAGCTCCATGGTTTTCCTGTCACAGAACAAATTTTAATCATGCTTTTAAACCTACCAAGCTATGAATAACCTGAACAATACTCTTTCGGGAAAGATTTACCTAATTAGTTCAAGACAATCTATTCTTCATAAGAGTTTCCATCAAAATCCTAACGTTCTACATCCAGTATAGTACAAAGGTTATCAGGATCTTTTTTTGGGGGGGAAGCACCTCCAGTAACCAACGGCTCAAAAGCAGTATACCAGACAATATATGAAAACAACGGCTTTGGCTCAAAAGACTTCAATCGGCAGAAAACCAGCAACACCCCATACACCCCACCCTTCCTTTGCAAGCCCTTCCCCTACCCCAAAAAGGCTGCACGGGGCGAGCTGTCCATCTGGCCTGCTTACAGGGAAAACATCTTTAAGGGAATGTTAAATGAGAGCAAGTCCAGGGTTAACTGCAACTTTACCCGCACTTCAAGGACGATTGTCCCAAGTGCAGCAAAATGCTGAAGTTATATTTATTTTCTCTCTACAAGCTTTGTATCGTGAAGCTTCTATTTCGCAGCCCTGTGACGAAGCACCTGGCACAACACAGGGTTTCCACTTCTGCGCCGCGCATTGCTCGGGCCAGCAGTAACGGCTGGAGGGTACGGATGGGTGTCTGGGGTTTCTCACTGACGTCTGAAGCTCTTCACGCTCTTTTGACTTGTCCTCATAGCTTCAGAGGAACATGTGTGACGGCAACCCCAAATACCTACCCCAGCCAGTGATTCTGGGCAAACAAGCTATTAAGTTGACAGTTCTTTAAACAGAACCCATCCTTCTATCCAACGACCAGAATCTCACTCATTTTCAACATGCTGTCCAACACTCACAGCCTTCCAGAGTCCACCTCCCAGGTCAAGTTTACAGTCACCAAAACTATCCTCTCAGTAACGACTCACATCAGGCTCCCTGCCTTCTTCCCAATAATCGGAGTGTTCTGTACCACAGGCGCACCAGACAAAGCTGAGTGTATCCATAAACTCAAGAGGCAGATCACAAGTTTATGGACAAAACTGCCAGAGAAAACGGTCGCTCAAAACATCAGACATAAGCACTCTTCGCAAAAGCAAAGGCAGCAACTAAGGGACAGACATCACCTGCCTATAATCTTCGTGGAATGCACAGGGTACAAATGTGGGGTGGGAGAACAGAAACAACCCGAGAGTTGACCATAAATTCTCTGTGGTGCTCCAGATGGTATCTGGTCACCAAATGCAAATGAGATCACTGCAACTTGCAAATCTACAACTTTCCTGTCAAGAAACCTGCCAACAGCAAGATCCTACCTCCTCTCCCTTCCATTTCTTCTGTAGAATTTACAAAACAAGTATTTTTATGGGAAAAGGTACAGCAGCTGTAACGCTTCTCAAGCCTCTTCAGGCAGTAACACCATTAAATAGCATTTATCTTTGAGAAAACAAAACTTGCACGAACTAAAACACTCCCAACTTTTTCAGCCTTCTAAAAATCACTCCTTCCTTTCTCCCACTCAGCCACCCCACACCAGTTAGACTTGGGACAGAACAAAGCTCTTCCGTCTCTCTTCATATTTAAAACCCAGTCACAATAAAGAACCAGACCACATCAGCTGTGGCTGGCAGGAAGCAGGAACGGAGGAGTGTGTGCAAGAGACACCTCTGCCACCCGCAGCTGCCACGCTAAGCTCACCACCTCACTCATCTATCGCTGTGCTGCAAGTAATCGTGTTCACTGAATCTCCCATGACAGCATTTAATTACCTACACAGTTTTGGAAAGCTACTACATAACCAACTGTTCCTCGCACCTCCTGTTTGCAACTACTAAGTTGTTTTCCCTGCGACTATTCAAAATTCTTTAATGAATGGCAGATTGTTGTTTCCAGAATCATCTATCTTCCATGTTATACAGACAAGGCAACCCACACAGTTCACAGACAAAACTTTAAAAGGTGTTGCTGAAAGAAAAGTCGGGACTTCACATTTGTTTAATGAAGTACTAAATGTCACAATATTATCTGAGTGGCTTATTCAGAAAAAACAGTAACTCTAATTTAGACTCCAACGAATAAAAGATTAAGGCTTAAATTCAGGTTGCCACTAAATTTTTATTACCCTAATGAAAATTTCACTTTTAAAGCACAAGTCCTAGGCAGGAAAAGAGAAATCCAAAACTTGGTGAGCAACTTCATACTTCGTACGAATTCGTGATCTTATTAACAGCCACCGTTTCCTAAGGCTCCTGCACCTCAGAAGAAGGGAGTTGTAAGGCTCTGGTCTTCTCCCGGATTTGCAGCCTCAGCTTGCTGGGACTCGGACTCCCAAGCGTCCGAGTACAGACGTAAACCCAACGCGCTGCTCATCGAACCACAAGCTGCTGACCACAGCGACAAGCCAAGCCCTGCGAAGGGGATTTTAAGCCAAAGCAGCTGATTTCACAGCCAGGTTATACCCAAACAAACGGTGTGCTGTCCTGCCTCTGCTGACAGGCAAGTAAATGACTATGCTTCAGTAACTTCTTTTCTGTTTGTATGCCCACATGCAAAGTCCTTTATATTTCCAAGAGCATCTAAACTCAGGAAACTAATATCAGCTACCAAATATTTACATACTGCAGTCTGCTTACACAATAAAGAGCAAAACGACCTTGTTTCTTCCGGCTTGCAGCTGCACGAGACATTGCACGCAGTGTCCCTTGTCATTACTTCAAGCAATCGATGTACATAAATGCCTCGTTCCGCCAGAACGTGATGTTCAATATTTTGTCAATACCGATGTTTGAACTCTAAGGAACTACTGAAGAGAGCTAGACAGCTCTGTCAGCAGTAAAATTGATAACAGTTTTACAATTACCTCACTTTAAACTATTATCTGATAAGTCACTACAAGCATTTCAATGTGTTTTTAATAGAGAACAAGTAAACCTCTTACATGATTTACACACAAAGAATTTCAAAACCTGCAGTGGAAGGGAGAAGAAAAGGAGACGACTTCCCAACCTCCTGTGGGGTCCTGACAGTCAGCAGGAGCACGTTTCTTCTTCTTTCCATTACCATGTGCTCCATTCCCCTAAATGCGTTACGCGTAGCCCTCCTTTCTCCACCTCCAAACTCAACTTTGCACCTCCACCCATCGCCCTGCACAGTCTTTTTCTTTCAGCCATTTTCACTTTAACATGAGCAAGCACTGCACACACGGATCACTTGGCAGCAGGGCTCTTGGCCCAGGCTGGACGCATCTTTTCAGTGCGGCTGGCTGCAGCGGTCACGCACTGCACCACGCTCAGGCTGCTTATCAACAGGGGGATGCTGCTGCTGCTGCTGCCTCTTAAAAACCAGTGCTCCTGCAGACAATTTTCAGATTTAGTACCGCTTAAAAATTATTGTGCTGCAGGCTCCAGCCCAGATGCCTCACAATTTTGGACCAGGCAAAAAAAATTCGTGAAAGTGATGCTACTCTTTATTTGCTATACTCTGCCCCATACTCTATATTCAGACAGGTTCAGCTATTCATACATTCAAATCCTTCACCCTGCCATTATCACTGGAAGCAGCATTATACAGCTGTAACCCAGATGCTAGGTATAAACGAGCTACACCAATTTACAACAGAAACAGAAGCTATCGCCTGTAACTGTCTTCAAATAAGACGACACTTAGGTCCCATATACTACATCTGAAATATTAAATAAACTACAGTTCACAAAGAGAAAAGCATATATTCTTAAGGCTTTGCTGGGTAAGTAGAAATATTAATCATGCCTTCATTCAAAACAGGTGCCTCATAAAAAATTAATGTCAGTGGAATGGCTTGGTGCAGCACTTCCGAGCCATCTCTTCAATTATACATGATCACACAGCTACCTGCACGAAATATGCCTCAAGGTACAGAGCATTTCATATCTGTGATTTCACAGGTTGCATTACCAAATAAACAATCTGGTATTCGCAAAAGTATGGAGTTTGTAATGGTCTGGAGATCGGTGGCTGGAACAGGACAACGAGTAAGACACGGAACACCACATGACCCAGGCCCAGAACAGCGAGTGGCGAGGTGGGGAGGTAACAGACAGCTAACGCACACTTGACAAACACAACCTTCTATCTATTTGAACTAGCATACACATTCTACTGCCAAGTAACCAGAAGGTCTGAAGGCTACCAGGATGAAAATTTATTGCAAAAACCAAGGAACTGATCCTTATTATTGGTTTGTTTGGGGTTTTTTAATTACTATCATTATTCCAAGATTAGTGAACTTCCATTGTTTTCATCCAAGACACGTGAGGTAAAACAAGAGACAAGTATTCCTGCAGTCTAATAAAACACCTTTTAAAAAAGTGAAACTTTTCAGGCAAACTGGGTCTACTGATAGCAACACTGCAGCATTGAAAAGGAATTAACACACAGTAGACAGCCACCGCCAAAAAGGACCTCCACAGATCAAGGGAGTTTTGTTCTATGGTTTTAAGGCTACGCATTCTGGAGGCACCGAGGACAACCAAGCTGCATAAAACTTGCCATCACATAAACTTCTCATTGTCACCTTTGTCCTACCTTCCCATTCCTTCTTTTTATTACATTCACTTGCTGCAGCTTGCTTCCATTTACGCTCAAATCCTGTGGCATGACTAACGTGGCAAGTTCCAACCTCGCAGAATTACCTGGGGTGCCATGGAGTTTACCTGACCCTGTAGTACCGGTGTTTTGTTCCATCAACTACCATCTTATGCCAGAGTTTATTTTCTTTATCATCCTTTGAACGAGAATTTAATTTTAAAACGCATCTGAGATTTCACAAAAATATAAGTAATGCTGTTGGATCCAGGTCTCCTAAGTTCTTTCAAGTTTTATTTTGCATTTTATCTGCAGCTCACTTGCAGCAGCAAAGTCAAATTTCCAAGCTTTTTTTTCTTCTTTAGATCTTAATACACAAATTCTGACAAAATCACATACGGTAGCAAGTTAAAGCCTTTAACGACTGAGTTCCTTTTTCACTGGAAAAAATATAAATAAAATCAAGAAACAAATGAAGAGAATAACTTACTGTGCAGTTCGCGATGTATCACATCCACAAGGTTTGGTTCATCTCCCCACCAGAATATCCATAGCTCCTTACAATCCGGTTTGACGTCACGGCGCCACACGCAGAGCAAATTGGCCTGCAAGCAGCGGATGAAGCTGAGCAGAATTGGATCATCCTGTGCCGGGGCCGAAATGATAGGGCCACAGTCCCCATGACCTTCAAAATTGTACCTACGCCATTTGATGCCTGTGAGTTCAGCCTACGGAGGAAAAAAAAAAAGCCATTAAATCACTATTTCAAAATTTAGTCATATTCATAGTACTGGTTTGTTTTGTTGTCATTAATTCCTAAAATTTAGTTCTCAGCAGCCGAAGTTAAAAACTCCTCCTGTTCCTATATTCTCCTTTTTTGCCCCTCACGGAAAAAGGAAAACAATTTCAGAAGCAGTACTGAATGAACCTGGCTTACCCTTGCATTTAGGCTTTTCACCACAACCCATCTCCAGCAGACTCACTCCTCTCTCACCATATTGTTATCTTACTGTAATCTTACAAACTAGAAGGGAAAAAACAACCAGCCAAGCAGGGAGAGGGAACAAGGCCCGTTCCCTACGTGCTGCTTGGGGGTCAAGCGAGTCCAGCGTCAGCCCGACTGCTGACCACTTGGAAGTCACAAAGTACTACAGGACGTAAGAAAAGAGACTTCATGCAAATGCTGCAATACAGTTTCATATTGCGACGTCACAGGTTTACCACACCGGCTTTTTATTTCGCTCAAACACACAAAAGCAGAATAAAGACAGTTGCTATTCACTGTCTCTCGACCAGACAGGATTCTCTGCGTTCTTCCCTGATGGTTAACAAAAGATCAGGAAAATGACTACCCAGGCTTTCGGGAAGGCTTTTCCCAGCACACAGGGTACAAATCTGAAGGAGTGCAGGTGTCCCACTGCACAGCAGTGTGAAGAAACACTTGCCAGGGAAGAAGCTGACAAAGTAATCAAACCGTGAAAGAGCAGGCTGCTAGAACCAGGTCAGCAGAGCAACGGTTCTAATTTTTTTCCCCCTTTTCGCTTTTAACAGCAGATACTCACAGCTGTCACATTCAGTTCCTCCCGTCTCCGAAGTGTCCAGATTGCTACCTTTTTATCCACTTCTGCTACCCTGCCCATCACGCTCTGCCCCTCCCCAGCCTGCTGCCCGTTTCCCCCCCCTGCTCTTCCTCCACTCCCAGTCTGCCCTACGACCATGCTGCGTCCTCCTTTCTCTCCACTGGCTCCGGGAGCCTGCCCAGGACACGAGTGGGAATACTCATGTGACTTTTAGTCTAGCTAGCATGAGTATTAGTATCAAATAAAAAAAGTGGTATGTATATACTCTGTGTTCACAGAGGGCTTGTATTCTGGTTTCTAACCCATGTTACCATAGTCTCACTGCTGTTACTACCTCTGCTTCATTTACAGCGTTCACACCTTCAGTTTGCTGCTCAGAAATAGCCATGTGCTCAGCTGCGAAGCAGTCCTACAGCAAAAGCCAGCTGGGCTACAGCAACAGGCTGCAAAAACTCCATGACAGCATCTACACCTCTGACAGTGGCAGGCCTTGCCAGGAAGCAGGAGAAAGACAGCAGTCGAAGCCACAGCTGTAGGAATGCCCGTCCCTCCAAGTAATAAATTAAGCTGCACCTAAACAGTAAACATTCCTTTCCTTTCTCTGGACAGTTCAAGTAGAAAATATCAACAAGAAAAAGGGTGAATTTCTACTCTTAAAGACGACAAAGGACTTGCAAACCACCTTCTCCTCCCATTTGCATCATCTGCACAAGGACATGTAACCTACCGGCCTGTATTGCTCCTCCAAAACCCTTACTACATGTCACATACAGCAGGACCTCCCTTTTCAAGTCCTCAAACCTAGTTCATTTAAAAGTTTAAACTCTAAAATTTACTTTCCATCACCACAACAACTGGAAGCAGGCTGTTACTTGCTCACGAGCTAGCTGGTTAACTGCTGAGGAGCCAATGGTGACATTCATCACATCAATAACAAGCAAAAAACACTTGTATTTCTTGGATCTTACAAATGCATCCTACGAAACAGTTTCGCCTCATTCTGCCTGCATACTGCCTAGCATGGCAGGGTTCTGGGCCATGACTAAAGTTCCTGTGACTATGCCTCATGGACTGTTTCCCCAAACACTGAATTACCGTTGCCCATTTCATTTTCCTCTGCAGAGGCCTCACCAGGCACACAGGAACACAGTAGTTGACCTCCACTGGCAAGGGGAAAAAAATCTGACAAAACACTGAACAGCAGAGAAGTAGTCTTTATTTTTTGCACACCCCTAAACCACCAGCCATCTTCAGCTCCACCCTGCGGAAGCAATGCTACCACCCTGCAGCATGTCAGCGGGACACCAGCGACGGTGGAATCGCGGACAGCACTGGCTTCTCCCTGCTGAAGACTTTGGACAGGCAGCACTACTGCTTCTGCACTCGGACAGCAGCGCCGAGCACCCATTCAAAGCGCTGGGGAACTACAGAAAAGCAAATAGGAAGAGACAGTCAAGGCCGACCGAGATGCACAGCCTATACAGCCTGTTCCTGGCACAAAAGACGCCACGGGAGTGCAAGAGAGGCAGCAAAAGGGAAGGACAAGGATTATTTTTTCATAGTAGGGTGCTGTATAGCACTGGAATACCTCACACGTTGCATAATGCTGGAAGAGAAAGTACTTAGACATGCTTCTCCAAAACAGCTACATCTGTTCTACATGGATCTCTAGCTACAGCTTGGAAAAGGGGTGTGCAGAGTTTCTGAAAGAGTGTCGTGAAAACAGCTACGACCCACAAACCACCAGAGATTAGCGCTGGCACAGGCAACCTAAGAAAAAAAACGTTCGATGTTTCTCTGTCGTAATCCACTAGGAACATCTGGTAAGTCACAAAAAACACGGAACGGGAGGATGACGAAAACAAAACCCCAGCCGAACACAAAAGGTCACTCAACAGCACCACTCACTTGATCACCACAGCAAAAGCTGTCTGAAACAGCAGACAAGCTCTGGCAGCTTTCTGCTAGCTCAGAGGTATCGCCCCACAACGTTCCATCCATATCACAGATGAAACACAGTTAAGGAAAGCATACAGAAACCCGCAGAGCTGCATCCAATTGAACTCTACACTAACGAACTTCTGGAGTGTCTAATTCTACAGCCTGTGAGGATTGACTAGCTGCTAGGGCTAACCAGCATCACCAGCGGCCACGCACACAGACAGCGACTCCCAAGGAGAGAGAGACCAGTACCAGGGATGTTGGCCTTGGCAGCAGCATAAAACGGTATCTCTCACATCGGTTCCTGGTCAAAGTTGCAGAGATGCGGTTCAGTGCGTTTATTTGGATGTGTCTGATTCTGTTCAACTTTTTCATAGGTAAGCATCAACACTAATCCCTCAAAACTTCTAGATTTTGTCCTCATGTTAATTAAAACTGAATTCAAAAGAAGGTCTGAATCCAGAAGTCGTACACAAGATTGCACCAGGAACACTTCTATATATTCTACGCCTCTACAGATGTTTTGTACAAAATGTCTAATGCACTATGGGGAGAACTTCTGCATCCACATGAAGGTTTTTAAATTAATTTATTTAAACAAACCCACATCACTGGTTTTAAAAGTTCTTAATCTGTAGCAGGGTTTTTACAGAAAAGACAGCCCGTGGCCTGTGGTTCTGGCGACAGTATTCAAGAACTAAACGCGGTTTCATCTACGCTTAGTCAGCAGCGAACCCAAGCTGCTACCAAAACGGCAGCCTCTTCCTCACCCCCAGCCATGCGCTTCCACCTCCCAGCCTGACGCTGGACCTAACAATCGCGCAGTCACTGGGCGGATGCACTCACCTCGCCGATCTGCAGGCCAGAAGCACAAGGCAAGCCAGCCGTCATCAGACCAGCACGCTGACAGCTCACCCCGCAGCCACCGAACCACCCAGCAGGCGGGACAGCAGGGTGAGAACGCGCGGCCGAGCAGGATCTCCCCTTTCACTGACAGCTCCAATCAGACAAAACAGAGCATTAAACTGCGCACCGAGCCTGCCGGTAACGTACTCCTCAACCCAACGCAAGCAAGCACCCGTGTCAAAAGCAGCCCTGGACAGGCTTGCCTTCCCTGCACCAGCCATCTGCCCCTGCCTTTGCCACCACTGCCGCTCCACAGCGGTGCTGCTGTGTGCACAGACTCACACCAAGGTGAACGGACTACAAATCGGAAGTACTTATTAAATGTTTTTTTCCTCTGCTCTGGTCAGTCCCCATACCTGGTTCATTAAACAGCCACAGAGACACTCATACCACCAAGACAGAGGACAGCAAAGCACGTCAGGGAGGGTAGAGGTGCTCCTTGTAGTAAGACGGCGGGTTTTAAAGCAGCCTGAAGCACTCCCTGAGACAGAAACCAAGATTGCCAACCTGAGGACGCAGCTGTGAACATGCTGCTTTACCCACAACTGGTTAGAAACGAACACAGAACAAAGCAAAAGTCTTGCCAGGTGACCAAATCTATTGTGTTACTTGTATCTTTTCCCATATGCATAGTCTTGGCTTATTACGGTTGCTGCGATGTTCTTAACACTAAGAAGCCTGACAAAACAGGAACTTACAAATATTTACTATTAAGCAACATTGTTAGTAAATCATGCATTATGCACCAGACTTTTTGCTTTGGTGTATATAAAGGAACATATGTTTTGGAGGACCGCACTGTGAAGGGTTCAGCTTCCCAGAGAAGAGGGGCTTTTTTAAAATTATTTTTTTCTAAATTCAGTTAACTGCAATTGGACACAGAATAAAGCGTTTGTAAGATGCCTGTTCTACACACACTGGGCCAAGCCTGTAAGGAAACAGGGAAATCGGAACTCTACATCTAACTGTAACATCCAAAACCTTTGCCAATATCCAACTTTTTACAGAAGAATATCCAAGACACAAAAAACTCAGTTTCTGATGTATCTATCCGAAAGCAGCTGTCAGGGTAGAAGAGTGTGTTCAAACCCCAAATTCCATGTAGGCATCCAAACACACCCAAAAGATACCCAAGAAATAGGCACTCATGCAAACGCAGTCATGCCAATGCTCTCGCTGAGAAACACGGCCATAGAAAGAACGTCTCATACAGTCCTTCGAAAAGGAGCGCCAACGCCGGTTTCCTCCTTCCTAGGTGACTGTCTTCACCGTTACGCTCCGCAGAGGGAAACGGCTTCAGAACAAACGAAGTGAGAGTGTTCAAAGCTCAGCTATCCCCTACACGCATCAGCAGGCGGAAGAGACAGAGAACGCAAATTAGCACTTTCTGGCACAACCATCACTCTGCTGCCCTAAACACAGACCCCTCCGCATCTCTGCGCGGCAGCTGAGGGCTGCAGCCATTCCAGCTCCAGGACAGTATGCAGAACTGCAGATTCCTAGGAGAGAGAAAACCTACGCTCTGGTTCTTCCCTCCCCTCAGGCTTAAAGCAGAAGAACAGACAAGCAGGAAGGGTCCTCTGCTGATCTTGGTGCTCCATTCAGACTGGCAGAGTGGAGGCTGCTAAAAATCACAATTCCCCAGTAACATTTCACACTGCACAACTCGATTCTGGCATGCTCCCAGCAACCCTGAAGATTTAATTAGTGCTGTGTAGCCACTGTGACTACTCTCCTCTTCTGCAGTCCTCGCAGACGGAACACTAACAAAACACATCTTCCTTCTCTTTTTTTCCTCATCTTCATCAAAGGCTTTTTGGACTACGTGTGTTGTATGGGAAACGGACAGACTAATTCCAAATGAACTCCTCCATAAGACTGGAGTAATTTCACCCGTTTCAACACACGAAGTTCCCCTGGAGAGATTATACAAGAATACAGACACAGCAGAACCAGAAAAACACAGACTGTCAGAAGTTTGAGAAATTCTTGGACTGGGCCACGTGAAGTGTAAAGCTGAGTTATTTCTGTATTATTGTACTTCTCTACATTAAAAACAACGGCTAAAATTCTATAATGATGTTATTTTTCTTGCTTCTTATAGTACAGAAACATGAGACAAGCCAAGGCAGATTCAGGCCTCAGAGTGCAGAAAATCAGCACCCCAGCACTCCCCAAATAGGAAGGATACACATGACAAGGAGGTAAAAAGCTACAGCAAAGGCTTGAAGGGTTTACTTACAAGCAAAAGAACCAGATATTCATCACACGGGCCTTCAGCTCCAACCCTGACTTTCTCAAAGACTTTGAACATGGCGTTGTGCAGGTCATTTTATCTTTTTTGGCTCTATTTGAAACAAATCAAAATCAAAACAAAAAACAGGTAGAAAAACACTTCCTAATTGCCTGCCCAAAAGGTGCTACTCAGACAAACCCAGGTTTGCACAGTGCTTCAAACATAAGCTTCTCTAATTCTCTTAAGAAAAGAGGGAAGCAACGTAAAGAACAAACCCAAAGCACACCACGCCACGCGACTTCAGTCAGGTGCTTCTACAAACAAGTTTCAGTCAACCAAAGGGAATATAAAAATGACACAGCTTTCACCCCGTGCCCTTCTAACCAAGGGCAAGATGCTACCTTGCTCAGGGTACCCTCAAACGCTTCATTTGCCAGTTAGGCACAATTGAAACAATTTCGCTAATCTAGATTTTTGTTTGCTTCTATGTAGGATACTGTCATCGCTAACTGTCTTTAGTTTACAGTTTATGCTTCAAACTGGAACATAAAAAAAAAAATAAAAAAAAAAAAATCTAAGTGCCATATATATAATTAGAGTCGCAGAGAGCTTCATTCAACTAAGTAGCTATTCCGAAGCCACTAGAGACTCATACCAAGGACTACTCACATGAGTAAAAATCTGCATAAGAAAGCCCTTAGTTCATAGTCCAAGAATTTAGACTGTAGTTAGAGGTGTCACGGGAATTACACCACCATTTTAATTAAATGCTATAGGATCTCGCAGACAGATTCAAGATTAGCACCATCTGTTTTGGTTACTGTGTTTCATTCCACTACATCCTCACCACACAGCAACAAAATATCATTTCACACTCTACCCAAGCCATTTAAATACCAGATAAAATTTATGTCATCTTGATACACCTCACTAGCAAGGAAGGACAAAAGGACAGAGACAGGAGTACTGAAAAATACTCTGTAACAACGCCTGCTTATGCGGGAGGCAAACACAGGCTGACAAGAACTCTCGTCCCCACTCCCACTGAAATAAAATATTTACTAACATCTGCCTGTGTCCCTGTCAAGCGAATTGAAAGACGAGCTGCAAGAAAAACACATCAAGGAACAGAGGAGACTGCTTACCCAAAAAACTTATTTTCTTCACAGCTCCGTATGATTTCTACACTCGGAGAAAGATTCCTGTCTGGACAGCACAACTCTCTGCAGCGCAACCGAAGCAGCAAGCACCTGTACACTCATGCTCTCTCTCACCTTCTACTCCTCGGTCTATAACTCTCTTGGTTTAAAAACAAACCAACCATTTACTAAACTACACATTAACACTCCCCTCTTTATCCTATCCATTCAAAAAAAAAAGGGGAAAAGGAGGTAAGGGTTTGTGTTCCCTCCCCTCCGGGCTCACCCCTCCTGCCCGTCGGGACGGGAGGAACCCGCGGCAGCAAGGGGCCTGGCCCTGTCCTGACCGAGGCGCAGCTCAGCTGCAGCAGGGCATCTCCGCTGGGCAGAGTGACCAGCACTGCAGTAACTGCAGACACACCGCTCTGCAAACTTTGTCACGCTTTGAATTCAAGAACTGAAAAAAAAACAACACGTTAAGAAAATCTGGTTCTGAAATGGGCCTCCCATGGGCAACGGAGAAGCAGTGCCACGCCGAGTGCTTCGAAGAGCCGAGCATCAGCTGAGCTGTGCATCGCTCTTCTGAACGTGGCACTGATCAACAGCAGAAGGACCCGCTTGGCTTTAAGCCTTCTCCTCTGCAAGCACAGTCAAGTGGCTGGGAAAAAAGGATAAAGGGCAGCCGCTAACAAATAACATTTTAAAAATGAAGGATGAAAACAAAAAAAATTACCTTGTTGTTGTTCATTTGCTCTTCAGACCAGCAAGAAACTGAGCACACCCCATGCAGCACATGTGCCTGAAATGGCTTTCTGCTGGATAAACCTCTTCACAGCACGCTGCCCTCCTCCTCCATGCCCCCTGATCACATTATCCAAACGCTACTGCTTCCGAGCTGTGCCAAGCAACAGCGTCAGGGCATTTGTTCATCATCTTTTACCTCTGCCAAGTCTCAGGGAAGGATTCAGTGGCACCCAGAATCCTGAGGTATCTGCCTGATGCACTGCTGTACCTGGGGACTTCTGAGATCCTGTATCACAGCATCAATGTTGTGTCATAGCATCGAGGACCAGAAAACCAAAATACTTCTAACATAAAAGAGTCCACATACCCCACAAACTATCAGCATGAGCTGTTCTGCCTAACAAGCAAACAGTTCTGACAGGACTGAGGTACTCCTTCCCCTCTCTCCGAGACATCAGTGTGATTCTGCCCGTGCGGGAGGAGGCAGCCAGGAAGATTCAAAGACTATTTCAAAGAAACAAGCCAGACTAGTCTCAAAAGGAAGGTGAGGCAGCAGCTAAGTACCATCTTTCCCAGTGGAAAATAAACAAGCACGCCAATATTAATGGTCAAATCTCAGCAACTCTAGCAGGTGCAGAAGCTCCCGACAAGCAAGTTTTGAGTGGCAAGCATAAGAGAAAAGAGTAACCTGCTAAAAGGGCCCAAACTGCTGGTCTCTGTATCCCAACCCTCAGAGAATTCTGAGGTTGAATACGAAAGCAGCAGACTAATACACAGCAGAAGGAAGGAAAATGAGTGCGCACTGACATACCAAAAGAGAAACAGGATCTTCCAGAGTCCTCTGCAAAACCAGGTTGGTGAAACAAAACCAGATGTCACAAACTCTCACGAACGAGACAGAAGAGGACACAAGAACTGCTAAGCCATCACGATTCCGGCGTAGCTCTGCACCTTCGTCGCTAGCTGCAGTTCTTGTTGTGTTTTCATGGGGAAGAGGGGAAGGAAGGGAATGAAGTTTACCCACATCAGAACTGCACGTGTACCAGTGCGGGCTGTATGCAACGGAAGCATACGACGCCTGGAAGCAAAACGCTGTCTCCAAGACAAGGCAGAAGGGACTGAACAGATTCTTTTCATTTCAACAACCCCCCGGTTTAGGCAGCGAGCTACCCTGCAGGTCAGGGTACAGACGCTATTTCACAGAGCACGCTAAAAGATACCTCAGAGTTCCACAACGCTTCAGTCAGTCTCTTCACAGAAGGGAGTCCATTCTAGTTTAACTTCCGAGTCGACGGTTGAGAACGGATAACAGAAAACTACCACTGCACAGAACAGAAAGCAAACAGATGTGCAACTTGCTAGTCAAAGCATCCTTCCGTCGTTCTCGAAGAGGGTGAATGGTCAGGTCTGCAAGTCCCCTTCAGAAAGACCAAATCAGAACTCAGGAACTGCCTGCTTTCCAAATTAAGAAAATCTCCTCTAACAGAAAAATAGTCCAACACATGAAAAAAGACGACAAAAGCAAATCTGCAATAAACGAAGGAATCTTGTCTCTTCCCCCAGCTCTAACATTTTTCATGTCATTTTTTTTTTTAACTGAAGGGGGAAGGAAATGTCAAACATCAGAGTCATACAATGGACTATCAGATGTTTCCCAAACCAAGTAATCTGACATATGGGCAGGAAAAAAGAAAAGGAGGGGGTGGGCTGGAGGAAGTTACAACCCGAGCAGAGTAAACTTTAGCATACTGAGTTAAAGAACGCAGTTCCGTTTCTCCGCTTACACAAAAAACAGTATTTCAGAGCGCAGAACTAGAACATTTTTGTATACCACATATAAGCAGAATTGCTCAGGGACTACCAACAACAGCTCGCACAGTCAGCTTCTGCACGCGCCCATCACTGACCTGCAAAGCAACCGCGCTGCCTGCCCGGGTGGGCCCTGGCCCAGATCCCTGGCTCCGGGCTCGGAAGGCAGGAACAGGGCAGAAATACAACCCAACAGCCCCGGTTCTTCGACATCAACATTGTCTTGACCGACAACATCAAATAAAGCTCAAACTGTTAGGCAGTCTGCCAAAATCCCTTAGCCCTTTAAAAAAACACCACCTTGAGAACTCATTCATACAAATCATCCTTAATATAGAAAGAAGTAAATAAATCCACTACAAGCCTGGTCATGCAGATTCATTTTGCCAGCTTGCTTACTGTCACTCCTGCAAAGACAACAATCCAGCAACTCCTGCCAGAAGGAAATTATGGAAAATCACAGAGAACTCAAGTCACAACTTTATTAAAATACGCACATAAAATTAAATAACCAGAAAGACTGGGCTAAAAATGAAAACAGCAAATTCAAAATGAAGTAATTTAACCAATCAACCTATCCTGTTCACAAAGAAATTACTTTTTCATAAAAATACTTGACATGGTCACAACATGAAGTGCCTAAAATGAATCTTCTAACTTACCCAGAACCACCTACAAATTCAGTAATATTGTGGACTTGCCTGAAGTGAGCCTCATGAAAACCTGACACTAAGAGACCGCAGATGTACTAGACTGGATCTGACAACTTCCTACTAAACCAGAGACTCCAAGGAGAAGAATGTCATGGTTTTACACCATAACAAACCAACACATTTTGAAACTTCAGTCTCATAGCTGTCAGCTATGAATGCATCATTACCAAAAAAACGGAAGGTTGCCAATGCCTGGACAGTACGTACAAAACAGTTTTCCTCTAAATTTTGCTTTCAGACCTCTATTCTCACAAAATATTGCATTTTATGGCCAAACAGAGAGCTATAAGAAAAGGCAATGACAAGGCACTGACCATAGAATAGCTCTTTTAAAACTAAAAGATGAATTACATGAAGTTTTATGGAGCAAGCTTTAAGTTTCCTTCTCCAAGATGTGGATTGCGGCTGCATGGCCACTTTGACCTTGCTTCACTCCAGGCCGCTACCAGAACCTGGGGGGGAGCGAGGGGAATAAGGGGTACCTGGAGCTGGCGAGGGAGCGAGAAGGGGGAAAAGCTTCTCCCTAGGTCAGCTCCCTGATCCAGGCATAACTGTGAGCTTGCGAATCCTTTTGGGGTCACCAAGACATGGAAGAAGAGTGATGGGGGAGTGAGAAAAATGAAATAGGGGGGAAAAACACACACCTTTTACTCTGTAATTAATATTGTTTTCTCTTCGTAAATAAGACAAGAATAGTACACTACACTGTAATATTGGCTAACTAAAGCAAGCAGAGGTAAGTGCCTAATGAGAAGTGATAAAGAAATGTGTGTCAGATCTTATACTAAAAATCAATTTTAGAAGACTGCTGATTTTTCTCCATTTTCATCAGCTAATTAAACGTACTCCTTAGCATAGGGACAAGGTCCTCGTGTGTGTTTGCGCTCATCTGTGTTAGTCACATAGCTGTAAATATCGCCTAGGGGCACATCAGACAGCAGCAACACACAATAAAATTTCCTGTCTCAAAGAAACAAAAGAGAGCACGCCACCGAAAGCTCAAGTCGCATTTCCCGACGCACTACTGCAATTCTGCTCAGGGAAGTGAAGGCAGCCACGCACGACTCGGTGAGAAACAACACTTTGTTAACAGACTGAGGCAGGAAGTGAGAGTCAGGGTTTATCACCATTAATCAAAATTCACAGCACAAGCCAAACGAAAGACTGCTTCAACCTTTCACATTTGTGAGACACTTAAAAACCAGGCGTGATCTTGTCAAGTAAAATGCGAAGAACCCTCCCGGTCTGAAAAGCTAAACTGGCTGCATGGTAGCAAAGCGGTTCATGTTCAGATGTCGTTATCATTTTACAGCATAGCGATCACACTAATGCAAGACTGGGTAACCAGCCGAAGCCACAGCAAGGAACGGTGCGAGCTGGCACCCTTAGCACCCGGACCTGCTATCCCCGCCGTACACACTTCGCAACTGCGTGCACAGGGAAGCCAACGCAATGTTTTAGTCTTATTCCGAGGTCTGTTCGAGCAGAATACTCTTATTAGTTGGTTTCTCTTTGAAAGTACCAGTTGATGTCCGGGAACTCAGGGAAAGAGGACGTGTTTTTAAAGCAGTATCTAGAGCTTAAAATGTAAGCAATATAAAGGCTTGGTCTGAGGTAGAAGGATGCCCCATGTAAATACATACCCCAGATAAACAAATCTGCATTTGATTTGGGATCTTCTGTTGAAAACACTTCTGCACTTTTAAAACTGGCAAGCTAATACTAAAGTGAGCTTGCTTCTAGTCAGAGCAGTATTTTTTTCCATATTATTTGTGTTACTATGGCACTAACAAGTCGCAAATCCCACTGTGCTAGACTCTACGCCAAAAAGTGCACTACTCACCCACAAGAACAGTAAATGAATACACACAGACTTGAAAGAATGTAAAACCACACTCATCAGCCTTAAAGACAACAGTCTGAAAAGACCAACCACCTATTGAGTGTCTTTAGGTTGCTTGTAGGATCCCACAAACAAGTTTAGGAAGAAGGTTCGTAGGACAGCAATGCAGTCAGTCTGCAGACATCAACTGGTTACCTTCCACAAATACAAAAAGACAACTAGAAAAAACCCCATAGATACCAATTTACAATTTGCTGATCACAGAATCCCAGAATGTTGGGGGTTGGAAGGGCCCTCTGTGGGTCACCCAGTCCAACCCCCTGCCCAAGCAGGGTCACCCAGAGCAGGCTGCACAGCACCGCGTCCAGGCGGGTCTGGAATATCTCCAGAGAAGGAGATTCCACAGCCTCCCTGGGCAGCCTGGGCCTGGGCTCCGTCACCCTCAGAGGGAAGAAGTTCTTCCTCGGGTTCAGCTGGAGCTTCCTCTGCTTCAGTTTGTGCCCATTGCCCCTTGTCCTGTCGCTGGGCACCACTGGAAAGAGTCTGGCCCCATCCTCCTGACACCCACCCTGCAGATATCTGTAAGCATATATTAGCTTCCTCGCAGCCTTCTCTTCTTCAGGCTGAACAAGCCCAGCTAAATCCCGGTGTGCACTGGAGTCGGGAGTCAGTCAGCACTGAATGAAAACCAAGAGGTGGGGACGGAACAGGGCTCGAGGCTCTGGAAGTGACAGCACAGGAACGGCAAGGGAAGACAACAGGAGAACACAGCAAGGTGCAACACGGTCCCCGTCATGGGAAGCGAGAGAGAACTTGTAGCAGCATTCTTGGTAGGAGCAGGGACGTTTCAGTCAAACCCCGATAAAAGGATGCTGCTGTAAGTCAGGGACGTAAGAGCGAAGACTAGGGGGTGGGAGTGTGTAATTCCGCATAGTGATCATGGAAAAGTGTGGACAAGAGGGGAAACATTCTCATTCAGCAAATGGGAAGCTTTACACACGCACAGACATCCAGCTCACTACGAAGTGCAGCATTCCAGCAACACCGATGGGGTTCAGGCATTTAAAAGGCAGTGCACCTGCACACCCCCCCCCCCTTACCACGGCACATCATTTTTGAA
Source organism: Opisthocomus hoazin (assembly GCF_030867145.1). NCBI lineage: Eukaryota > Metazoa > Chordata > Aves > Opisthocomiformes > Opisthocomidae > Opisthocomus > Opisthocomus hoazin. Next base: position 17,778,502 of record NC_134426.1, read on the forward strand.
AACTTGAAGACATTAAGAAATTAAAATAAAATCCATCAAAACTCCTTCATCAAGTGACCAAAGTTAATCAAATTAACACATTCAGCAGACATCTCATGCACCACATTTTTTTTTTCTACTGCAGTTCAAAAATCGCAGTTCCTTTGGATTTTTTCAGAAGAGTTGCATTGTCAAGAATGAAAATAATAGAAGAAAGGTCTACATACAGGATTAAAGAGTTCCTTCTGCATTCTCTTTCACACGAGGAAGTGCTCTCAGAAGAAGAAGGGGGGGGGAAATCCAAGATCAAATGAATCTGGGGGGGGGGGGGAGAACTGGGGTTATGATGTCAATACTGCACGAATTACACAGAAAAATCTAGAACTATGTATTTTAAGACAGTATTACAGCAAGTGAAAATTATGAAATTTTGATTATGATTCTCAAGATGTAGTCTAGGATTTCTTCTCTTAATACATCCGTCTAATATTTGAGTATTTTCTTAATCTGTCAATGTTCATAACAGCCGCCTCGCCGCAGGACTCATGTCGTCACCACAATGAGAACACCGTCACTGGGGAAGGAGTCACAGCTCCAGTCTGCACGTACGCTCAGAAGACAGCCAGGATTTCCAGAGAACCTCACTCGGCTGTTTCTCAGTAGCTGGCTTGGGATTCCTCAGCACGCTTTGTCCTGAACAGCAAGTGTCACTCCTGCGCACCTGACTTTCTCTGTGCGATATTCAGAAAAGGTGATTTGCCCAACACAGGTTCATCACTCGCACGCCCGAAGCCGGGCAGGCTAACCGAATGGCACCCCGTCCCCACCTCTTCGCAAGTCTGGGTCTATTTTCTTCCAACTCCCATCCTAGTAGACACCATTAAACTGTCGAATGCTTTGACAGGACATAACCAAAGCCTACTACTGGAGTGATTTAAAACCTGAAATCATCTTTTATTAGCAGGAAGTGAAAGAGCTTTCTAATGTCATTTTTCTACTTCTATCTTGTTACCTAATAAAATTCAGGATAAAGATCACTAACGAATCAAATACTCCTGGAAAGCTTGAGAGGTTAATTCCATTTCTTAAACATATACACATGTAAATTCACACCTACGTAAAATTTCAAGCAAGGAATATACCCACCATGCAGTGACGTACATCCCGCATGCCAAAACACCAGCCTACTGCTCGGAGCACCGCATTTATGATAATACAATAAGCAGGAACGACTACAGGTTAGCTTATTACTGCTGATGGCTTTGGTTGGGCAACCAACCATTTACTGCGAAGTCCTTCACTGACGATTATGCAACACCACAGAGTGCCTCACTGGCAACCTCTGCATTCTTCACTTTCTGATGCCATGAAAAACCTTTAAGAAAAGAATTCCAGTGCCACCCCAGATTTCCTTGACTCCTTTCAGTTTCATTCTGAAAACGGCAACAAAACTCACTGATTCAAGGCAACAACTTCTGTTCATGTTTGCAAACTGAAAAAAGCAACTGCGGCAGTGACCTTTCCAGTGTGTACACTCGCCTCTGCACGCGAACTGGAACAAAGACGCGGTTCCACTACGCAGGCCTTCCTGGCAGCAGGCTGCTGCACGGACGCGTTTAAACAAGCGCTCACGACACCCTCCACACCAGCTTCTATAAAGTCCTCTATAAATAGGTTTCACTTTCCAAGAACACCATCACGTCTTTTCCAGGCTGAAGACTCCTACCCTATCTAATCTTTCACCACATGAAAGCTACTCTGCGTTTTAGGTCGTTCCTGACACCCTTTGCTGTTCTCTTTTTCCAGCTCCAGCACAAGAAATGTTATACAACTTCACCCCGATTTTCCGAGACTGACTTGTGCCTTCTGATCCACCACAGCAGCTAAGCCGGACGGTTCAGGAAACATCTTCACGCAAGCCCTCACCTTCACATGATTAACCCTTACTCACAGGAAAAATCAAATTAATTTCAGTAAGACTGCCTTTATGATTAAGGGATTATTCACAGGAATACTGTTTGCCAGCTGGGTCTGAAGTTTTAACACAACACATATTACCTCAGAACGTTTTGTCTCTAAATAGTTATTAGACAACTCTTAATTAGTATTTAAATAAACTGGCCCTTAACAATTCCTTATTAAATACTGTTTTGATAAACAGACATTCTTTTTCAGAAGTTGCAGCAGCAGCAGACATTTTGACTACTGCAAAAAGAGCATTAGGATAAATACAATTTCTTCCACTGCTGTGCTAGCAACACAGCAATTTCAGGCAGAAAGTGTACTTTTAACGAGCAAGCCCATTAATCTGCTGCGTATGCCAGTATAAACAAGTTTATATCCGAGGTGTGTTCTGATGACAAATATGCAAACTGGCCCTTACATCATCTTACTAAGAAATGCTTTACATTTAGAGTGGAATTGTAAATTTCTTTGTGTAGGCTGCTTGGGGTTTTTTTTGCCTGACAGCACGTGCAAACGTTCACCAATTTTCTAGAACAGCAGTGAATTCGTGCTTCAGGGTAGAGCAGCACCCACCACAGACAGCAGCCCCATGCATCCCCAAGCCCAGAGGGATGCTTCGTGAAATCCAGCCACACCAGCCTGCGCACACGCTCTGCAGCGGAATATTCAAAGCTAACTTTGAAACCCTAAGACTGCGCCTTCCCCTCACGTGAAATATTTGGAGCTAAGAACACTAAGGACCTCTGATTTCTAGACATCACTGACAAAGGAGAATCAGTTACTAAAAAGCTTCTAGAAAATGTTTTCCATAAAAAGATTCAGAAGAAACAGTGATACCCAAACTCTCTCTAAAGGCAACAGAAAAATACACGAGAAATCACAAGCTGCTAAACCACCCCAAGCCCACTACAGCAACCAGCCAGACTCACCGCAGAGCTCTGGCTCTCTGGCCTGGGGAGAGCGCATTCCTTCTTCAACAAAACAAATGTTTGTGGGAAGAAATACTATTTAAACATAAACAAACAGAATCACAGTAGACTGTAACTATTTCAGAACTGCAGTTCTCCAGTCAAGAACATTTCTCTTTCTGATTCACGCTCAAAACAAAGCCTACGACAAAAAAAGACGTAATTGTCAATTTCTAATAGCAGAATCAGTTTAGAAAAAGATTTGTAATCCCCCTCGCTCCTAAAGAATGAGTGAATTCCCACCCACGGCTGATTCAGTCTGTGCATGTTGCTGTTCTGTTGCCCGGAAAAGTAAATGATTAGCAACAGTTTCTCCAAATAGTAATCCAGACTACTGTAGCTTTAACACTTCATAGATTTCGAGACGAATATGACAACTTGAGGTTAAAGAGTCAACGGTGTCGGTCACCTATTTCCAGTCAGCATTTCCTTTCTCAGTATCTTTCACCGATACATAAATCCTAACAAACACTGATGTTATCTAAACTAAATCAGCCTAATATTTGCTGTGTGTTTGTACGTACAGTGTATTAAAAAAGTACTACTTCATTGGAATTTTTTTCCAAGCAGAGTCAGAACACAATAAAAGCGTGACAGTTTCATTCATAGCACCACATTACAGGTACGGATGCCTCCCACAAAATTACACGGGAGATTAAAGGGTTGCACATTAAACTCATTATCTCTAAACCCACTCACCAAAGAATTTCACTAAACTTCTTTCCATGATATTACACACCCATTTGAAATTTAACATTTCCCTAGTCTAGCAAGCTTGGGGAAAATACAATTTTATAAGAAGAGACCAAACCACAATAACTATGAAATAAATTCACTGCACAATTTATGTTAATTGCACGCCAACAATTATTTTTACCAGTGACAGATTTGCAGATCGCAACTACACGAGAAGTTATGCTCCGCAAAAACATGCTACTCCATTAACGAACGGGGACTTCGCGACTCTCTCTCTGTAAAGGACAAACCACCCATCACCCTGCCTTTACGATCAGGTACAGCTGTCTCCCTCATGCTTACTGTTTGATTTTTCTTACTGGGTAGGAGCAGTGTGTTCGAAATCACCACAGCGATTCCTGCACCTCGACTCATCTAGCACTGCTATATATTTGTAAATATGAGAAAATGTTATCAAACAGAAGCCTAGGTACAATCTTACAAAGCATAACAGCTCAATAAAAAGCCACCGTATGAACTGCGCTTATTCTCACAGAAGAACCTCTGGGCCAGTTTCCTAGCAGCACAAGTGACTACAGCTCTCATCTCAGATTCTTAATAGGTATGAGCAAAATAAAAACCAAACATATGTACATTAAAAAGAGAGGCAAAATAATGAACATACAGCAACAGAAGGTGAAAAACACTAAACAAAGAGCTTGATTATTTGAATTTTTGATCAATATTCTTTTATTTCCCCTTAATTCCTATAAGAGGGCTAAAGACAATCTCTTCCTTTCTATCAGAAAAAGAACAGTATGTGCACCCACCTGGAGTCCTAGCAGATCTCCGATGCGAGGAGGGGGTATCTACCACAAATCTTCCCCACCTGCTACCCCCACACTTGCGTTACAGATGTCGGGTTGAAGCATCCCGCGCCAGGCGCCCAGCAAGCCCCTCCGTCACCCTACCACTGTCCCCGGGCCACTGTCGGCTCCCGGTGAGCCCGCAGCCCCCTCGCCCGCCCAGCCAGAAGGAGAATGCTCCTGGACGTGTCAGGTGAAGCAAAGTGAGGGATTTCCCAAGGACTTTGCCCTCGCACAGGAACAAATGGTTTTCTCGTTTTCAGCGTAAATCACAAACCCGTGGCCAGCCAGAACCGACACCGTCACCTCTGCGACACTCAGCCCCGCGACACGAGTGGGAAGTCACCAGCCAGGCAGCACCTTCCCAGCACCGCACCACGCACTCAGCCACCGCTCTCCTCCAGCAAAGAAAACAACCACCAGGTTTGGGGTTTGGCTTTATGTCTTACCTCCTGTCCTCAGGCCCGGCCGGAGAGGAGAGGAGAGGAGAGGAGAGGAGAGGAGAGGAGAGGAGAGGAGAGGAGAGGAGAGGAGAGGAGAGGAGAGGAGAGCGGGCGGTGACAGCAGCCGGAGTGGGATCCGGCAGCCAGACCCCCCCGCCCCAGCGCTGGCTGCTGCTGCTGAAATGGCGTTTGTCGCGGTGCGGGGCGAGCCCCGCGGCTGGGCGGGCGGGCAGCCCATCGCCCCGCACCGCACCGCACGCCCTCCCCGAGGAGCAAAACAAACAGGGGGGAGCCGGGCCGGGGGAGGGGCCAGCGGCGGGGCAGCCCCACGGGCCCCGAGTATAAAGCCCCCGGCAGCTGCGCCCACCCGGCAGAGCCCCCGCGCAGCCGAGCTGCTCCCCCTCCTCCCCGGGACTCACCAGCGAGAAGAGGTTGGAGTGACAGTCCTCCAGGCTGGCCCCGTTCGCCACCCAGTTGGCCGCTGCCGTCATGGTCCTCGGCGAGCCCGGCCGCCAGAGCGGGGCATGTCTGGGGAGACGGGCCCGGCGCGGGCGGGGGGGCGGCGGGCGCTGCCCGGGGCCCGGCCCCTCGCCGCGGGGCGGCCGGCGCGGAGCGGGGGAGCGCGGCCGGCAGGGGGCGCGCCGCGGGCGGGGGGGCGGCCCCGGTCCTCTCTAGCCGCCCCCGGGCGGGTAATCCTCAGGGCGCGGGGCGCTGTAGGCCCCTCCGGTCCTCCAGGCCGCCTCAGCGCGGCCGGGCGAAGAGAAAAAGCTGGGGGGGGGGGGGGGGCCCGGGGCCCTCCTTCCGCGTCCAGGTGCGGCCCCCCCCCGGCCCGGGCACACGTTGCGGCGGAGGGGAGGGAGAGGGGAGGGCCGGGCGGGGCGGGGGGGGGGTCCCGGTCCTGGCCCCGGGCAGTGGCGGCGGCGGCGGGCGGGGGGCGCTGTCTCGCGTGCCGGCGGAGGCCGTGTCCCCTCCCCTCCCCGCCCGGCCCGGCCGCCCCTCGCTGCTGCCGCCGCTGGCTGTGGGTGGATGGTGTTTTCCTCCTGCTGCTGCTGTTGCCGCCGCCGCCGCCGCCGCCGCCTTGTTTACGGTCCGTGCGGGGCTCCCGGTGCTGCGGGCGGCGGGCGGCAGCCCCGGCCCAGGGCGGGAGCACTGTCCCTGCCCGTCCTCGCCCCCCTCCGCCTGGCGCTGCCCGCCCAGCGGCCCCGCTCACCCGCTCCTCCTCACACACTCGCCTCTGCCTCTCTCCACTCTGACAGCAATGGCGGCCGCCAGGCGCAGCTCGCCTCGCCATTGGCCGCCGCCGCCCCACGTGACGCGCGCCGGAGGGCGGGGGCCGGGCGCTGGGGGCTCCCCCCGGCCCCTCCCTCCGCCGCGGCGGGCGCCCGCCGGGCCGCTGGGGGCGCGCGGGAGCGGGGCGCGGGCGGGCGCTGCGGCGGCGCGGGGGGAGGTGGCGGGGGGGCGGGGCCGGGCGGTGCACAGCGGGGAGCCGGGTCCCGCCTTCCGCCGCCTGGGACGGGACGGGACGGGGCGGGACGGGAGGGCACGGGCTGGGCTTTCCTCGGTGCTGGCGGCGGGCGGGGGCTGTGGCCGGCCCCGCTGCCGTCTGCGGGGCCGCTGGCGGTCGGGTTTGCCCCGGCAGCTGGGGATCTGGGGCCTGGCTGCAGGGCGTCCCCGCTGCGGTTCCTGAAGTGGGGCACACCCCCCCCCCCCCCCCCCGCGAGCTCCCCTGCACAGGGGACAACACGCAGTCGGACCCCGAGACACACAGCCCGACCCCGGACACCCAGTCCGACTCCGAGATGCGCAGCGTGCGGAACACGGCTGCGCCCAGACCCAGCCCAGTCCCACGCTCGAGTCGTCGGAAACAGCTCTTAAAAACTCGCGTGTCATTTTTTTACAAAAGGAACCGGAAAATACCGAAGTTAAACAAACAAATGAAATTCATTCCTGTGATAGTCCTGTGATAGAAAGCATAGGCACAAACCAAACAATAAATATTTTGTTTAAACGCACAATTCACTGGCCCAGGCTGCCCAGAGAAGCTGTGGCTGCCCCCTCCCTGGCAGTGTCCAAGGCCAGGTTGGATGGAGCTCTGAGCACCCTGGGCTGGTGGGAGATGTCACTGGTCATGGCAGGGGGGTTGGAACCAGATGATCTTTAAGGTCCCTTCCAACCCAAACCATTCTAGGATTCTACGGTTCTATAGCAAACATTCTTTTTCACTGTTGGCGGAGAGCCCGTGGCTCTGACCAGCAAAGCCCGGCCTGCTCAGGCAGATCGACGCTCACCTGCCTGGATTTCTCGCCGACAGGAGCGTTCCCTGGGTGACGTCAAGCACCAACACCGCTGCGCTCAGCAATGGAGAGCGTTCAGCGTAAGCTTTAACAGAGAAAGGCAGCCCTTTTTCAGTGATCTGACTCAGTGGAAAAAGTTCTCCCTCTGTGCTCAATAGCAGCTTTTCTTATGATGAGTTTAATCTTATTTACGCATCTTCTTGGCAATTTACTTTTCTTCGTAATAAATTAAGATTAGCATCTATTCTAATGACTGAATGGAGTTTGTTTGGACTTACCTCACAGTCACAACCCCTAACACAAACAGGCATCACAGCCGTGCAGCAAAATTACGCACGCGGAGCGGCAGATAGAACTGAGGCCAAGAGAAAATTCCCACCGCGACCAGCGTTCTGACCGCGCGCGCTCTTGGTCTGACAAACCCCGTCCAGCACGCCCGTTCCCTTCACCATCGCTCCGAACAGGAATTCTGCCTCACAAAGACTGGGCCTGCATTAGTGAGAGGAAAAGGGTTTTCCGTTACAACTGCAATTTATTTCTTTTTTTACACCTTTTAGTCAGACAAACAAAGCCTAGACTCACCCGAGGGAGAGACTTTTATCTTCCTTTGGTCCACCTAGGAGAATCAAAGTGGCACAAAGATGCTCTAAGGGCCCCAAACCGGTACCAAGGAAAGCTGACAAAGTGGCCAAACTGCCACAGTCTAGAAACTGCCTGCTACAGCCCGGCAGCCCAGAGTCAGGGGAGCGCTTTGGCCTCGATCACTCTCCTTGCTCTTGGAAACAAGTTCTAGAACACAACCTGACACTTGTAAATATGTCAAGCAATATGTATTGACCAACCAAAACACATCCCTCCACATTAGCAGTCCAGTTCTTTGTAAATACACCCGAGCATCAGTCACCCATGCTATCGCTAAATGACACCTCGGGTGCAACAAACCCTTTGGCGAAGTATCCATTCCATTTCTGGAACGAAAGAACATCCCTTATTGTGAAAAAATAATTTTCTCATTATAGAAATATTTACCCCAGAGAAAGCTAACAATGCTGTGCAGAATCAGACACTGCAGAATTCACGTTCCTTCCGTGTGCTGCTTACCCTCCAAATCGTATTTCCAGTTCTCAGCATTCCTCTTCTGGATCTTCCAAGAAGACATGACTTATTATGCTTGATTTTCTCCTGAAAATGCGGGGTCTAACACATGATTCAGACCTGTTTTCATGGGGAAAAATGTTAAAATACTCACACTGTGCTACTTTGGACATTTTTCAGGATGCTTATGAATGTTAACTACTCATTAAATTAAAAATCTTCTCTGTAATGAGTCAATGTTCTGAAGATGAAGAGTTGCTGCTCGCATTTGTGAAAGCCTACAGGTCAGACATTTTGACTACATCCCTGCATTGCAAAGTTCATTTTGTTTTCAAACAGAAAAAAGATAGCATCTCTACGTGGTTTGCAGTTACTTGACTTCGTATTACGTTCAGTGCTCACAGGGAAGAGAAATCATTACAGCCCAGTTGTTCGCTTCACAGCACCAAACTAGGAAAGCTCCCGTGCTCCCTTCTGACAACAATGCTACTTCAAACAGCAATGGTTCCACTTCCAGATAGCACACACAAGTGACACTCGCTCCTGCATAACTATCCTAGAAGGTATGTGGTGGAACATGTTTCCCAACTCAGGGTATTCAAGCTTTATTCCCTGTTTTCTTTTACTTCTTTTTAGAAATTGATCAATGAACATGAACAATAACACTAGATTTTCTGCTTTAACAAAACAACCATTTTTTCCATAGCAGCAAGATCAGGGAACTTCTTAATTAATTCTGCCAATGTATTAACTTGTGAGCTGCAATTCCAAAACTCGGAGGCAGAAAGGAGTTTCCAGGATCCTGGAGGTCGGCTGGGTCACACTTAGCCTTCCCCAGACAGAGCTGGTAAGCGCTCTGAGAAGGAGCCAGTTACCTGCCCTTACAAAATTAATCTAAATAGTGACAGGCAAGCTGCCTTGATTCTAGAATCCAGACCTCAGAGCTCACAGTAATGCTCAAACCTGTTCTTCCAGGAGGATGGCTCAGCAGTTTTGTAGACTTTGTTTTCACCAGCAGGTGTTGCTTATGTTTCAAACTAAACATGGAGGAAGGAACAAAGATGTCAGGAGGCTAAACCAAAGCTAAAATGTCCAGCAGTTGCTTGGTTTTATTTTGTCTTAAAGTATGATCGCTTTGCTGTACTTTCAAGTGCCTCCGATTCACGAAAATAATATTTCCTTGAGGAGTGCAACTGGCTTGAGCACTCGGTTCAGCTGGGGCTGGCTCTCGCTGTGGAGAGTTTGGCCCTTCCTCCACCAGCAGCAGAACTGGAGGTCAGCCAAGTTTTGTCGATGTCAAAAAGAAGCAGTGTTTGACATTTCATGTCAAAGACAACTCGTTTCTAGGTAAAACATATTTTTCCACCTGTCTGAGTTAGAGGTTATGGTTATTCACTAGCACAAATTCCAGCTTTTGTGGTGTAAGTAATGATTGTCTTGTGTCTAGTTTAATCAAGCGTCATTTTTACTGTTTTCTAGATTTTCCTCTCCAGTTGCCTACAATACTCAGTAATGGAAGGGACAGGGTGGGGGACAATGACATGAAACCCAAATGATGAATATAATACACCAAATGGTCTTTAACTATTCTACATATCAAAAAGCAACAAAGAAAAGAATTTTATTTCCCCTGGCTCTTGAGTTGCTCTGAAATAAATTCTACTCAAGTTGGTAATTTCATTGAGGATTACTAAAACTCAAAGAATTTTAGGTGTTCTTTGTCCCTGATTTGCGTAGTTCGTTACTGCATGTTCTGGCCATACAGTGCAGATGAACAGCCTAATTTCAGATACATTTCCAGTATTCTCATTGTCTACTTTTTACAAGGCTGTATTAATTTCTTAAGTGTTTTTTAATTCATCCAGTAACTACTGTTTTTGTTCAAATGTTTATAAATAAGAACTCGTAATGATTTTGGTTTAAAACCAAAAGCCTTTACTTCCACGAATTGAAGGCTTAAGAGGAAAAAAAATGCCCCAAATAGTTCACTGGCATACAGAAATCAACAGCATCTAATTTTAATATAAAAATAATGAAAATTTTTCACACATTAAATCCATACTAAATACTTTTTTTTTAAACACTGCTAATCTGCAGATTGCCTGTAAACTAACATTTCAATTTTAATTTTACTAAGATACAGGACTGGCTATATTAGTAAATTTATTTATTCCTAATAAAGATACAAAGTTACCTGGCTTTTAAAAGAAGATCTTGATTTTCTGAAGGCATGAGTAGTTCTACCTAAAAGGAAATAAAATACATAGGTAAGAGGTTTGTTTGTAGAGAAGTTGTTCATGGGGCCCATAGTTTAAGCCCTGCTAATGACTGCACGACTGTGGTCTTTGAATTAGCCATCCTTGCTCACCGTCGTTATCAATAAATACTGTAAACAGACTCCATGTTTACAACCATCCCTAACCGTAGAAAACAGCTATAGAAACAAAGTATATTTTCAATCGAGAATAATAACACGGATTATTTTCTAGTGCATGAAAGCAAGTCAAACCCAGCCCATATGGCTCCAAACCATCCCAGCTGATGCGGTCGGAGATCTTTATAGTGCTACCATTCACCAGTATCTAAGCGTTGTCCTTTGACAGGCGACGGCAGCGGGGATGGTCTGCTGGGGCCTCACAGAGCTGCTGTTTCTTTTCCTTTTCCAGGATGAAGAAAAGACCAAATGCAGGCTACCGCCAGATGTGATGCTAGACCCCGCAGTAGTTATACTGCAGGGATTTCGCAAATGCCTTTCACAAATAAATAGCTTCAGTTGACTAAATCTGTTGATGTCACTGGGACTACGTACATGAGCAAGCTTCTCACAAGGCACAATGGCTTCAGGATCAGGGTTGAGGGGGGGCTTCAGACAAGCACACGCACGGCAGCATGTTTTGTTTCAATGTTTCAACATACCTCTTGGGAGTTATACACAAAAAAAAATTCCCCGAAAATCATTTTATTTGCTTGTATGAATACTACACGAACAGTACCTATTAAGGAACAGTTTGAGGAAAGATTAATGACCCGGAAAGCCAATTTTGGGAAGATTTTCCACCTACGAGATAAAGTTGAAAGAAATCTCAAACTGGAGGACTTAGATTAACTGAAGGTTGTATCATTAGGAAAGGGAAAAGAGAAGTTCCAGTTAATAGGTGGGTCATAACAACAAGAATGAGACATTTAAGCTGACTCTGGTGAAGCTGTACATGGAGTTAAAAGGAAGTGCTCATATACTTTTATCAAAAAACAGACAAATCATCGTAGTAGCTGCTTGTTCTCTGGATTGTAGAAGGTAGAAGAGAGGCAGGAAAGGAAACAGTGGCAGGCAGGAGAAGCCTAGACAAGGTTTTTTACTGTCTAGAAAGATGAAGGCTCATCTCGTACTGTTATGGATGAAGCAGTGGCAGGAGCTGTGCTAGAGCAATGAAGAGTGGTAAGAAGAGAGGAATGAACAGTGAAAGGAAGGAAGGCATCAAAGGTGCCTGACGTGTTATGAAGGGTCACACTAGTAGCGTGGTGCCTTTACTAGTGATGGAAGTGTGAGGGAGTGAGGAAAAAAGGATGGCTATGTTTGGCCGTGTGAAGTTTAAAGTGCTAGCAACCTATTCGAGAAAAGACAAGGACGGTCTCTAAAACGTGGCTTTGAATGGAAGGATAAAAACAGTTAAGGAGCAGAGAAGTAGATCAATTTCTTTCCTACATCATGGTGATATTTAGATGACATTTCAGGTATAACTGGTAGGGATGAAGCAAATACAAAATGCAAACCGTTACTTTCAAGAAAATGTGGTGCTAAAAATAAAAGTTGTTGAAAATGGTAATAGATGAGATGACTGAAAAATAAAGCTTTAGGCAGTCCCGTATATGCTGTCCCATTTGACAGTCAAAACACTATCACTGAGATAGCAAGTTTTCACTTGTGTTTTTTTAAAAAAAGAATGAGAATGCTCTATGTGTCAGAAAGGCCTTGGAGCTCTGTAGGTGTGAGTGGTACAAGTTTTGCTATGGAGGGAACTGGCCAGCAAGATCTTGCAAAGGCAATTATCAAAGGAAAATAAAGGAACGTGTTTATTTTTAGTGAGAGGTGAGGAAGAGTTTTGTGCACCAGCATGCCCTGTTGGTTTCTGTGAGACACGACTGTAAATTTTCATTTAAATATTCTGTCGAACAAAAGCAAATGAGCTATTTGGAAAAACAGAAAGAAGCAAATGACAACTGAAACTATTCAGGAATAAAAGGGGAGCATGATTTAGGCAGAGCAAAATGGCAAATACTTTTTAATTGTAAATTATTTTTGCAATCAAAAGAGGAAAGAATTGTGATGTTGGCTAGATACCTCACATTATGAATAAACATACCTGAGTTTCTAAAGGATTTAATAATCTAACATGAAGCGCCTGCTAGCCCTGTAGGCAGAGGATGGGCCTGTTGGGTCATGGTTTCGTACCATCAAAGAGATAGATTTCATCTTTCAGATGTTGTTGTGCTCGCTTGGTAAGAATTCAGCTTATTAAAAGGTGTTAAACAAGATACAGGATAAAAATACTACAAGAGAAAAAAATGAAAAGATTTAAGGCTAAAAGGCAAAGTAAATATGGAAATAACATTTGGCAAACACATTCTGAGAACAAAACTCCAAGTTTATTTGTTGGAATAGATTCTAGGGCAACTCTGGATGGGTGATGTAGCTGGAAGTGCTACGACCTTGGAAGCAGCCGGGCAGGCAACACCCCATCCTGCACATGTGGAATGTGCAGCTTTTGGCATGGGAGCTCAAATATTAAAATTGGCCCATAAATCTGAGTACAGTTTTCAGTGTTTAAGAATCTTATTTTATCTGGATTAAAGTCCGCTTCCCCTTTGGCATTAGAAGGTGTTTACGGCTGTAAAAACAAGAATTGCAAAATATTGCCCTGAAATATGTATGGACTTCTCCTGCCAAGCTTACAAGGTTTACTTTGCAGCTTAAATTTAAAACAGAAAAAATCTGCCAGGGACAATATGGCCTTCCTAGACAAAGTGCAGGAAAAGTATGGGCAAATGGCAAATTAAGTATATCACTCCCTTTTTTTTTTTTTTTTAATTCTAAAATAATTTTGCTTTACTGTGGTGGGAAAAGAAAAGGTGAAGATTTTGTTCTAAGTCCTAAGAAATCTTTGCTTTTTTTTAAAGTCATGCTCAAGATCTGTTACAAAAAAGGTTTAATAAAAACTATGGCTTGTCGTCTGTGGTCACTGACCACATTAGAGCCTGGACTAACGTCGCTCTCTGTTTTCAGCTATCTTCACCTCCTCCCCCTGCAAATATTCATTCCTTCTTTTCTAGAGTTATGGTTCCTCTTGCTGCAAACTGTGCAATTTCCAAGACGTAGCTTAAAGATCATCTAATGGAGGCCACAATCCTTTTGCAAAGTGAAGCACTGTGAAGAAACTGAAAAAAACCCCAACCAAATAGATTTGAATTTAAAATGCTATGTTACCATTAAGGTCTAGAAAAAGGAGCTGAAAACCCTCCATTACGGGTTGTTTTGCTTTTATACTGGTGACATGGATTTATACTTGGGGCCTGATCCTGCTGTCATAAGTGAGTAAAAGCTCTGTGAGAGCTGACTTGGATACATCCTTATAACTGTTTGGCTTTTTTGATTGTACTCTGCTGTAAACGCTTTCACACACTGTTGGAAGAAATTCAAACAGGACTAGAAGACAGAACAGAGTATCCACACTACCAAAGCCTCAGCTAGAGCGTTTCTGTATGGATAGATGGAAGCAGTTACCGCAGTCTGAAAATGTTTGAAAAAGCCTTCCTAGGCAACAGCTCGAGAACTTCAGGCCTTTAGCAACCGGTGGGCAGATTCTTTGCAAGTAATGGAAAATTTTTTATATTTCATCGTACATACACCATCACTCACATTCATGTCCTTATAGGCACTATTAAATGTGAATTGCCAATTTTTCCTCTTCCTTCTAGGTTTATTTTTCTTATCATTAAAAATATATCTTATCGTAGCACTCGCACATTTTGTACTGCTAGATGTCTGAGGCTAAAAAGTTGTGTTGCAAACCGATACAAAAACAAAACATTAAACAAGCTTGGGATCAGAAGAAGGGTGTGCAGCTGTTCTGCTGCATCCTGAACAAAACAAGCAGTCATGGAGCATTTACGAGATGAACAGAAACCAGTTTGAACTAAGCACTTTTATCACGGACTTCACCATTTAAAGAAAGATGAAGGTTCAGACTCATATCCCTGAAAATAACTCCTCTAAAAACCAAACAAGCTAGCCAGCCACAGGTGTACTGACAAAAATGCAAAGGCTGCATCTATGCATTTCACTCTGAGCAGGCACACACATTTCAATATTTGTATAATTTCTACATTATTCACAGTTTATGCCTGTTCTCCCTTTGCTTCCGCCCACCCCATTCCAAACTGGGAGTCTGAACAACTAGTGAGGACCCACTGGAGGCTCATCAGTAATAATGAGACAGAATAAGAAATGTTCTGTTTTGCATTTGGTTACCACTCTGACCTCATTAAGGCGCCTTTGTTCTGGAACCTTAGCATCGGGACTTCCCTTTGGCCACAAAGCTGTCAAGTTCACTTACAGCTCAGTTACAAGAAATGTAAATCAAAGCAAATAGTAAGCTATAGCTGAATTCTGCCTTTAAAACACACATAAACTGTTTTTTTATAGGAAGCAAAACATGCAAAAGGTGAAACTTGCTCTGGGAAAGATCCAACCATTCAAATAATTTACTAGATTTCTTTGACGTTAATTTTCTTCAGCTGTAAGCATTCAGTGATCCATCAACTGCAGATAAATGTTGTGCTGAAAGCTTTTGCTGAAATTATGAGAAGGAATAAAAGAATTAGAGGCATAAGACTTCCATAGATGCCCTATGTTGACATCCCTGTTTCCAAGCTCTCTTAAATGAAACAACTCATTTCTCTGGGATTTTAAGGTTTGACAAGCCCTATTTTAAAAAGGAACCACAGAGCAAATCCTATTTTACTATCACTCCTACTACCAAAAATCTAAAATAGTAGCCTTATAAGAAATTATACTCGTACAGAATAAATATAAATAAATATAAATAAATCGTCTGATTTTAATTTAATCAACTGCTTTCTTGATTACTCAAGAAACTAGCTATGGCTTGAAATGTTTGTTTAAAGGGAACCTATCTTTCAGACTGCCAGGCAAGCTTGAGGATATCTGTTCATCCTTCTGTTTTTCTGCAGCCCAGTGAATATTGCTTTTTTTGATTTTTCTGACACTCATTTCAGGAAGAAACTGAAATGATTGTCTTTGCCTGACATATGATGAAATGAATTACACAGTGCTATTTGTTGTTTTCCCATGTGAAGACTGAAGCCTCTGGGCCTCATTGAAGACATATAACAGAACTAATACCTATCTATCAGCTCAGCTGATAATTTTTGCTGAAAATCCTTTGACTGAGATTTTATGCAGAAAAGCAATTAAAAATTTGAATGGCTTTGCAAAGCCAGACTGAAAGAATAACAACGGCCTGGTCACAACAGGAGAGTGCTTTCTGGACCAGACCAGTTAGCTGTCCTCGCCTTGTCGTGGCTTACCTTCCCCTGCCCACTCTGCCCAAGAGGCCACAGCTGTATTTCCTGAAGCCGCAGCAGACCCTGTTTTAGTCTACCCAGGGACGACCTTCAGCTTTCTGGCACATGGACCTAACGTGGGCAAAGATCAACTCTGGTGATTTAAACAAACCCTTCTAACTTGTATTAGGAAACAAGTAGTGTTTGTACTTGCTGATTATTTCACATTTGTTGGGGCTTTATGGGTACAAGTTTATTCTGAAATGTGGTTGGTTTTTTTCAGTTAGAAGTATAGTGAGTGTTGCTAACAGGGCTTTTTTTAAATGATTGACAAAGCTACAAGGCGTGGCCCGCTGCAGTGTCTAAATTCTGGTCTAGAATGCCAAGCTAATACAGCATCTGAGGAAACACAGTTCGTGTTCCAAATTCATATTTGGAAGCAATATTTTTGTGTAAAATCTAAACTAAAATCATGGCCATGTAGAAACTTAGGTGTAATAATGCTACTGATTCTCTAGTTTGGTCTCAGAATGTTCATCTTGTATGACGGACTGTATGAATGCACGTAAATCATTATTTTGTTGTTGTTTACCACTGGTAAATTCACTAAATCTTTACTGAGATTCAGCAGGACGCAAATGACTGGGTTGCAGGTGAACACATTCCTAGCCTACAGTTCGGTGTTGCAATTATTTGCAACAGCAGTTAGGCACGCTGCTCACATGTGCTTGTGATACCTGCCAGAGGGGTGCCTCCCCATCCTGTTTCCCTGGGGGCAATATTAGGATCACTTTTCAGAACATCAAAAACTTGGAAGATATCAAAACTGAAGAAAGGAATTGGGAGCACGAGAGCTGGATGACATTTCTAACATTCTCCTCAGTTCACTCTGTGGTTTCAGGCAAGCCAGTTGGCTTCTGGATGACTGCAATACAGGTCAGATATTTTAGATAATACTCACAGATTTTAAGTAAGTGAAGGATTACATTATCATCGCAAAAAATGACTCTAGAATTTATTTTTGAAGTTATGATACCATTGATGAACCAAAATCCAATAGGTAACTTTGGAGCCAGGAGCCAACTTTCATCAGTTTTCAGAGACTGTATCTACAGTGTCACACTTGCTTCAGTCACAAGCTGGCACCTGAGGTCGATTCTCTAACCACGCATGCTGCCCGCATGTGGTGTGTGCTTTGGCTCCAGCCTGGGGCTAACCAGGTATCTTCCTGTCACTGACATTCTGGCACCGAGTGGGAATCAATACTCAAATTCCGCCTCTCAGGCAAGAGGGGTGCGATTCACTGGAGGTGCTGGCCTGTGAGCCCTCAGGCCTGCGTTCAAGGGGTATCAAAGTCAACAGGGTTCCTTTAAATCCAGTTTTCAAATGTAATATGAGCTGTGGTGCTTTAACCTGTACACAAGTTTTACATCTCAACAGCTGGAAAATCACTTTGGTGTGTCTATCAACTGCAAAAATTTGGATACATTCCATAATGATTCCGAAGTTCCACCTCACTTAAAGAGAACGCATGTTTAATATAGTACGTGTAGTAGCACTGCAGAGTTTTAATGTTCTGTTTAAACACAGCACAACAGCCCGAGTCAAAAGCATTGTGTGTTTCAAATGTAGAATTTGTGCAGCAACATTCCTTCAGATCACTTTCTGTGAGCGGTGGTCAGTTAGCGGGGCAGTGCAGAAATAACTCCTGAACTGCGCTATCTGGACCGTTCCTGTCTCTTGTAATTACTTCTACTTGGAGACGGCTGCCAAATTCTTCCCAGTGGACATATGGTCTCAGCAGGTAGGAACAGGCCGAAAGCGCTTTTCTTGCACTGACGTCAGTGGGGGAAGTATGACTGAATTCAGCTCCCATGAAAATTAAAGATTACCTGACTACTGCCTTTTTTCCAAGAGAACAGTAGCTTGGCCTAGTTCTTTCTTCCGTTCCTTGAGAAATCTTCTTACTTTTTCTTCCAAACAGAAAATGTCTTTACAGTTAATTAGAAGATAATACCAGCCAGGTTCTGCTAATTATTTGTATTTTTGCTTAACACTTACAAATCTACTTGTTCAGGTATTATTACAAGCTAATATTTGTCTTGTAAGATGCATTAGTCATTACAATTAGCAAGTAGAAATAGATTAGTCATGCACAAACAATCTCATAAATGAAGTATTTATGCCCCCTTTGGGGATGGAAAGGAAGGTAATTTGAGCCCTTTACGATTATCAAGGGAAACCTGACTTGTCTCTTCTATTCACATCGTTGTTTCAGGGTTCTTTTTGGCCAAACTGACTGGATGCGGGCTTCCTTGAAAGTCCAGTAGCACCGCTAGAAACCGTGTTAGTGATTTAATGAAAACCACCAGGTGTTACCTTTTCCTAAGACTGCTAGTCTGCGTTGCTCAAAGAAGTGTCACTTTTTTCTTTCAAAAATCTTTTCTGTTAATACATCTGCTTTTCTTGCAGCTGGAAGAAACTTTCCTTTCATGTGTATGAATTTAGATGTTTTCTCTGAGCACAGAAGAAGAACATTCATCCACAGACTTAGGGCTACTCTGACCCCTCACTGAGAAAGGAAGACTGAAGATTACAAAACTGGACTGAAGATTGGGATGTCACCATAATCTGTGCGTATGTGTCACCAGTGGCATGCAGCAGATCAAGCAGCTCCTCGCAAGACTACGCTCAAAGCAAATTCAAGCTATGATCACGAACTTCCAGGTATGTCTTCCAAGAAAAAGGTTATGCGATGAGCTGATCAACAATGTTGGTCCCAAAGTTCGCTCAGAGGAACTGCAAAAGGAAAGGGTCTGCAGAAGTCCGTGTCCAGGCAGCCTACCGCTTTTTATTCCATTTTCTAGTGGTTTTTCTTTATGTCACTTCTACATTAAATTTCTTCCTGTTCCTTTCCAATTCGGTGAGCCACTCAAAATTACTCGCTCTTTGTGTGTACGTGTGTATAAAATCTCCTCAAAAGTCATTTTTAAAATACTTGGACTAAGCCAATACCTAAGGTCATTTTAAAATTAAAACCCTCCGTCCATTCACAGAAGTAAATTTAACAGCTGCATTAGTATAGCACTTTCTTCCCTGCTTACTCGCACGGAGCACAGGCAGGTGCACTGCTGACTGTAACAAGTCATCCCACTCGCACCCATGCTTTCTTTTTTCTCTTTGCTATCCTTCATTTGCTCTGATATTTGCGATGAAAAACCAAACAACTCGCATCTCTTCCTGGAGGACACATCTTCTCCAACTACAGAAGTTGTCAAGCTTCTTGAAGGAAGCTGGGAAGAAAGGAGTATTTGTGGCTGTGTTTAGCGTCATTACAGAAATAGGTCACATATTGTTTCTGAAAGAAATGGATCACCAGCATACAGCCCCCCCCCCCCCCCATCCTGGTCTCCCTGCTTCCACCCTCGTACACAGTGCTTGAAGCATTCCAATATCCTTGCCAAATTCCCTCACAAATACTCTAATTCTTTACGTGCATGTCTCATTCCATCTGTTCCACATGCTCTTTATGCCATTTACATTCATTGGCAGAGGCTGTGAGATGACACCACACGTTATAAATTTGCTGTGTTTTAAAGCAGCTTAGGTATCGCAGAAGGGAAATGCGGAGCAGCTCAAGGTCTGGGGCTTTCTCCTGGCGACCTGGGTTAATTCAGCTGCAGGGCAAACTGCACATGAGTGTCACCAGCAGGTTTTCAGATCAGTACAGCTGCAGCTGGGGAACGTGACGTTATGCCTTCAGGTTCAGGAGGAAAAACAGGCTATCCTCTGCAGGATTTATGGAGTGACTGCAGGTATAAGAGACTTTGTGCCCAAATAAGCAGCATAGAAAAGGCAAACGTGATGTAAAGGAGGAATAAAGGGAAGTAGTGCTCGGTGGGAGAGGTGGTGCTTAGGCACATGCGTTGGTATCACCCATAAACCAAACGCTGTCTGTCTGAACCTTCACCGCAGGAGCACACCGCAAAAACGGGCCCACAAACGGGGAGTCTCCGGACTTTGCCTTTGGGAAATGTGCAGTCGGTTTGGGGGTTTTGTAAGTGTGGTCATCCCAGCCCACAGCCAGCTGCAAGTCTGTCTCTGAATACGCAGAGGGGCCATGGCAAATGTCTGTTGGGCAGAGATTTAAGAATAGTTTCCAGGACAAGAATAGGGAAAAAAAAGCCCTCTTCGGGTTTCAATACAGGGAGATTTGTACAACCAAAACACAGATCAGCTGTGTGTTTGGCCACATGCGTTAAACTCCTTGAACAAATTATACAAAAGCCTCAAGTCATGAAATTTCAATTATATTCTAAGTGCTGGACACCAAACCTTTTCTTTTACCTCCATAAGAGTACCTCAGATAAAAGAAACACGCGTGAAAGGACACGTATGGGTCCAACAGAGATTCGGCTAAAAAGCACCAGAAAATCTGAAGCCTGGGCATGGCCTGCCCTGTGGGCAATAAACGTACGCCCTGCACTACCCCGGCAAGGCAGAACATCAGTGTATCCTGTTACAAGGAGTAAGGTATCCTGGCAGTTACAGCAGCAAGCCAGAATGCTAGAAACCGATGTGAGAAGTACCCATTTCTCAGACCATTATGCAATGTAATTACTTTACTACTACTATTAAGATGTTGTGAAAATACATACTATATTTCATCAGAGGTCAGTCAACAGTTCTAACCTTCCCTTTCCCAAAGCGAGACAACACAGCTTGCTTACCTGGCAAGACAGATTTCTCAATCTTTACCTCCCCATTTTTTCACATTCCTTTCCTCACCTAATTTTTCCTGTTTAGCTTGTGTGCTCTACCCAATACCCTGTTATCTTTTACCCCATCTCTCTCTCTCTTTCTCCCGTCTGTTACTACTGCGTCGTCTTTAATGCTTTCCTGCTCCCCTTCGTTGCCAAGCTGTAGTTCTCAACTGCTGTGAAAACGTTTGATTCATATAGTTCATTGTTTCTCCTGCAAAAGAATCGTTGTCTAAAATAACCTGCATGTGCTCGAGCAAAAGCAGTAAAGGAAAGCCTGCTGTTCCCTGCTCGCTCTCACAGTTTGAAGCCTTGTAGGCTATTGCATAGCAAACGAGAAATACGAAAGATAAACAGCTGCCACTGTCTTGAATGGGAGGGGAACTTGAGATAGTCTTTGCGGCATGGCATTGGATTTTTGGTCCAGACTTTTCATGCTGAGGAGAAAGAAGAGCTAGATTCTCCATTATCCAAACACTCTGTCCTTTATACACGCGCCAAGTCAACCTAGAATAATATGTCTTTGATTCCTCACCACTTCATACCTTCCTGTTAAAAAGCAGAGACAGATCAAGAGCTTGAGGTGATGGCACGAATTCAACATCACATTATAGTTGGTTTGGTCTAAACCTGAGAGCTATCAGAGGTGTTAATCTCACAGGAAAAGAATTGAGGGATAGGTTTACAATGGACTTAGGCTGATGCATCAATCTCTCCCAAGGAAGGCACTGTTCTCCCGGGACGGTGTTCAGCACATACGTTCATGAAGAAAGTCTGATTCCTCAGCAAGACAGTCACAGAAGACAAGGTGCTGCTCCTAGCCCAGCCAGTGGAAGACATCAAAGTGAGGTGTATGTCTGAAGTCTCTTCCTCCAGCTAGGCTGCATACCTCTTGGTTCTCAGATACAGACTGCTGACCTTCATGGCCACCTTGGTCACCTCCGACAGAACTGGATCCCCAGCCAAGAACATTCTCCTCAAGTTTAGGTACCTAAGGTCATCCTGTTAGAAAACGTTCTCTTAAGATGCTGGGGTTATGTCCCCTTTCAATACAGCAACGAGGAAGTGGGAGACACCTGCCTGGGGAGGTTCAAACCCACATCTCCCCTGCAAATGACCTAACTACTAAATTGCAGGGTGTTCTAGGCGACGTGTTCTCCACCCACACTTTGATGATAGTCCAGTGTGTAGCGGAGTGAAAGACACATTGGGCAAGAGAGAATGAGAATTATTAAAGCCTAATGATTAAGACATAGGCTTATTTTGCCTTGTTTTACTGCTTACTGCTTTACCTAATGACATCACGTAAGGCACTTTGCGAAAGCACGCTCTTTGATCCACAGAACCACTAAAACGTCAGTGAATTTGCTCATCTCAAGAATTTCACTTACCTACAAGTTAATTTCCCTTCTAATGTTGTTATTTCACCTTTTAGATTTTGTTCTCTTTTTAAAGTGCCTATCGTCTTTGCTAATTACTGCATTTGAACATTTCATCCTTACCATGTGCTGCTTGCATAATGGTGGAGAGAAAGAAATCTTGCTGTCAGTTCATTTATTGTACCCTTGGGCGGTAGAAAACCAGGAGGATGGAATACAGCAAATGACCAAACTCAGTAAAACTATCAAGGTAAGTATGTCCTACTAGCTCCATCTCATCAAATTTAAGCTATTCTGCATTACAAGAGATTGACTCACTTCATGTTTTGCCTCCTTTCCAGGCAGATTTGAAATTTTCACTTCTTCACATCAGAAAGTATCACAGAACCACATGTTAGACATGGTATATTTAATTTATGGTTTCATATACTATTTTTGTATATTTTTTGTATATTTGGGAGTCCAGTACCACTTGAGAATGACAACTATGAGAAATATTTCCTATTCTCCATTTAGGTTGCCAAGCATATACACAAACAGAGAAAGATAGGTAAGAAAAACTCCTTATACCAATGTGTCCACAAAATCACAGTCAGTACAGAACAAACTGCCATGTTTTGTACACTGTCTTTATTGCAAATGTGACAACATAGAAACAAAGTGCATGCATTTCTTGAAAGCTTTTTTAAAGGAGAAAAAAATCTTCCTTTAAAAAGTTGTGTGTCCTTCTCAAAATAATTCTAATGAAAAAAATAAGTATGGAATAAAATCTCTACCCAAATAGCTTGTGAGTTCATTGGTGTTTTTCTTTTACATGTGAAATACCATGAGTAAGGACACTGGAAACAGCAAGAGCAATTATCTTCATCAGTTTAGGCTGGAGTTCAGCATCTCCTGTGCTTTAGGAAGAAAAAAGTCTTCTAAATTGGGGGAGGAACTGGTCATGTGCACAGTATGTAGAGGAGAAACAAGAGTAGTCAGTTGGGACAGGAAGAGAAGCTACAGCGTGGGGAAAACACAGCACGTATTCATGTTAAGCACCAGTCACACAGTGAATTGAATAAAATAATTCGGAGTAGTAATCCCAGTGGGACTTGGGCCAGGAGGGTGAAAGGAAGGAACACATTTCAGTTGTGATTCAAGAAGTCCTGGAATCCTTCCTGACCTGCTGGGTTGGAATTTCTGACTCGATACCCTGCTTTGACTCAGAATAGGAAACTGTATCCTAACTGCAGGTTTCTTTTTATAGAGTAAACTTTATTGCCAACTTCCTTTGGAGCACAAGTTTATTCCTCACAGTCTTTCAGCAATACACCAATCACAAGGCACAAATGCAACAAAATGTGATCTCGGTTCCCCAAACATAACACGGTCTTTATCCAAAAGGCAAACAAGCGGACCAAAGCTCGTCTTTATTACCCATCTCAGTAAATACAGTATGCACTGATGGGCTTGAAAAGCAGCTGGCTAATCTTTCTCCTCCTTCTCCCCCTTTAAACTTGGCCAACATGAAAGGATAGTGATGTGGTCCAAGAAATGCTTGCCAGGATTAGAGGCTAAATTGGAGATTTCTTGTGTAATGCCGTAACAGGCGGGGGATGAGAAAACAAGCACTAGCAGAGACATTGATCACACGGATTTTCACTAAATTTGTTACACAGGAGACAGGCTGTCCTGGAGTGTCAGACAAGACAACTCCGAGCTGAGTTGGGGGCACTGGAACTACTAACTTTGCAAACTGTAGAATGTAAGGTCTGAGATGTGCTCTAGCTTTGGTGTCGATTACACCTTAAAATGGGAAAGTTTAAAAATAATTGTGTTCCCTTTTGAATTATTTTATAATCAAAAAGGATCATTTGATTCTTTTAGCATTTCCACTGAATGGAAAAGATCGATAATGCATTTTAAAAAATACATATAAATCATGTAAGCAAAGCAATACCTCTCAGAACCTTTTCTGAGGTTGAAGTTGAGACAGCACTTGCTCTTTAAAAATAATCCGCTTCACATATTTAAATCCAAATTCACCATTTAATCCCACTGTATCATACATACATTTTTTTGAGTGAACTATTAATGCCAAAACAAGTGATATTAATTAATCTTTCCATTTCCTTCTTACTGAGACTTCTCTTTGTGTCTATGAAGAGGGCAAAGTTAGCAGGCAGGTTCCAGCTCTTGGCATCCGATTTGGGTTTGAATGAAGTGCAGGTATTAAGTGACTTGCCCAAGGTTATGAAAGAAAATGTAGAGAAACAACCAAACACAGAAACCGCAGAACCACCTCAAGCACTTAACTGAAAGGCCTTTTGTCCCGTCCAAGAAATTTGAAAATAACACCCCTATAAAGAACAAAATTCCAGACAAAGGTGTACGTGATACTATATTTTAAATTTTCTGTTCTATAAAGGAAGTTAATTTCAAGTAGTCAGCCAGAAACTTAAGTAGTAGTCAGTAAAATAAGATGTAAAGGAAGTCTTATTATTCTTCCTCTAGAACAAAAATTCTCATGGGTTTATGTTATAATATCTGTTTTCCAGAAAGATTTTTATTCTCCTTGATCCTACCCACTGTATTACTGTGTGAAACTGCTTTTGTTGCAATTCAGTGAAAGAATCTTCTATTTCACCGTTTCAACACAGGTGAAACATATGCATTTTGCTTTTGTTCTTTACATTTTATCGTTGAGATCACTAAATCTGGTGATTGGATCTGCAAAGACAATAAGCTCATGTGCACGGCCTCAATGAAGTCAAAGGAGACTACAGTGTATGAGACTGGCAGGAAGGTGAGATCTTGTTAGCGGAAAAATGCAAGCACCTGCACTCAGCAACAGTTTGCAGCAGGAGTTCACTATGCGGGTTTAGCCCTTTCTTCTGTTTCCAGTGCATGAAGAGTGTTAAGCGTTGTGGATGTTTCACGAGCTCCCCCGAACCGAATTCCGTCCTTGCAACAGGAGAAGCAGTACTTCAAAACTACTAAAATACCGTTTCCAGAAATGCCTCAGGAGTCCAAGCCCTGCTCACTTTCAGTAGGACTGGCTGATGCTCAGGTCTCCTTTAACAAAAAGTATTTTTCAAGATTTCATCAAATAATGAATATCTTTCATTATTTGCCACATCTGGAGTGGAAATCTGAACTAGAAGACTGTCTTCTCCCTCCTCTTGTTCTCAAATACAGTGTTTTAGGGAGGAGAAGGAAATAGATTTGAACATGGCTAAATAAATATTTCTGCTGGAAATTTCTACCAAAATATGTTTTCATTGGTGTCTGTGATTTTTTATTTGCTTTTTCACACTTTCTTAGGCATGGACACACATACATAAGGGTATTTGTATGACTCTCTACAGACAAAAAACAATAGAAAAATTCAAAATACATCTAAGTGAGATTTGGGGGTTTATTTCAATTAATATTCACTGCTGCTATTTCGTTAGATTTATTCATTCTAATTAGCAGTGATTTAAAGAGAAAATCCTGCTTGCGTTGCCTCAAGGCACACAGAAACAGCAACTGGTACTGGCTTTAACACATTCTTCCTACACAGGGGAAGGAACCTTCCCCTGTACAAACACTGAAAGGATTCATATCCACTTTGTCCTGAGGGTTTCCTCCCTGTGGAACTTTTTCACGTTCCCTTCCGCACATGAGAGCAGGAACGGGTTGGACGGACAGTGGTAGTTATATACACCAGCCAACCACCCCCCACAGCTGCTAAAGGAAGGAGACACAGACGTCTTTAAGGCAGCACTGTAGAGAAATTAATTCTTCCTGCACGTTGCTAACAGCCCCGCATGTAGCATAGACTGCAATGAGTTGTTTTTAATGGCAAATTTTAGCTAGTAGGTTTGCAGAGTGACCACCTCTTGTTCGAATCAGAGCAG
Organism: Opisthocomus hoazin; assembly: GCF_030867145.1. Lineage (NCBI taxonomy): Eukaryota > Metazoa > Chordata > Aves > Opisthocomiformes > Opisthocomidae > Opisthocomus > Opisthocomus hoazin. Next base: position 17,804,391 of record NC_134426.1, read on the forward strand.
AGAAACTAGTCACGGAACTGTGCTAGCCCTCACCAAAATCCCAGCTTCTCCAACAGACCACAGCCTGTTTGCCACTGTTCCAAGAAAATCTCTTGATCCCATAAAAACCACCTCACAATGGTTGCTACCAGCTTGACTTCAACCTTTGTTGAGGTTTCGGTCCTGGGCATGTGAGGTAAATCAGGGGAATATTCTTCCCTCTGGCCTGTTCTGTGTTGGCTGATCAGAGTCCACGCATGGAGCTCCCGTAGACGTCAGTCGAAGTTTTATGCATGAAATGAATGCAGAAAGGCAGTTGAAATCTGCTCTGCGGTGAAGGCATCTGCATTGCAGATTGAAGAGGAAAATTTTGCCCTAAGTGCCAAATCTCATCTTCTAGGAGCAAAACTATTTTTGTTTTATACATGTGCAGAAAATGATCGTTTCGGCAATACGGAACTGAGTAGTTTAAAAGTGAACAACAACAAAAAAAGAAGTAACCTTCCTGCCATTTGCCATTTTGCAAAGTAAGTATACTTAATTTTTAAAATTATTTTTTAAAACTTTTTTGTTCCCACACGTTTGTAAGTTTGACAATAGCAACACAGGGCATATATGTTTATTTACTTGCTAAATTTCAAAAAACTTGGAAAACTTCAGCTAATGTGCAGGGGTAACGATTCACTATTGATGTGGTGACAAAGTCAGCAGAGATTTTACTTTGACAGAACAATGCACAGTCATATCAGCATAGCAACATTTCATGGCGGTTTAGAACAAGAAGAAAAGAAAGCCATGTACAACTTCTATGTGGAAATTGTAGACAAGAATTGAGATGTTGGTAAGCACATTCTCTCTCACTCAGATTCTGGGATAAGTTTTAGATTTAACACATTTGGTCAAGACTGTCATAGGGGGCCAGGGGACATTTCATTCCATCTTCATTGCAACCGCTGGTCTTTGAAAAATGAGCTATGGGAAAATACAAAGCTTCCTTGCTCTTTTATTCATACACTAGGCAATGCTTTTTGCTTCTCTCCCCCCCCCGCCCCCGAGTGATAAATCCAGCATGCAATTTTCTGCCATTTCAAAGCCCCGTTGAAGTATAGCCTTAACAGACACTTACAAAGAGCAGGTACATTTATTGATACACCTGATCATCTGAAAAATAGGTACTTATGCTTCCAAAGTAAGTGTAGTGGAAGCTTTGTGTTATATTTCAGCTGGAAATGGGTTTCCTCAGTAGAAACATGTTTTGTAGCAATGGCTTAGAATGAAGAGTGTAGTGAAGGAGCAGTAAACAGACAGGTCTGGCAGTGTCAATGACTGCAGGACTCCAAAAGAACTTGCTTTGGCAGGTAATGTACTCCTTTAAATTCCATATAGTGAGTCCACACAAGAAGCTTTAGCCTCAACTGCGTTATCAAACAATCTTTGAGAACAGTGCCAAAGGACAGCCTGGGTCTGTGTACACAAGATAACACTTCCAGCAGTCCTGCTATGCTTTTTTTTGTCGGTTTGGGTATGGTCCTGCCTTTAACCTGCATCAATGGTAAACGATATTATTTCTGTATTTGTAAAATCCTGTATGTGAGCAACCGTCTCTGAAGACTGCCCCTCAACCTGACCTTCAGAAATCTCAGCAGATTTTTATACAGGCAGCCAAGTCTGTGAACTGCAACTTCTTCTGGGATCTATTCAGCAAACCAGTGTATCCAGCAAAGAAGCAAAGAAGCCCACTGACCCAAATAATTTTGCTTCATAATGGTGCTCAATGATGTTGCTTTTCCCCGTTTGCCTTTCCTTTCTGTGTTGCTATATCTGTACTTTAAGTAGATATCCCTCCCAACAGCCCCTATACTAATCCAGACTGTCTCTGGTGGCTTGGATGAAGTAGATAATGACTTAATCTGAGATTTGATGCAACAGTAAATGAAATTTGGCCCTGACATCAAAAGCATTTTAGGGAAGGGACATGGTCTTAATTATTGCCTGTAAACAATCCATCTGTTCCCCCGAAAAAGGGGTTTTAAAAAGTGTTCAGTGTACAATTTCACAAGATGGCATCCTGTAATGTTTTCTGTTTGAGATGGCTCTTCATCTTTCTCACTGTGAATGTCCCTGTGACATATACCGTAAACTGTCAATTAATGAGCAAATGAGTAAGACCCACCTATCAACCAGGCACTGGCTGTACTGTTCTATCCAGAGAAACAATTACCTCACTATCTGCTTCAGAAAATGAAAACAAGAAAAAAGCCAAACTCTTCCGGACATACTTGTTTTGAACATTGTGTGCATTTCTCTCCTCCTGTATCGATGCAGTTAGATCATGTTCTTTTTTCATCGGGTTACAGCACATTTCACTCTGTCAGCATGATATAATTTGCAACAGAGGTGATATATCTTCCTCACTGAAACAAAGGATCTGCTCATACTACTTAACAAAGCTCTGATCCTAATCACATTCATCGCTACTTGGTTCTGAAATTTGCTAGAACATTTACATTAAATATAACAAAGTGATCTCTATAGACATTCTGAAAAAGAAAAACAAGGTTCAAAGATTAAGAAATCAGCTATAAACCAAGTCTTCAGAAAAGAACCTTTAAAATTGACCATTTAAACCCTTTCCTTATTGTAATCTCTCTTTCAAAGATTTAGCCAGGAAAAAAAGATTTGAAAGAGACAAATCAAAATTTAATTATGGTAAAATGACTGAAGAAACCCTTACATGCTTACTCTTTCATTTGCTCCAGGAATGACAGATGCATTTTATGAATTGTGATTCATGAAAGAGGCAATGAATACGTTGTGGGGGACTTTTCTTTCAGTTAATACCAATTAATGTTTTGAATGGGCTCACTGTATACCTTTCTTACACAGAAATATTCGTATTTTAGAGCCAAGATAATTTTTGGAGCATGTCCTAGTAACTAATGGCCAAATTTGCAAAAACTGATATGTGTAATTGATACCTGTATTTTGTAAGAAAAGCGATTTGTGAATGAGAATGATCAAATTTATGTTCACGTCACCTGTATGCATAACTGTGAATTAATTTATATGCAGCGTTTTCAATCCTATGATAACACTTTTTCTCGATAATAGTCCTGAAGTTCTTTACAAGCACCAATTATCTTACCGCGTAGGAAGTCTTGTCCTCCTTCCACACACAGAGGAACTGAAGAGCAAAGCCATGCAAGGACTCTGTAGCAGTGACAACAGTTGGGTTAACTACTTATCTTCAGCTCAGAGAAGAGAGAATGAAGAGAGAGAGACGGAAATCCTGAGTGTCATGGTTAAAATAGATTAAATATTATCATTTACTGTTTATCACACTATAAGGATCAAGGAGCCACAGTGAAGAAATCTGATAAATCAGTTAAAAAGCAGACTAAACAAAGATTTTTTTTTTCATAATTGAACCTGTGAAATTCATTGATGCAGGATGTTGTGTAGGCAGTAGGACTGGAAAGGACTTAAACTGTTCATGGAGGACTGATCCACTGACAGTTATTAAACATGATGGCTTATACACATCCCTCATGTAAGGATACACCATAAAATACCAATTGTGAGGAGCCAGGAGCATACAAAAGTAAGACCTTATCCTATGCATAGCCTATATGCAGCTCTAGTTTACCCAGCATGACAGTTACTGTGTTTATATTGTTCATGTGCCATACATAGACAGAAGCCAGGTGAGCAGCCCTGATATTCTCAGAGAGTTTTCAACAAAGTTTCTGCTTTGACTAAGAGTAGAGGGATAATCATGGATACAAATCCCTATATCAAAACCTCACGAAGAGGCCTGGATTCTACATCAAGTCCACAGCATGGCTTTGGATTCTGTGCCCTGGCCCTGGGGCAGGAGCAGCCAAAACACCACAAGAATCATTAATCTGAAATTCCAAAACAATTTAACCACTTTCAAAAAAAGTCTTTATATTCACAGCCTCTGACCCAAAATTCATCTTAAACTTGACGCACAACCAGCCAGTTTTCTCCTTTTCTCCCTCATCCCCTGTCTAAATTCTTTGTGTGGTAAAGAACAAACCACCACAGAGCTGTCCAGAAACTTGAATATACTTCCAGTACGTAGAATTCACGCATTTGAATATAGAGACCTCTCCCCACTCTCTGCTAAAGAACTTCACTCCTCAGAGAGGAAGGAGGACACCAGGTTCCAGGGAAGAAATGGTTCTGTAAAATTTGCATTTTTCATTGAGCCCAGCTGATGACTATGTCCTGCTTAAGAGAAACCCTCCTTCCAACAGCCCCTCAGAGAGAATACGTCGTGTCCAGCACTCAGGCAGAAGAAACTCTCCAACTGCATTCCCCAGCTCACTCTGAACTTTCGACCCCATTGTATACTCTGATTACTGGAACCAGCAGGATTATTTCCACGACCTACTTTCTAGTATGTTTTCCTGCTGCAGAGTGATATGGCCCAAGTGCTACTTGATGCTGTAGTTTTAATGTGGCAGGAACTGTTCAAGTGACAAATTAAAACTTGTATGTAATGGAACAGTGCTCAGGAACTCTGTACAGATGCACAACCTTTATTTCCAGCAAAACAGCCATTAAAAAGCACGTTTTCTGATGCTGGAAGGTCCCAAGACATTGCAGTGAACATCTTTTCGTGTAGTCCTTGGTTCCTCACACTCATCAACCCTGAAGTCAGAAAAGAAAGAACAAAGCCAAACAGAATTTTCCTCATGGCTTTATTAATTAACCAGCTGTTCCTGTGGGATTAGTATGCGTACGTCCTCCTCCAGAGGCAAACATGTGTTCTGCCCTTGATGAACAGCAAGGTATTGTCTGTGTCAGACGAACTGCCAGAATAATGACTACCTCTACAACAAGGTATCTTCCGTCGTACCCGGTTCAGAGATGAACTCCAATCCTTCCCACTGTCTATGGATACATCTTTTTTAAATTTAAGCTGTCCTCAAATTGCCCTGGCCTCTTAAGTTCATTATTTCAGACCCTCAGACACTCTAATGCTCTAACGAGTGGTACCATCCACTGTGGTCCTGCCTTTGGCTATGCATAGGTATGGAACTGGTACGTTTGCTCTTTGTAAGAGTGAACTTGCCCAGTAAGATACGCTGTCAGAAAGGTAGTAGTTTCACCCTTCTGGATTGCTTCACTTCTGCTGGCCTCAGCTCTTGAATTCCTTTCACAAACCAGACAGTAAATAATAGATTGTGTCAAAACTCCTAGTGAAAGATTACAGAAGCCTCTTCTGATTCAGACAAAGACTACAGACACTTTACAATATAACCCATTGCCACATATGATGCAGGCTAGAAAGCAGAGAGTGCATAGATCCGTGGGGCTGCATAAGCATGACGCCCAAGTCAATAGCATCCCTGCTGAAATTAGTGGAATTACATTGGCAGAATGAAAAGGCGATCAGCCACACAGTGGTTTATATGAGGGCTTGCTTTGGTTACATTGTGCAATGAGCAGATTCTTCTTGACACAGCTGTATCTTTATTCTGTATTTTAATAGGTCTGTCTAAATCTTCAGGTAAGTGAGGCAGGAGCTGACCCCGCAGAGCTAAGCATTGCCATCTGACTGGCAGGTTTGAACTGACATCTCTTCTAAGTGTCTTTTCAATATCAGTATAGCTGAGTTTTTGCTTGTAATTCTCAGTATAGTTTTAATTAGTGTCTGAACAACTTCCATCTAGCAGCTTATCTACATTACTGCTGTTTGACAGGACTGTAAAAGTAAAGATAAACCCAGTAGCAGGAGGTCCACTGCCTCAATGGCCATTGCCCTCAACAATTAACAAGCAGGGAAAAGAAAAACAAATAATGAGCACCAGGCCGGGCTGAAGACTCCCTGTGTGGGGACATCTTCTCACTGCGTGCAGCGTCCAGTCACACAGTTTTCAACTTGCTTTATGTGATGCCTCTTTCCTCCCCAGAAGTTTCTCCAACCTCTAATACTACATAGTCCCTGCATCTCCTGCCGGACTTCTGAACCCCTCTGCAGTCCCTCTCATCCCAGCCTGAATCCCTGGCCACTGTCGCTTAGTTCATGCTCTTCCCCTGTGCTTTCTTCTGCTGTATTTCCCACAGGCAACGCCACTCACAGTCAGTTCCTGCAGTTGCCATCCCTTCACTGCCACAACTGCTCTTCATCTTTCTGTCCCCTCAGAACCAAAAGAAAACCCCTACGTTCCTCTTCGTATGAGAAGAAATCATCCTAGCATCTTTAAAAATGGCAAATGTCACGTGGAGATGCCCAAAAGAATAATTCTATGTATATTTAAAATAACACTATAAACAATTAAAATATTTGGTTTTGTCCATGGGCAGTAACTTTTTGTCCCTTCATGTTTTAAGTTGAATCATTGCTTAAGGCACTACAGAGTTATGTAAAACTTGAAAAAATTGTATGGAATATTCCTTAAGAGAAGCAAAGAAGCAAAGACAAACTATACAAGAAATCTCCGAATAAGGCAAACATCTTGGTGTTATGATAAAATAAAAAAATCACTATCCAGTGCAATTCATCACATTGTTTACACCAAGCTGTCTGCATCATTGCGGTACAAGGACAGGAAATTCATACCACCTTCTGAAGGTACAATGCAGTCCCAACACACTCCAAAGGACAGGTGTGACAGCTTTCAGGACAGTTGTGTCCTGAAGATCAATTTCCCAGGCTTTGTCCGAACCAGAAAATGAAATCATTGGTGAATCGCTCTGAAGCATAATGCTAGTTTAAGCTCCAAGACTTGAACCTTTGCAGAGCGGGCAGGCTAAAGCGCTCCCAAGCCTGGCTCATCACCACAGCCGCCCTGTTTTGAAGCGAGTTAGGATGCTGTCTGCATACCCCGCCGAGCTCCCTGGCCCGGTGCGAAGCAGAGTGTCCCTGTGAGGGTCTGCAAGAACACTGGCCTGCCAAGGGGGGCTAGATGAGTTGTTCCAGCTAGCCTGCATCCACACAAACACCAACACAGGGCAGGGAGAAACAACACCCAGAAAGTGAAACTAATCTAAACAGTATTAGGCAACCCTGTAAACAGTTCACAGCACTTCTACAAAGCACAAGGAAACACAGTAGCAGGATCTGTTTGTTCTTCCCTGGTAAGTATCTCTACAGTGGAAATCCATAACCAACACTCTTGAAAGAGTCTAGCCCCCAGTAATCTAGGTGGCACCCGGCCAGTATCACTTAGTCTGTAGGAGGCCTAGTTGGAGACGTATTTGGAACTAGTCTTGACTGACTGACACTCATCCTTCTCCCTCCTGCTGTAAAAAGTAAGGGTACATTTGCCTGTGTGTTGTTTTTAAATGAGCTGTTCTTGATAGTGTTATGGAGGAAAACTAATAAACTGTAGACATTATTAATAAGCCATTGAAAATAAGGTAGCATAACTGGCGTGTCTGCATTTTAGGCTTTTCACAACCTAAAGGTTTCATAACCTGAAGTGGCTGGTTTTTTGCCATGTAGAAAACACCAGAATTAGTCACCACCTTCTGATTTGGGTTGTGCTTCCTCAAATAGACCGGAGAAAAGAATTCACATAGGTGTTTTCTAGAGGCAAAGCGTGGTCTGAGCACAGACCCCAAACCACAGGAGGCTGGAGAGGATGCCTTCGCATGGAGAAGTGCTGGCTGGAGCTCTATGCCTTAGGACAAGGTGGTGGATTGCCTTTCTTGAAAGTCTTACCTCTCCAGTCCTGCTTTTTAAGCCCCTCCATCACCAAATATCCACACTCGTACAAGGCTGCTCCCTTGTTTGAGAAGCAGATGAGAAGTCAAAAAACTTTTTCTAGTGTCAGCTTTGCGACTCCTTTTGTTCTCCACAACAACAGTAGCATTCTCAGGACCCAGAAACTGGAAAATTTGTCATGAATTAAAGGTGTTTAGGCTCAAATGATTTTAAAACACTCACTCCCTATAAAATTATTGCAATATTTCAATTTTATGGTAGTACGATTAACTTGTGCTAGAAGTTCACTGAATGCTTAAATAAACACATGACTGTGCTGGGCTTTCTTCTTCTGCTCCAGCTACAGCTTAACTGAGAAATAGCCATTTCTGCATGAAGGGATATGAAACGTTCAGAGTCTGTGGGGGTGCAGGTGCCTCTGAATGTAAGAGAACACTGTGGAAATCACATTGCAGTGAGCTTGCTGTTTTGTTCAGAAATCTGTCATGGGTCCAAAACCAATGCTCAGAGGAAAAAACTGCCAAGCAGGAGTGGGTAGAGGAAAACGGTGAAGTAGGAGCTCTGAGCTGAATTACAAAATTCTGGAGTGACATAACAAGCTAGTGCATGTAAGTCCTTACAGTTTCAGTAAAACAGCCCCAGAATATGTCTCCTTGAAACTCACTTTCCTTTGTTGGGCTGTGAATAAACTCTTCCTTCCATGACAAGATTTCCTTTACTGAATATAAAGGACTAGGGTATTCCCTCTGCTCCCCACTAGACAGGTGTTTTCTTTCTCAGCGTTATCTCTGTGCTTGAGAGCCATTCCCAGGGCTGGGGAGCTCGAGAGAGGGAGATCCAAGACAAGGATGCCAGGGGATAGAGAGCCACATGCATCTCCCATTGCCCAGAGCAACTGCTAGAGGAGAACTTACTAATAAGATAACAGTCTCAGGTGGATTTCCTTGTCAATGTATATTGCTACTTTTAGGCCTTGAAATATTACCTTACAAGGAGACTGGCCTACAAAGAGCAAGAGATTTGGGAACACCTGAGCCAAATTCTTACTCAGGATTCAAACAATATGACCTGGAAAAAAAAAGTAATAAAAAACCCAAAAAAACATAGTTTTTCTTTATCTTCTTCCATTCCCCTGGGAACATGAAATCCATGCTGAAGTTACCTTCTCTAAGCTGCTGACACTGGGCTTTTTCTCCTCTTACTTGATTCTACTGACATTTTCATCATTCAAGAAAAGTTAATTTATCCACCCTGAATTTACTTTCTTTCAGAGACAGTCATTTCAGCAAGCATGGCTTAGAAGCGGGTACTACCGCCAGCACTGCTATTGGTCTGCTGTTACCTTAGGCAAGTTATTTAACCTCTGAACGTCTCAATTTGCCAGTCTGATGAGTGGCGATGAAAACTACTTCATGATAATATACTTTTTTAAAAAAAGTTATTACATACTGTGCAATTACTGGATAAAGATTATTCTTAGCCCTTCAACACGATTCCATCTCTTACCAGATATTCAAAGTAGCTATTGTCCAATCTTGGTGCCCAGTCACTTTTGAAGTGACAAGTTAATTTTCTCAGCAGAACAACACCTTATGCATGTCTCAGCTGTGTGTCCTCCTTTCCCAGACACGTGGCCTTTTCTGCACTTAAGCACAGCAAAATACACATTTCTGGCTGCTTAGTGAGACAGTACTTGTTTCTAGGTCAACCAACCACAACAGCTCATTTGAAATGGGAATAAAATAAAGTATTGGTGTATTTAATTTTTTAATGCACCGTGTTCCATTCATTCCTTCTTTCCAATCATTCACCTTCAAGAATCAGCTTTGATTCCACTTGCTGTTGTGTAATGCTCAAATTACCAACAGCTGATCAAATAGCACAGTTTCTAAGCAGTGACCCCAAATTCTTGGAGCACCACAGAAGACACAGAAATGTGACCTGACCTGCTTAACCCTGTCTGACCTTCCTTGCCACGCAGCCTGACCTGACCTCACTCCTTTTATTCCTCCCAACACACTTTAATAGAATCCACCAGAGGAAAGCAGTGGGGGAAGAAGGAGTCAGTCTGCCTTAACGTCTTATTTCAGAGAAGGGTTTCCTTAACTAAACATTATAACTCTTGACAGTGATTTCCAAATTGCTGGAACATTACCTCCCACCTCGCCACTGTAATCAGTTCTTTGCTTGGTACGTACTCAAGAGCACTCTTGAGCCACCATGCCTTTGACAGCAGGAACTCAGAGCAAACAGAACACATTCCTGAGTAAGATTTTCTTGGTATTGCAGAAAACTTTCTTATTCTGTAGGTAAGAACGTTTGGGCACTTTATCCATCAGCCTGACAGACACTGCCACTCTGCTTAAATTTGTTGGGAGAGGATAGGGAGGTTTCAGTTTGTCCTCACAATTTGCTGCTATATAATGCTCATAATAAATAACCATAAAGAGTTGCAAGAGTAAATCATCCCTTGTAAGAAAGTGTCAGGACCAGCAGTAATCACACCGCTGCATTTTAGCCAGTGACTCCTCATCCCTGACTCCCCCCACTGTTTCAAAAGCACAGAGATACTTCTGTCTTTCCAGGAGAGCTGTATTTGCAGGCAAGCTTGAAAACTTGGAGACATAACAGATGTCTCCCTCCACTTTAAATTTTTGCTTTTCTCCCTACTTACATAATGCTAATTAATTTGGGTTGAAGTTAGCTGAAATCTCTCTTACTCCTTGCTTCCACAGCATACATTCCAGACTTGCTGCTCTCATAAGCAGCCTGATCAGCAGTACGCTGTGCGTTCCTGCCAAATTCAGTGCGCTATTTTAACCAAACCCCATGTCTTCTCTTGCCCCCATAATATGAAATATCACTGCTTTTGAATGGATATAGTGTAGCATAATCATTTACACTAAGAGGTGCATGTTGTTTTCCAGAATATGCATTCAAAAGCATTTCCCAATTACTACAAAGAAAGTATTCTGTCTTCCCAAGGAGGAAGATCTTAAAAATTAGGCACACATGGAAGGGAAATAAAACCACAGAGATGGAAGGAACCTGCGCCAAGGAGATCCTATGTAAGAAAATTTAACCACATTATGCAGTTCTACCAAATGGTGGAAACGAACTCATGGCAACATCAAACATTTAATCTAAAAAAAGGGATTATCCCATATGTCCTGGTTTTGGTTAAAACAAAACAGCTCTAAACGGTGACACCATGTCACTGTGCTGATCTGGAAATCAGGATGATTCTGTAATTTTGGCATCACATGGTATGTGGGACGAGTTGGCAACGTGAATCCCTCACACTCTTCAAGCTCAGCTGGCATCAGGAAGGCCATGTCTGATTGGCAAAATTGATGCTAGAAAAACCAAATACACCCTGACAAGAGACTGCAGCATGCCCAGAACAACAAAGCTGGACTGAAGGCATCCAGCACCCAAAGCTAGAGCCGGCACTGTCCAAAGTCAGGCGAATCTGTCACTGCCCTCCTGAAGGGAGGCTTGGAATACAATATAGCCGTCCCAGCAGACTTAGGAGTAGAGCTTTTTTTTAAGAAAATGAGAAAGCAAAGCAGCTAACCAGAAGAGACCTCCTGCAGTAGCATGAGTTCCAACTCCCAAGACTGTCACCACATTTGTCCCAATAGTTCAGTAATGAAAAAGGAAAAAGTCATGGCACAGGGCTGGATACCTCGTTTTGGAATTCCTAATACCTGCAGCACCGCGTTTGCCTTGCAACATTTCTAAGGCCAAGGTAATCCACATATCCCTATTATTAGCAAGAGTCTGGACATCTGTTTAACTACTGAACTTGCACACTGTGCTTCCTCCTCTTTATTCTGCCTGCCTGCCTGCTTGTTTCATATTATAAATCCTTCAAGATAGATGGCCCATTTTCTTCTTTGGAAAGCACATGGCACAGAAATAATGTCACTGCTGCCACTGCTGCCACATCACTGTGACTTAACTCTTTAGATTTTCACTACTAGAAAAGAAACCCGGATAAAATAACATATTTTATATATCTAAACTAAAAATCAGATTCAGCAGTCTCTCCCTAGCCCTCTCTTGCACGCATCGTGAAAAGAGCCCATTTTGGTGAAGGACAGAATCTTGTTCAAGAGAAAACCTGAGCTGGAAACCTGAACTGGAAACCAGAATCTGAAAGAGAAGCTGTAACAAGTCAAATGTGGTATGCACTGACATAACTGCTCAGGGGAACCTGCACAGTAAACTCTTCCTCAGTGCCTGCCAAAAGCCAGTGCTATCCATCCCTCATGTTACTGTAGGAACCCACAAAGTAATGACCTTTAATAATATTTATTTGTATTGAGGACTATCCCAAATCAGCCATCAGGTAAGGAAAGAGTTCTCGAATTTTCTCCATACTGCCCATGTTTTCTCTGCCTCTATGGGGACATCCTTTAATGTGGCTGAGAATGTGCAACTCTGATTGAGCACTGGCACAAGAAGAGGACTTAGGCAATGAATTACCTCCAGTGAAGTCCTGCCTCTGCTGCTTTTAGCATGCTTCTGCTAATCCAGTGAGCAAGGCAAGCAGCCTTGGAGATGAGCACACAGGTATGCCACCGTGTCAGACTGGATGAGAGAATGGCAAGGTTTTATTATTTCTGATGGTTAAAGAAAACTGCCTGATGAACAGTACACATCTTACTACCAGCGCAGAAGGAAGACATTAGCCATGTGGAGAAACCACAGAGAGGAACCAGTAGAAAAGTGGCAGGAAAAGTACACACAGCACTAAACTGACACAGATAGTGTTTCCCACAGTTTGACAGACATTTCTTCATGCTGTGTTGCTTGGTCACTCTTCACACCCGGGTTTTTGGTGTTTACACCCCAGGCTCATTTCGCACTTGACCCTGCCTTCCTTTCCTGTTAATTGCCTTTTCCTACCCCTGAATGACTTCCAGAGATGATCTGTGCAAAAAAAAATTATAAACAAGCATCAGTTTTTCTTCCATTGCCTTCCTCGATTACTTTATTTTTAACTCTTTAACTTGTTATCCACTCTATGTCCCTTTGGACAGAGCACATCTGCTGCTTTCATGCCACTCAGTGGGCCAAATTTTGGACTGCTCAGGCCACTTCATCATAATAACAAGTATGTTTGATTAATTAAATACATTCTCAGCACTTTAAATGTTAACAGCACCAAAAGATCCTGTTTGAAATTCCAGGGAAACAACTTGTCTTTCCTCGACCATAGATCTGCCTAGTCTGATTGCTCTTAGTCCTACTTCCCTGCTTTTATACTCTGTCTTCTAAATACATGTTCTGAAGACAAAAGCTACAGCAGGTATTTCCTGAAGATATTTGCTTTCTCTGCTTCAGTGCCTTCCTTGGCACTTCATTATCTTCTGTGTAAAATATTTATTCCTATTTACTCTTGGTTTCCAGAACTATATAAAAAAAAAATCTTTCCTCCATTTCTCTTTATTGTGTCAAAAGCTCGCCTAAGTCCCTAAGGCTCAGCTTTCCAGAGTGGGATTAATTTGTCCTAACCCAGACATATAAGTCAGGATGATACAAGACAAAGACACCCAAGTCGAGTCAGTTGACTCTGCCTTCGAAATTGCTCTCTAGTCTTTCCAGACTGCAGATGAAGCCCAGGGATATTGCTCAGGATGGATGCCAAAAACCTGAATAACCCAAACATTTGCCTCCTCAGCAGCCCAAGAACAAGATGCTGCCTAATGCCAATCAACAGTGAACACTGAGACCATGGACTCTATCCCTCTTCTGATGCTCACACCCCAGGCTCAGACTCAGAGCTAAAGAAAGGCACGTCCAGCACCTATAACCTTGCAGCCCCTCTGCTGGACAGGCTCCTCTGGCCATTTTTTTTTTTTTTATGGAGAAGAGCTTAGTTTAACAACAGTGCTCAGTAGTTCTGAGTAGCCATAGAGTAGCCTGTCTCTGCTGTACCTCTGTGCAGAAATTATTCGAGATTTGTTTGGCTAGAAAGGGGCAGCCTGTGTGTGCATCCTAGTCATTACAACACACACCTGGAAGATGGAGTTCTGGGCTCTGAGCCCTGCTTCCATGACTGTTCTCCAAGTTCATATCAATCAGTTAGTGAATAAAATGTTTTATCGTATCTAGCCCTAAGGTACAAATTTACATGGCCCCTATTTTACTGAACTGCCTGTACTTACTGATCCTTAGGCTATCTTTAGACAGCTGTTCACTCAGAGCCTCCAGACCTTTTGAATCTCCTCACAAGTGCTTGGCTCTTCACACTAAATAGACATGGGGACTGAAATGAAAGTTACGCTGTCTGAATCATTAAATGATTTGGCCTCAAAACCCTGGAGACAACCTCCCTCCACAGGAGTGGTATCCAACACTGGCAGCAGAGGCACAATTACACTTTCCTAATAACATTGGGAGAAAATTGCACTTTGTTTGGGACCATTATCATCCTTGCCTCAAAAGAGCAGGCATTCCCTCAGATTCCAGGCAGAGCTACAGTGGGAGAAGGTAAGGATAATTTATCCCTCTCCATCAACTCTAATATTTCATGCATTGTTTTTACACGTGGATACACTCAAAAAGAGAGGACTTTACCACTGCAGTACAGTCCTTTCTGGAGTGGAAAGCAGTAGTCACACAGACTTGCTGTATACTGCTAACAGAGATAAAACTGCTCAGGATAATGAGCATTGGGCACTCCATGTCCCTGCAACTGCAGAGAGGATCTCGGCAGGCAAAATAGAAGAACTTACTGCGGGCTGGAATCTGGCCAGCTACCAAATTTCTCATCTCTTGCAGAAAGTGCTAATACACAATAGGAGGCCATAGCTACAGTCTTAAGTCTCATTAGAAAAAAATGGCACTTTCAGCAGCAGCAGCCCCTCTAACGCACCAGTGAGAAGTGCTGCCTACCTGGTCCATTATACATTGCCTAATGCTCTGGCTTTGCCACTGTAACTCCCACACCGTGACAGCACAGACTACGGGCACCAGCTGAGTTTAGATCTACTCTTCGCAGGCTCCTGCAGTGTTTCCAGCACAGAGGCAAAGACTTAAAGAGCCCCGCTGTAACACTCAGCACCAGTTTGTCAGGAGGAATACGCTCTGCCGAATCCACCCTGTACAGATCAGATGAATAATTACAGAAAAGAGCTTGAGGCAGTTCACAAAGAATCTAGTGCATAAGGCTTTCTTCAAAGATGAAATTTCCTCTTTACTAAAGCTCATAAGTATCTTTTAAACCTTAAGAAAATAAATTTGCCATTTTTCTCCTCACACAGAACCAGGTTTTCTCAGGGCAAAGCTACAGTGGCTCAGCTCGTACAAAAGTCTTGGGTTTGTACAGCTCTGATTCACAGGTTATCAATGGGGAAAGAGGAGGAGAATACACAGCTTTTCCTATTAGTGTACATGGGTCACTCGTTCTGAGCCTGTGGTTATTTTGTTGCTGCAGAGCATTTTTGATCTCTGGGACAGCTCCCTGGACAGACTGATAGGCAGTGCTCTGCCCAGTCCCGCAAGCGGAGGTACGAAAGCTCGTCAGTAATAACCTGACGGCTGTTTTTACAGAGGCATGAAGGCAGACGTACGTGATACATCCAGGCATGTGCTCAGCAATTCAGGAAGCAGGTATCAGAGCTGGGAACTGATCCTGGGTCACACAGCAGTCTTAAGCAGCAGCCAGACCATCCTTCTCCCAGCTTCCCAAAAAGCACTTACTGTATACCGACAAAATAGATTTAAAAACTGAATAATTAAAAAGCAAAACATGTCTTAGAGTTTAACAGCTATGAGGGAGAATGTTCAGCCACAAAAGGTATGTTTTTAATAATTCATTGCTGCCTTATTTAGCACAGAAGCAACTGTCTTAGATCAAAATTAAATCTTTCTAAATGAATTCCTTGAAAATGGCCACTCAAAAAAGTGGCATAAAAACTTAGTCACAAAAAGAAGAGGAGAAAAACAACCAAAAGCCTAACCTGAATAGAAATGGGAGAAGGCTTCTTTTTAAAAAATCACATTAAAACTTTCTTCTCAGTTCCGTATAGTGGATGCAACCCTCATGGATTTGTCCCACACGCCGTGCCACCATTCCCATCATGCTGTTGAAGTTTCATTCCTGGGGCAGGCAGCACTGCAGGAGGCAAAGAGCTTTGCCTGCCACGATTACCTCTTGGGAGCACAGGACCCACACTTTAACCACCCTGCTCCTCACCACCCCTTCCTCTCCCTCGCCACTTCACACGCTGCCCTGCCACCACCACCACCACTTTTTGCTGCTCACCTACAGAGGAAAAACAGAGCCATTTGGGCTGTAAGTAGAGAAGGCAGCAGAACTAGTCAGGCTAATGTCTCTCACCACTGGAAGTTGAAGGGGCGAGAATGGGGTAGGGTACACAATAAATAGCATAGAAAGAGGAAGAAAACTGATTTTCCTTGACTACTTTCCAATACATTAATAAAACCTGCTTACTTAATTTACTCCTGAGAAAAGTAACATCTCAGATATGTTTTGCAATTTGCCATAATACTGTATTCGTGCACGGGACTAAGAAAGTGAAAATGTGTCAAAAAAAAAAACAACGACTAATCCTGCTTTCTAGTTCCTTTAACCAGTTCACAGCCTAAACTACATGATTACAAAGGAGAAATAAACAGCAATAGCTACAAATTTGTAGCAACAAATTAATTTTTATAACAATTTGTAACATGGCTACAAATTTTCAGTGTCTTTATTTCTGGATACTGTACCCTTTTAGTTTCTAAGAACTTTGGCTGGGCACGGAAGCACAATAACCTTCTTATTTCCAGGACTGCTGCAGACTAATCGAGGAGACACACACATGGTGCTCTCATATGGAGATATGTTGCTTTTTAACTGCAATCTATACAAAACTAAAATGTAAAACACACTCTTTAAGTAGTTTAAGCCCCCCAAAATTAGAAAGAAAGACCAAAAATTGAAATATGTACTATCAGGAGTCAGTCACCTGGGACTGATTCTCTCGCTCCTGAGCCTGGAAATGACTGCTGATCTTCATGCTAAAGGATGTTAAGGCAGGAGCAGAGTCACAAAGTGGGATTTACAGTCCAGTCTTGGGACATCCTTTTCAAACTGAAGTTTAACATAAGCTTTCATTGAAATAGTTTTATTTTTGAGTAATTTTATTTGCTTAACCAATCTTCAAAATCTAATTTTGAGGTGTGTTTTCCACTACATTATTGATTGGCTTGTAGTCATCACTGCACATCGTTTGCTGCACTCTCAAAACCAATTCAAAAGTCAACACAGATGGCAATAAAAGGGAAAAACTATTGAAAAAATACAGATACCCCTCAACACAGGAAAACTGAAGGCCTGTAACTATTATTGCCTTAATGTTAAAAAAAAACCC
Organism: Opisthocomus hoazin; assembly: GCF_030867145.1. Lineage (NCBI taxonomy): Eukaryota > Metazoa > Chordata > Aves > Opisthocomiformes > Opisthocomidae > Opisthocomus > Opisthocomus hoazin. The sequence goes on from NC_134426.1 coordinate 17,821,458, forward strand.
AAACCAAACTGGCTACTTCCTCCCTCTGTTGCTCTTTCTCAAGAGAAGCTCAGTAGCTGATATAAAAGGCATGCTGCAAATCAAGCTCAATCTGCACATGACAGACATGGGACTGGAATAACAAGGATATCACAGTCTAAGATTCAGATAGAAAAGCAGAAGGTGCAAGAGAACCATCATCTGGGATGATAAGGAGTGAAAGACGTCTGCAAAATTGCAGGCTTAATATGCAGAATTAATGCTTGAAGAGGGAGAATTCCAGAGCTACAGATGAACAAGCAGAACACCGTGAGGAGTTGAAGCGCGCTGCAGCCATTCTGTTTCACTAAGGGTAAATATGATAACTGTAATCTTGTCTTTTGACTGGTCACCTCATTTGTGGCAGTTATAAAAGAAGAGGCAGGACTGGTTGCGAAGGGGAGGAGTTTTGCCTATGAGATAATTCTGCTCAAGAGAAATAAATTAGAAACATTTGGAAAATAGGGTGTGTAAGTTATTACTGCCTGAGGGCGGCAGGAAATTATGAGAATAACAATGTATGAATGTGTTTTGCTGTTATTTACCTTGGCATTCAATAAGCCATGTGTAGTTGCCAGAGTAACTTCCACATCACATGGCACGAAAGCTACATGTACATTGTTTCTCCCTCACAGAGAGAGACACCCCCACACACTCCCCCAAAACTTGAAATAACAGGGCAATTTTTATAAGGAACCCTGGAAGCAGCCAGCCTCAGGAGGAGTATTCCTCTTTTTCAGAGTAAATAAATAACTTCAAGGAATCTTGTTGGCTGACAAAATGTTCACTTCAGACCCGATCCTGAATACTACGAAGCTACGAAGCTGGAGCATGGCCGTGGTGCCACAGAAAATCTGCGTTACCATGTACTCTGTTAGCAAATGTTCTCCAGCAGTACTTGTCACAAGTGAATCCTATACTGGACACTGAATCCTCAGCAAATCAGATTTCAGCTTGGACAGCCTCTCATATCCTCTGCTTCCAGACCCTGATGACCTAAGCATTTTCACAGTCCAAATCAGAAAAGATATCGAAAATCATAAAAAGGGGGAAAACCACAGCAGTCACAGCTAGGGGCAGACCTGAACTGAGCAGCCCTAGCTTTACACTGTATTTCAGACACCAAAGGTCCTGGCACCTTCACATTAAATGTCAGCAGATGGTTATTAACTTGATATAGCAACCAAAGGGCTGAAGGTAGATTCCGAACTTGATTCATTTTTCATTAGCTTCTTTTGAAAAGTTACAGACAAGAAAAACATTATGGTGCAGACAGGAGACCCTTCCCAAACTTAGGAGATCCACACACAACACCTCAAGTTTTCTTCACGTAGTAGCTGGGGACCCTGAGGGTGTACCAGCAGGCTGGTTTTGCAGGACAATGCCAACCTACGGATAAACTTTGGGGAAAAAGGCAAATCCAAGGAAAGATATTAAAAAGGAAGTGGGATGCAGCAGAAGGCCAAAAGGAGAGGAAAGAACCAAGAATATCAGTTGCTAGAAATTGAACAGTTCTACATGTACTAATTTTACGGGGGTTTAAGGCGGTCTTAGGAAAAGAAAGCACCTTAAACCATGAATGGGTTTTATGATTGTGGGTTGAATATGTGACAATACTTCGTGGGTGTACACTGCAGTGCAAAAGGAGACAAACAATTGCAGTGCTGCAACCACTCCAGTTGTTTAACATTTACTGAATTGTGGGCTAACACAAATGGCAAGCATGCAGAGCAGATGTTAATGGAAAAGCAGCACAAGATCAGAGCTCCATAACCTGGAATGACAGTGAGATTAATTATAAGCCTCGCTGCAGTGTGCTGAATATGAAGTGCGTGGGAAGAAGAAATGCCAGGGCAGGACAGCAAAGAGTCTGCTATGAGACAGAGAAGAGCAGTTCCCAAACCTCAGGGCTTCAGGGACAGCATGGTGCCAACGCTGCTGCAGAGCAAGGGCTGTGCATGTGGCCTCCTGGGAAACCTGTAGCAGCTTGGTAAAGCTAGGATGAAACTGAAACATTGTGAATTTATATCCAACGGACAAAAATCTCTTCCTTTTTGCTTATAAGTAATACCATAGAGCATGGTTATCCTCAGAGTCACATCATTTATTCTAATAAAAACATTTCAATTCTGAAAAGGAAAAAGGGACTCAATGCTAAGATGAGCAAGAGCCCAGTGAAAGAGAGAGATGAGTTACTGCCACAATTTTTCATTCATTATTCTCATATACAGTAAAATTCACTTTCTTTAGACTCACAGAACTTTATTCCTCATTTTGTGTTTGACCTTAGGATCTCAAAGTAGTTTAGAAAAATTAGCCAGTCAGAAAGCAGCCAGAGGACAATGACACAAATAAATGACTTGGGGTTTTTTGGTTTGGGTTTTGCTTTTGTTTGTTGTGTTGTGGGTCTTTTGTGAAAAACATGGCAAATTTTCTCCCGAGCATTCATGATGTGTGGTATTTGGTTTTTTGTTTTTCTTGTTGCCTACCACAAGAGCTGTTGTATGTGGGTGAGTTGTAGTGCTTTATCCACTCACAAGATTTTGTAATGAATCTCACAGTTTTAGAATGTTTTGTTAAAGCCCTAGTTTCTGTGGCCACATGACTGTCTGGAACCGAAAAAAGCAAAAACAAAAGACTTGCAGTTTCATTAATCCCATAGGGTTTTTTAATTCATTTCTTAAATGTCCTTGCCATAACCCAGTTTAAAAAGTATCCCTCAGTAAGCAGACATAATAGTATGTAACTTAGGTGGCCAAATGAAGTGCAATATAAAAACAAAGTAATATTTCACAAAACATGCCAATGAATGGAGAGATATGCAATAGCAGGAATTAAATCTCATGGGAGAGACAAACCTGCAAGGAACAATTCTGTAAGCTGGGGAGACTTCTGGAGTGGCCCTGTGGCAGCTTCAGCTCATTTAAGAAATAGGAAGCACAAATGACTTTCACTGACGTCAGCCCAGTGTAACTGAGCACTTCAAAATCTTCAGTTAGGTTTTGGAGCATGTAAATTGGGCACCACAAAGGTGACGTCAGACTTTCTCGAAGTCTTACCTTACCCTTCAAAAGAGGTAGGATCTCTTTCCTGACAGACTGTGCTCTTTAGATACGTACCAGCTGTTTTCAGATAGGAAGAATGAAAATGAGATATCACCGACATCTTTCTCCTTCACCTGCAGAAAGATGTGCAGCCTCATGGACCTGAGGCTGCACATCTTGCAAGCAGACAATAGAGTCTGCTTGCAACAGATGAACCAGTCTGTGACTTTGGTTCTCCCCTTATATAGCGAAAACAGTAAATATTGACTTCACAGGATTCCCAGCATATTCCTTGCGCAGTTTTGAGAACTTCTTGGAAAGATAGTATAGTCCCAAGACCGCAGCCCCGCTCTCTCCCTTTCCAGAGTGAATGATCTCCTTGTAGCAGTCACCTTCTCTTGAGCTTCATCCAGAAAAGGTGACAACAGAGGATTTTACTAACAAAATCTTCTGCCCTTTTACAGCAGTTGAGCTGATGTTCCGCTGAGCTGCTTCTGTGCTTTTCCAGTTAAACCGATGCTTTCATCTCTCAGTCTGAATATCCGGTATAACCAGAGCCAGGGGTTGGCTGCCAGACTGTTAGCAAAGGCAGTTAGAAGAAGCCTCTTGCTAATGCACTTGTTCCATTGAGAGTTCAGGATGCCTTCAGGCACACACAGTGTTTGAAGAGGTCATTTCCACGGTGGGTTGAGGGTAGGGGTGGGTGGATGGGAGCTCTGAGAAAAGCCCAGAGGCATCACATACAGCTTCTATGGCCCAGCTGATACATACAACATACCTCCTTGCATTGCTAGTCTGAATTGATATGTATTATAAACAATTGTGTCAGAAGAGCAGAAAAATTGAAGGCTTACATTTGAGCGTGCAGTCCAACAACAGGCTTGTGAAACTGAGGCAGTTCTAAAGTCAAGCCAAGTCGACAGACTCTCTTGAAGTATCCGAGTAGCAGGAATCTGACGTGCAGCTGGCTCTTCCCAAGCTGGAGTAACACCGTGTTGCTCCTGCGCTCTCTGAGGTAAAAATTACCCTCCTTGCACTGTGCAAAATCAATGGAAATGCTGCAGGGGACTGGGGCTACCAGCTGAGCAATGCTCAGGAGTTCTATATACTGACAGAAAGGGGACATTTTTCTTCCTCTAACCTGCAACGAAGGAGACACGCAGGGCTGCTGGTAGGGCCATGCACGTAGAAATGGCAGCACAAGGGGAGGGAGCACAAAATCAGCTGTTAAACTCTTTGTATACAGGATGAATGAATGAGTTTACCTGCCAGCACAACTCCTCCTAAAAGCAAGTGAGGAAGGAACAGCTAATGTAAAAAACAGACTTGACGCTCATCTGAAATGGCTGTTGCACCTTTATAAGGCAAATGCCGTTATCTCCATTTCATTCAAGAGAGATCAAGATTGGTAGCTCAGTGGGGACAGATGTTGGAGAGCTGTAGCTGGCTGAGGGTGGTATTCAGTGAAGAAGAGCACGTCAGCCCTGCAAATTTTTTTCTCTTGCACACATTGCAAAGTTTTTGAGCAGAAAATGCCCTCAAAGGGAAGGATCCATTATTTGATGGGGTTAGGGACTAAGGCAAGAACCTAATGTTGCCCAGTGGATGGAAACAAATGTAATGTAAGCAGCTCCCGTGAAATCTGAATCTCTAAGGCACTGTGTCTGGAAGGGCTTTCTATCACTTGCTTTCTAGTTTTACCCCTCTCCACGCTGTGAAAGACCTGTCTTTTTTTTCTCTTTATTTTAGAGTAGTAGTTAGAGATCATACACATTACAGAGTAGCAGACAGAAGTGAAGAGTAGGCAGGCACTGGCAAGCTTCCCACAGACTTCTGGTCCGATTCATATTCCTGTACTCTGACCCGGAAATCCTAGTGTTCATTCCCCTTTCATAGGAGAAGAGAAGCAATAAAATAGGGAAGAAAATGTCAAAACTAATTTTACCCAAATTAAATCTAAGAGAAGACTTCCATTGTGCTGTCCCTGTGCTTTCCTCCCTAGACTTGTGTCATCTTGATTACTCTTAATGGGGGAAAAATAATGATTTTGAATGTGTGAAAACCAGATCATGGTGAAGATTTTAAGGTGGAGCAAGCAGAACAAATTACTATTTAAACCAGTACAGAATACATCAGACTACAACAACCAAGATGGTCATAACCCAGATATATGCAAACAGCACTTGGGATTTTTTGGCCAGTCTTGCAGCATTTTGTATATTTCACAAAGATTCGGCTCCTGAAATCAAGAACTTACATACCAGTCTTCCCTATCAGTTAGAAGATCATTTCTGAAATGTGTGGAAGAGTCTGGAAAACTGAATCCTAAAGGCCATCCAGCAAGTAAAAGGAATTTAGAACAATCTCTCAGTTTCTGGGATCTGATTTATGACTTTTGTATACTTTCAATGGTCTGTAGTCATATAAAGAAATCCAGTTGGAGATCTTCCTCTCCTTTAAAGATTTGGCTTAGAAGTAATTATGAAGGAGTGAACCTGCAATGTTCTAGGTTTTTCTTGTAGAGTTTTAAGCTAAAATGTTCAGCACTTTCCAGAAATCATTCCTAAGTGCATATAGGGTGCATAAAACTCCTCCTTTCTATTTCTATGCACATGGAGTTCAAACTCTCAGCTGAGCACCTAGAAACACCAAAGCTTAGTCAATGTTAATGTATTGCAGTTACATTGCCAGCTCTAAGAGAAAGATAACATAGTACTAACAATTACACCAGCTAACACTGGTGATGGCCATCATGTGGCCAAACATCCATGCATTATCAAGCGAAGTGCTATAAAAATTACAATTTATAACATTCTCACAAAAACATGGCAAGAAACAATAGCATTAGGAGGTAATAGTTTATACTGGTTCACCATGAAATTTCATAGGACTAATGAGAATAGAAAGCTTAACTTGAAAACAATGTCAGTGCTGCTTTTTTGTAAATTCCTTTGTTTCCTCACCCCGTATGAACTACATATGGCAGAACCCCCCTGTCCTGTAACAGGATTCCTGCTTCAACCCACGAATCCGTTGTGTCCCATCTCTCTCCATGTCTCAGGGCTGTACCAGGCCTGAATCTTTTATTCTTGCAGCCACATTCACAGTGGTTCTCTTCTCTCTAACCAAAAATCCAATATAGGGTCTAAGAGATGCATATTAATCATTAAAAAGAAACAAACACAACCTTCCCTTCTCAAAAGAACCAAATAATTATGCTTGTGCTAGTCATGAAGAAAGAGGAAATTACAGACAGCCACAGGGCACAGAGTGCTTGACTCACCCCAGCTGTTCTCTAATTCTAAGATGAAAGTTTTAAAATCTTTCCCATTTTAGAATAGTGGCAAAAATGATGGCATGCAGCCATGGGCTGAGAATTGCTGCCCCACCCCACAGATGAAAAGCAGCAACATTTACCTCCAGTTTCCTTCTTCATAAGACTCACTTTTGTGGGGAAGGGAGGGAATTTAAAATCAAAAAGTTCCCTGAGGTTGTCTCAGGTATCCTTGTCCTTTGAACAACAGGGAGGATCAATCTGCAGTGCAGTGTGGAGGCATGTAGGACGTACTAATGACTTCCCATACCACACCATTTACTCTTCTCCCTTCTTGATGGTAAAGTTTAGCTTTAGTCCTCCTCTGATAAGTGAATTTTCACAAATCTTCAGTTGACAGTCATTTTTCTGTATGGGGAAAAGAGGGGTCAACTTCATTGTAGGGATTTGATAGGCAAAGAAGAGCAGAACTTGCTGTACCTACGAACATCAATGTGAAGCTGAGGGGCAGGTATAGGGTTGCTCACAGTGTGAACTATTGGGATGAACCGATATATTGGCATGGGAGCAATTCTTGTTTCTCCTGTTTCTCCTATTTACATTTAATTCTGACACTTAAACCACAGCCACTTCCGGCCACATCCTGAAAGCAATTTTGTACAATAAGAGCATGTTAGTAGCTCAAAGTGTACACTACACGCAATCTTGGAATTTTGCTTTGGACTAGAATTAGCCTGGTTCCACAGACTGAGTATCCCTGCCATATATTTGGTTCAGGAGTATCCACGAGACCAATCATTGTTTAGGATCTTTATATCCCAACTGGGGGTTGTGGTGCTCCTAAAGCAGGGTCTTTGTTTCAGTGCCTCCAAAACAAACCTAGTTAATGCATTCTAAAACCACTCCAATGCATGGAAAGCAGAGATGATTACAGGGCTCACTTCAAAACTGCACCATTGCTCCAAATGAAAACACTAATTCAGGTGAAGCCTCTCTCAGACGAAAAGTAATCATTGATGCAGGGTGTCAGGGAAGTGGTATTCTGATAAGGGTTCATTATAATACCTACAGCCATTACAATGAATACCAGCAGCTCTGCATCTTCTAACACACAACTATCCTTAATTTACTGAAGTCCCCCGCAAATCCTTCCTCAAACACCGAAAAGCCTCATATTACATACAAAGGAAAGACGGATGGCTTGTGGTAAGCCTATGTCTGAACAAATCGTATGCCTTTCCTGAACACACTGTATCCCTTCCCTCAACAACAGGAAGAAACAGAACTATTTTTAAAAGTATTTCATTATGTTCCCTTGCTATGCATTGGACACGAGGACTTCAAAACATTACAGTCTAGGCTGTGGCTGATAACGATCAGATTTAGGAATCTGTATCACACAGAGTGTGGATGCAACACACTAAGCTGGCACAATAGCAGTGATTACCCCTTGTAAGGATAACAATGTACAGAAGTAGAGCAGATCTGCAGTTCTGCTTCCATTAATACTGGTGGATCAAGGAGTCTTCTCTGCTTCTACAGCATAACTGATCTGATCAGAATTGTCCCTGGGCTTCCAAAGCAGCAGTGCCCACGTGAGTCCTACCAAAGTCAGTACCTGTAGTCCCTGAATATGAAGAACGACTGCCCCATGGCGATAAGAAAAGCTGACATACAGATTCTGAGAAAGGTAGCAAAGATCAAGCCCCATTGTATGACCCACTCAGCAAAAGTGCCAGGTCTGTGAAAAAGCTGCTACAACTTGGACTGAGTCTTTGCTTCCTCAGCAACTTGTTTGCTGTTTTTTGGACAAATGAGTATATTCATATTGCACAAGACATTACTGGGGGACCACAAGCTGAAACACTTCCTTGCCAAAATCTCCTGTTGAAGTTTGTAAAAGGTTGTCTATGTGAAGAGGAGATTTAGACCCATTAGCATTTTTCACCATAAGAATAAAAAGATTTACAATCAACAGTAAAAAAAAACAAAAAAATTGTGATACCTGCCCTTAAGAGCATCCACTACTAGCTAGACAGCATAACTTATACACTGAAGGCTAACATAGTGATCCTTCAGGATTTTGCACTGCTGAACATCTTCCCTCCAGCAGCAGCTCTCAAACCACTGAAGGGCAACGGTCTGGTTTGAACACTGGCCTTGCTTAAACGTCTGTGCTTGTCCGACATCCCCCACCTGGATGAAATGAGATCAGATCCCAGAGAAGAGCCTTTCGGGACAACTCCTTTGCACTCACTCTTGCTTGCTGCCTACAGATCCGCCCTCAGCAAAGCTCTTCTCAGTATTTCTCCTGTCCAGCCAAATCAGATGCTAGGAGTTCAGTGCTCTACCTTTTATCCTGCCACATCACACAGGGAAATGGGGAAGAGCTGAGGGGGCAAAAGAATGAGAATACTTTCTTCTGTGGCGTACTTTTAAAATGAGACAGAAGAGACACAGTTCTGCTACTCTGTATGTAACTTTTTTTCAATCCCTCAGAAACCTCAGCTATTTTCCACAAATAATTTAAGAGCCTATTTTACACCTAGAAGAAACTCCCACCTACTGTAATCTGTTATTTCTGGTGCATCCTAGTATTCCGCACAAAACGCTCCTCAGGTCTGAACTCCATTTCTTCATTGACACTACCCACTGGTACACCAAAAAAGCATCCCTTTTCTTCAGGGCAGACATCCACTGCTACACCTTTTTTTCCTAAGAAAATCCCAAACATGTTTCTTTCATGTATCCTTCAATTATAACTACTCCCACTCTTGTATATCAGCCTATATATTCCTTGCATGTTGTACATCCGGATGAGACTGTAAATCCCTCCAGGCAGGCATCTGCTTAACCTACGTGTTCTAAAAAAAATGTAGATTGGGTCAGACTTGTTTTTTTCAGCTGAGGGAGAGTCAAGCAGAAAGGAAGAAAGAGAATAACCATAAGATAATTGGGAAAATGGAAAACAGAGAACAGTGGAATAAGGGGAAGGAAGGAGAAACAAAAAGGATTGGTGAAGAGTGGGAATAGAGAGCGAGCTAATATAGTTGATGAAAATACAACATTAGCAAGCACAGTGTGATTTGACAAGTGTGAACAAGCCCACACCAATGTTAAAAAGCACTACATCTGGCAATGTGTCAATGTTTAAGCAGCACTTTCCTTCTCCTTCCCATGCTGGGATTCTGCATCCTTGATATTCCCCCAGATCCACTTCTAAGCTGCTTAGGTCTACAGGAATACATTTGTAGAGGTGGATTGGACAGAGAACAGATATAAATCGGCAGTAATTACAGTTACTATCATTCTCTCCCTCCCCAGGTTACCTCGTTACAAAAGGAAAGATCAGCAAAACATTGCAAAATGCTGATACACACCCAAACACAGGGAATCATTTAAAACAGAAATGTTGGGGTTAACCATATGGCGTTTAACCTACCTATCCCCTTGTGTATATTACTTTTACTCTAGCAAATATATGGCAATGAGATCACTTGTCTTTTGGAATACAGCAGCAGTACTGGGGCACTAAACTCAGCAGCTGCAGAACCTTAACTGGGGCAGGATACATATGTGAAAGGAATTTTTAAAATTTCCTCTAGCAACTTTCTTCAGGAACCCAAGTTGATATTTTTCTTAAGGAAAACTAGGCTGTTTCCCTGTTAGTACATGATAAACTCTGCATGTAGATATGCACGCAGATTTGATCGTAAGACCTACCAGTACATTATCAGTATGCACCTACACACACACTTGCTATGTTTATGGACATAAACCTCCTAGATTTGCCACATGTTAATCATTAGTTTTTAGCAGGTTTATCCTGTGTTGTTTTCAGCTAGGGTTTGAATGTTCTTCTACGTTTAACCGTGTTCAAGCACATTTTATTCTTTTTTTACCGATGTGTCCATTGGTGGGTATCCATCATTCCAGCTGATGACAGCAGGCCTCAGTACAAACTAGAGCTCTCTATTTAATAACATAAACTACCAAATCTCTCATGCTTTTTGATTTTGGAGCTATTATGGAAGCAAAATATGAATCCTCAATACTTCCTTCTGCTTGAATTGCATTCAGTATTGTCCATTGTCAATTTACCATAACCAGAACCACAGCAATACAAACTTCCTGTTACTTATCAAGCGTTTGCTGCCGTAAAGCTCGTATGAGCAGATTGTTGTTTAATTCTCATATGTTCAAGCATTTGGAAACTATCAGTCATTTGGAGGGGGGGAGGCAAGAAAGGAAATTCCCAAGATTTTGCATGTAGGGACAAATTCAGCCCCTGATTAACAGGTGCAACTGTTGTTGTTTTTGCCAGATTTATTCTTGCTTCTAGCAGGACAGAGCTGAAAAATCATGTGCCTAATAAAACAGATTTATCATCTAGATAAAAATAGTTTCTTTATACTCTGCACTCCGTGTCCTGTGCAGCTAAGGAACTCTTCAAAATTCTTTTGTTTTTGACAATAAAATGGTTCCCATGGCAACACCATCTGATGTCACAGAAACAAGGCATGTGAGGTCATAAATCCTTCAGAGGAAAAAACAAAATCACAAAGGAGGCACAAAAAAACTTTACATAGCTGTGATTTGAGGTTAATATTGGCAGCTTTGTTCTGTAAGACTTGCTTTCCTTTCTTTTTTTCTCCCTAAATATTTTATTAAAATAAAAAGTGGAAAGATTTGCCCCAGGAATTTCCTGTTGGCTGTTGTCCAGAAAACAGAGAATGCCAGCAATAATGTGAACAATGCAAGTTCCTCCTAGGCCTGCTTCGAGCAAGCTTCCAAGTCCTTCTATAACTTGGCTGACATAGGACAGTGCTTTGGAGAGGTTACTGTACTCTATAGCCAGAGGTTTGTACAGCAACATTTCAGTTTCTCTCCTGTTCTTTCCCCTGCTCCAGCCTCCAGGTTACAGGAATCCAACTGTTCATGTTATTAAAATGAACATCTTACTACTGTACAATGAAGAATACTTTAAACAACTTGCTTTGCAGGGAAAAAAGAGCGGCTTGCATCTACTGTGTGATGAAACGCAGGACATTGCCAGCACAGAGGATTAGAGCAGATGAGATGTGACTGTCAGCCAGACACTGTGTCAGTGGTCAGTCCCAGTGTTTCAAAGGGAAGGGCCCAGAAAACCCACAGAAAGGAGGTAGCTGGGAAATAACATGCTTACTGTTTTTTTCCTGACCAGTGGTCAACATGCCTTTGAAAGGCAGTACGCTTGCAACCGTGTGTACACACATGTACACCCAGGCATGCACGCACACACTACTGGGTTTTTCCTTTCCTGCGCCTTGGCAGAACCTAGCCATTTTCCTCTTGTAGCTATTGCCTTTTACTCACTGTAACTTAAGAATCGGGCATCTGTTAAGTGGTTTGTAAAGTTTAAATAAGAAAGTAGCCAGCTCACTGAGAATCTGACATACTAGTCAGAGAGAGACATCAACAGAATTTCAGGTCACATGAATAAGATTTTAAGAACTGAATTTTTAATGTGTTTTATATGTTAATGCACATTTAAGAGTATAGATGAGTTTTTCACAGCTTTCATCCATGGATCCAAAATAATTTTTAAATGGGTTTCTAGTTTAGGCTTAGCTCTTTTATGAGGTAATGCAAAGGACGTTCTACCAATGAGAAATATATTCAAGCTCCCAAGTAGACCATGGCAGCAAAAATAAACAAACAATACCTTATTGTCAAGTACAAACATCCAAAATTTATGAGTCAGGAACTTGAAAAGATACTTGTTTAAGTTAGAGACTATATTAAAAAGAATAGATTTTTATATTACTTTTTTGCCCCAGCCTTAACAGTGCACTGAGTTGCTAGTTCAAGCTTTTGCCCCAGTTAGGTAATTAGAAGTGTACCCTTTATGTAATGAAACAGATTTCACATATTTGCATTACTTCAGGAACTGGAATTTTTTGAAAATACAGCAACTATCCTGAGACTCAATAAAATCATGAGAGTTGGCAGCACTGTGTTTAGGACAGGAAGTAATGAATGGTAATGCTTTCCCTCAAAACTCCAGGGATAGGTAGAACACAATTACTAAAGTATGAATTTACACCAGGCTGTGCTTGAATATGCCCTCTGAAAAAAAAAAAAAAAGTCTCTTATGACCAGAAGAGGGAAAGGTTACCGGGTGTGTAACACATCATTATCAACGCATACACTGTACTTCAGTGCCTCCTGACAGGTCAGAACTGGCTTCAGGAATACTTTCTGCTCTGCCTTTGCTTTCTGCAATGTTTGGCATTCATCTGCAAAAATACTGACTCAGAGCAGGGCAGCTTAGGCGATAACAAGATCACAGCACAAACATCCCGGCTTTTATACTACTGGGGTGTAACACAGCAATGCAAAGTGTTTAAATCAACTGTGAGTAGTGGCTAGTCCAGACACAACCCGTCACCAACCATCTCTTTAGTAAGTGGAAGTTAATTTAACTATAACGTAGCATTATGCCCACAGGTACAGATTACTTTTCCATAACAACTAAACATATTCAGAAGGTGAAAACAGATAGTGGTGAAGTACTTGGATGCGTATTTCAGAATGGTCTGTCTGCGGAGTAGAATTTCAGACAGAGCTGTTGCCATGTTGGACGTTGGCAGAAGAGGGTAATTACCAGTGATGACCTAAGAGTGCTATATATACTTATACCACATACGTGGTCATGGAAACCACCACAAAAACTGCTGTATTTTCAAAACTATGACATAAATTTCAAACTATTATATGAATTAGCTTTATACTTCACAGCTAGGGTGCACTAGCCTCTTTCTATACCATTCACAGCATAGTTACTATAGTAACTAAAGTATTGCAAAAGAGAGGAAGATGCTAAAATGAAGCTAAAAAAAAATAAATTTAAAATTATAAAGACTAAAGAAAGGAAGTGTCTTTACAAACCCAAGAAACACAATGTGAAGAACGCAGGCACAGTTTTATGGCCATTTTTGGGGACTACCAGCACCACCTTACTCAGGATCTTGTCACTTAAATTCAGGTAAACTGTTTAGCCAGATAGTTCTGTGGCACCCAGCACTGCAGTAGCTAGGCATACCTAGACTCCATGATTTTATTCCCTTCATCAACATGCAGAACTGCAGAAAGAATTTCCTCTGTCTTCCAATTAATACTGCAAAGATTTAAAATCCATGAAAATGTCTATAGCTTGTATCAAATGTAGTGATCATCTCTGGGAGGGGAGACCGGTTTCTGAAATCTGCAAAGAGTTTAAAATTTCACATTTTCAAGTTTCATGTGCAAAGCAACTTCTCTGGCTTTAGCAGAGGAGTGTGGGAGTGACAAATCAACACACAGAGTAATAGAAACCGTTACATAATATTACATGCTAAAGAGAAGAAACCTTGACAGAACAGGCTCTCTAAAGTCAGGGATTAAAAAAGTTTTGTGCATCACTTTAGCTGTGTGTATGTGTATATTCGTACAGTGCAGAGTCTGATATTCCACTATTGACTACATGCAGATCTTAATGTAAAATTATTGTATCAGCACAATATTCACTCCCATTCTACAGCTACACAATGCAATCTAGCTGTGGGACAGTAAAACTAGATACAAAAATAGAAATTCAAGAGCTTCAACTAATTCAACATTCCGTTGCTCAAGGATATTCCTGATAAAGCCTATAGTACTCTTTCTATGTCAGCAGTTCTCTTGCCTCAACACTCTTTGATATTGTCTGCTTAATAGGAAAGCTATTGCAGTATTTTTTGGTCGAAATGTTATTCTGTTCTCTGATGTCTCCATGACACTGTCAAGAAAAGCCACTCTCTCCACCATATACTGGCTAGTCGTTTAAAGGATGCTTTCTGCAACTGACATTTCCCAAACACTTTTCAGAGAATGTGAAAAGCAGTAAAAATGGTTTCTGCTAAATCTCTTGGGACTGGAGAGGTTCAGCCATTAGCCATTCAAAGGCTCTGGCAGCTGGTCAAAATCACATGTCAACCACAACAAGCTAACCCATTTGGCTGAAAAGCAGACAAAGAATACATGGAAAATTGCCATCACAATCAGTTAAATAATAAAAACATAGCAGACCATTTGGAAATTTTCTAAGACCTTCGTTCATTTTGCAAATATTTTGCAAACCTCAAAAAACAATCAAAGTTCAAAAATGAAGGTTTTGTCACCCGTTATTTTGGTTGGCTGCAACAAACGGGGCAACACTCCAGCTCAGCTTCAGTGTACTTCAGGTAGCAAAACCTCGCATCTCACTAACCACTGAACTAATGGTGATATAAATCAACTTCGAACAATTGGGGAGGGCAGAATTGCATAGACACTTAACTCCTATCCCCTCGTTCCCTCTTTACCTTGAATCTTAATGGTAGATTTCAGAATTTTAGCAAGAAAGAAGGAAAGAAATTGAACTTCCTAATCAGCCAAACCAAATCATACAAAAAGCATCTAACAAAAAGTTCTAAGCTTCTCCCACTGAACCTGAATTGACAAGTTCACCTGTATTTCTCATTCCTTTTGATTTTTCTCTTTCCCTCAACACACAGAAAAGGTAGCACATACTCTTCAGACAGTCTAATATTTTTTTAATCAAAAGGAAATTAAAGAAGAGGCAATGATGTACATTCCTTCTGGGGAAAGTAGAAGCCTCATTCCTATCCTGTCTTAAAATAGCCCGATTGAACTACAATATTTGCATTACAATTCTAGGTCAGCTGCACCATGGGATTATGTGTGCAGATCAGAGGGTTGTTTAGTTTTTATTTTCAGCCTTGCAGATTTTTCACATTATATCCATTCTGCTGCACATTCCTCCTGATAACATATATCGATGCAGTCTGGAACAATTGGAGAGATTTACTCCCTGGGTATCTGGAGTAGGAAACAAGGCCTACGGCGGTTTTATTCACTGGAAGTGGAAATCTTTGCTGCAGAGTATCAGGTGTCAGAGTAGACAAAAGAGTCTTTGATCCTTTTCAAACATTGGTTCAGATTCTGATATTCTCTACTTCTGTATCAAATTATAGCATTCTTCACTACAGTACTCTGGATTTTACCTGGAGTACATAAAATGAGGACCAAGCAATGCTTACGAGGTGTCATCTGGTAAAAAGTCTTCCCTATCAACTACAGCTGACCAAATGTCTACTACAGCTCAGCAAAAGTTTCCAATTAATTTCACTTTCTTCACATATTGTATGTCAAATTCTTGACTACATTTTTATCTGAATAATTTGCAAACTTATTCATTGGATAATTCTGGATCTGCTGAAGGGTCTTGGTGGACAGTTCATACACACAATCCAGGCTGAGCTACCTAGTGACACAGATCAGGTGTTTTTCTACATTTCTCTTCTGGCAGCAGTGACTTAGTAATGCATGGATCTCGCAAAGGCCAAACTACACAGAGCAGCATTTCATACTCATTGCACTTTACCAGTTTGTGTGTAAGAAGCAGAGCACTTGTTGATCACAAAGGGCAATTTTAAGTATTAATTAAAGCTATTTAAAATCCTTTGCTGAAGGGCACTGCAAGAATATGAAATATTACTTACTGCCATGTACTGAAATAGTGAACAAATCCACACAATTACAAAAACTAGAGACCAAAGAGACTATCTAGTCCCTAATCCTGATCAGTTCAGCAATTAGTGTATTCTAAGAATTTTATTCAGTCTTAGTCAGTGACTGTACTTCTGTCATATTTCTTAGAAATGTGCTCCTCTGTACGCTGACTCATAGGCAAGAACAAATTTCATCATCTCATATTACCTTAAGAAATTACACTCCTTTTATCATCTTTAATGTTTTTTTCCACAGAGTTTTTCCTTAGGGTTTTATGCTGCATGTTCTGGGTTTTATTTTGCAACCTCACAGCATTTGTGACTTTCTGAAGCATTTTAGATTATCACACCATTTCTTTCTTGCATTTCTCTTCCAAGCTGTACATAAAAAACTCTTTTCACTTGCCTTCATGAATCAAACCTCCAGATAGTTCATGCTCTGAGTTGATGCTGATCTGAATTTCCCCTACACTGTAAAAATCTTTCTTCTAATAGAACTTGTACACAGACTACAAAGCACATGTTTTAAGGAGGAAATCACTGGACAGGACCTGACTGGAGCAAATGAAAAAGAGTACAATCTTTTCTAGAAGAAGTCAATGTTCCTGACTCTGTACCACTGAGAGAGATATTTTATGTTCCTTGGATACTTTATCCTTACCACATCGTTATAATTTCAAAGTGATCCTGCTGGTATACTCATCTTCGTGTTTTGAGAAGTGAAAACACTAGGATTTAGTTTGATAGCAAAAATCTTTCCATTTATAAACATAAGAAACAGTTTAGATAAGGCCAAGCAGTTGATGAACTGTAATTACTTTCATGATTGATTAATAATAATACATGTGCATGTCCTATTATTTTTGTTATTCCTTTATTATAGTTATGGATATACTGATACATAGGAACCTCACTCACTGATTTCTATACTAGTGTGATCTGCGTCATCCAAATCAAGGGGAAAAAAAAGGCCACGACTCCAGTTTCGTGTCTGTAGAAGACATTTGATTTTCTATAATATGAAGTCTGATCAAGAAGCCAGAACATGACATACATTCCAACATTACCTACACCAAATTGATTAAAAGCTGGCTGACAGGCCTTAAAATCTAACAACTTGAAAAAAGCTCCCCCTCTCACCCTGCTTGACATGAGTCTTTGCTTTGAGTGACTTCTGGATATATAATATATATTCTACAAGGACAAAAAAGACAGTTTTTTTTAAAGCTACCTACAAATGTACACAAAACAACTCTCTTTTCCCTTTCCCCATTCCCTTTCCCTCTGTCTCTCTCACTCTCGCACACACAGTGGAGACCTGAGATAGAAAAGCCACAGTTACCTCCTCAGCAGAAAACACTAACAGCATTTCATGTATATTAATGAAGATGCATTGAACATCTTTCATTGTGACTGAGCTAAACAGTGTTTGAAACCCGTAAGATATTGAGAGGGAGAGAGAGAGAAAGAGAGTAATATTATAGAAATAAACAGAACAACAGTCTGAAGAAGCCAAGGGCAACACACAGATTTTTCACTTCCTCCACGCTACCATCTGTAATGGAGAGAGCACATCAGAAGTCTCATCAGGTTCTATATGCTGACTATGAATACGATACTCTTGAGTACTTTTTTATGGTTTAATTTTGTTTAATGTTATTGTTGCTAATATCCACTTAGAAGCATGGAATTAAAATGTTTTTTTGTTGCTGCTATCATATTTTTCTCTTTGGCAGACTGATTATTTAGTCTTCACTTCTAATGGGACTTGAAAGGAATATGACGTGCAATTCTTTTGTGCACAAGGTTTTTCCTCGGTGTCTCGGTTCAGCAATGCCCAAGGTGGTTTAGTAGTTAACTTTCACTCCCTCTGCTGGCTCTCAGGCATCAGAGCAGAAGATATTATTTTGTTTAGGTCCTACAAAAACACAGTGTGTTTACTATCCCTTTTTTATACAGAAAACAATGGTAGCATTTAAAAGAAATTCCTGACACTTTAAAACAGTTCTGGATACATGTTTATGCATTTTGCAAGTTCATTGAATGTTTTAGTCCCCCCGGGCTTTCCAAGGCACTCTTCAGGGCTTCTAACCAGCCAGGTAGACAGCCACAGTCTAACAACACAACAGAGTCAACACTTCAATGTATTCATTGCCAGTCTCACATTTGATGTCACAGTGAGAATCTTACGCCATCAGACTTTTACAAGGAAAAGAGTACATTTGACGTAGCTATCCGCCAAGACTATGAAGACCTTTTGGAGAAAATCAGCAGCATTTACAATTCTAGAGAGAGAAGTATGAAAGATGGATGATGAGCAAACCAATAGCACGTAGAAGGAGAAGACCAATTAATCCTCTGAATAGTAAGGGGAGCTCAAATTGAAAGATTCTGTCATGCAGGCCTACAAAAAATGTTGCCAACAGCAAACGTGATTCCTGGTCATAATACAGTGCTCTTTTAGCCCATCATTCATGGCCCTCTTTTATGTAAGAGTTGTGGAATTAGCACATAAGAAAACAAGGATACTCTCAACCATTTTGCAGCATTGCGCAAGAACAACCTCACTATCTGCATCTAAAATACAAAGGTCATTTTCAACCTTACAGCTGGCCTTTGTGCTCTTCCATCATCACAGCTGACATAGCTGACAAGTTTATCTATCTTAACTGTAGTCTCCCTAGCTCAGCAACAATTGCTGACAAGTATCTCTCTGCTTTCAAAACAAGCAGAACACCGGGTTTTCTGCAAAACCATGTCTGGAGTGATCAAGGGATCCTGTACTCACCCTAAATCTGTTTTAGAAGAGTCTGGTTTTATTTCTGCTATTCTTCATGATCCTCCATAGAACTGCTGTCTCCAACAGCAAGACCAGTTCCTCCAGGGCTGCCTGCATAGGAGTCTGGCAATCTGCTGACAGACTATGCAACCAGCACTGGCCTTCCATCTCACAGTAAGTCACCTTCTACTGAAACTTTCCTAATACTGTGAAGACACCGACAGCTCTCCTTGGAGTTTAACAAGTCAGTGTCAGCAACACCAAAACAAAACACTTATGATCAAGACACCTGAACACAAAGCTGTTACAATGTTCTCTCAGTATCTATGGCAAAATGTCAACCTGGTGGATGAAAGAGAGAAGAGAAAGCTCACAAAGAATCAATTAACAACTTCTCAGCACTTAAAATTCACGCCTGTTCCTCCTAGGTGGTCTGTTTGCAGATGGCAGTACAGAGAGATGGTGAAAGTAAAAATTGTCATGTCACATTGAAAAAGCAGTCACCACCAGCTACAACAATCAATAGTAACAGAAAACCTTCCAGAAGCTACAAAACCTCAGTGCCATAAAGAGATGTCTAGAGACAAAGGTTATGATAATGACCAATAGACCTAATGCATTCTGTTCAGAGCCAAGCAAAATCCAGGCCTGACACATACACATTTTTAAGGATGGCATGAAGCATTACAGGAAGATCACAGAGAGATACAAAATGAAAACTAAATTATTAGAAGGAGTCTCTTAAATTTATTTTTTTTTCACCTCCTTAACAGATACCATCAGAAGTCCACTTTCCTCAGGATTTCTGATGTTTTTCTGGGAAAGTCTAAAATATATTTTGGACTTGAAGAAAATGAATATAATCTGACTACAGGTCTCTCAATGATAATCTGAAAGACATCCATGTTCAGTGAATGTCTATATACATCCAGGAATGTTCTGAAAATTGTCTATATTGTTGATCCCTGGTTAAGTGGCTTTGTAAGAGACATGCATGCAGCAAGAGCATGGTTTAGCAATGTTACTAACTTCCCTAATGGATAATGTTATCTGGCAGGTCAGTGTCCACTGACTGCAGTGGCTGCTCCTACAAGGTGACCTTCTGCTCTTGTGAAGTGGAAGTAACACGATCGCTGCAAAAGTGCAGAGCACAGCTGAGAAAGTCATAAGCGAGACAGAGCTGCAACTACCAAAAACTGAGGAGCTTTTCCTTTGATATGTTAAATAAAGCCCCCTTGAGGCAAAAAAAAAAAAAAAATTACCTCCCAGATCAACCAAATGTCACATGGGACTCTACAAGCATGTAAATAGGTAGAAAGAGTCCATCATTTTTACAGGCCAAACATAAACTGATAGGTCATATATTCTTCAGACCCTAGGCTCTTTGACACTGACAACCATGCATTAGAAAGAAGTTGTACCTAAAAGGAAAAAAAATTAAGTCCACCACTATTTTATGTATTAATTTCACTTAAAAACTGCCATATAGAGTGCAACTTGAATTACCTGGCATATACTGGCGATCTAACACATTTGAAAGGATGGTACCTCACTGGAGACTACTGCCAGACACCCATGTGTTGGCATGAAGGTTGAGAGAGACTTACTCAGCATTTACCTTGGCTTCACAGGACCCATACAGAAGCATGTGCCAATATGGGAACAGGCCAAATGTGTAATCGGAGTAGTTTAGAAACAACACTTTCTAAATTTCAGTCACCTTAATTTCATTGAGTCATTTGGAATCCAGGTCGGAGCGAGAACTCCCTGTTTATGTCTAAAAGGACAGATGCACAAGAATGAACTTTCCTGGCCTTCTCTCACTCTGTCTATGGTAGGTGGATAGAAATGGGGCAGAACAAATTATGCACAAGCCCAGGACTTTGCCCAAAGCTATAACCTAGTGTAAAATCGTGGAATCATAGCCTGAAAGAGCCTTGTCACCTAGTCCTCCCTGCTCTGCAGCAAGAACAATTTGTGCTTATACAAATTCTTCTAAAACCTTTCAACATCCCTAAGAAATCTATTTCAGTGCTTTCTTACCATTGTCATTAGAAAAGGTTTCCTAAAATCTTGTCTGAGCCTTCCTTGCCCAACTGTAGACTTTTTTTCTTGTTCTATCCACCATGAAATGAAGAAAAACTGATCTCTTCCCTCTTTACATTAGCCTTTTATGTCCTCGAAGACGAATATCGGGCCCCTTTTACAGTTGGATGAAGAACTATATTTTTGCTTTTGCTTCAGAAAAAGGACCAATGCTATTTGCAAGAGTATCCCTCAAGTTGAGTTATAAGTCTGCACTAGTAATCTGAACATCCACGTATCTTCTCCTTGTCTCACCCTAGAGCACACTCCATCAGTACAAGACCACAAAGATCTCTACAAACTTTACTTGTCGAATTGAATCCCACGCAGGCTGCAGGAGGCCTGACTGGGAAAGAAGAAGGAATTGACACCTCTCAGGCCCAAGAAGCGAATTCACCATTATACTTTCCTAAGTTGGATTTCAGTGGAGCCAAAGCTGCTTATGGTACTGCAACTTTGATCCCTACTGCTTCTGCTGTTCCCTCAGTCACCTGCCAAAGTGTAAGGCAGTTGGAAATTTTGTGGTGTCTGGGACGTCAGCTTTAGGTTCTCCAGAATTCCATGGTTTGCTGCAAATAAATTGAATTGACAGATTCTCCCTCTTTTCTTTGATGGAAAAGAGGCATACACCACTGTGCTTGTGAAGACCCAGGAGGCCAGTCTCAGGCCTAATGTTACTGTATAGCGTACAGTCCACAGAGAAGATAAAACATGGACAGCTGAGGAATACATTCTTGGCTCCAAACTCCATTTATTCAGTCATTCCAATCACTGCATGCTGCAGCTTCATTCTAGCAGAACTAACTCTAATGAGGAAGATACTTCAGTCAATAATTCTGCTTTTTCAATAGTGCATTTGTGCTGAAAAGAAGTTGGAAATGCTCAGTGTAAGGATTTTTTCTGATGTAGGCATGAAACATAACTGGAACACTCCATAATACTGTAGGCCCCACAAATCAGAAATGAGAAACAGGACTCCAGTGATTGACAGTAGGCCTGGTCCATAACTTCAGCTGAAAAGACATGCAAATTTGTGGGGACCAAATCAGAGTGTCTCAAGAAAACCCAAATCCACATTTTCAAGCTAGCCACTCTGTTCTAGTACTTCAATGGTTTGAATCAAAACTCTTCATGTGAATTCTTCTAAACCTCAGAGTTATTGAAACAGACACCTCATTTTTTAGACCCACACCAGAGTAATAAAGGGTTAACATGTAAAGGTGTAAGGATTTAACTAAGTAATGAGGAGGACACTGGTATTCCCAACCTGACAGAAAATTGAAGGCAGGGATTACTTCCTGCAATCTGCTCAAAACAAAATAAAACCACTAATCTTGATGGAATAAAAAAAAGCCTTGTTTCTCTGCAGTGATCCTTGAACAGCAGAGCATTTGAGCGCAATAGAAGCAAAGCCAGCACTTGGCTTGTAGTGCATTAGTGCTCTATCACCTCTACTGCCACAGTGAACCATTACTTACTAAAAGTGCTCTCTAGACGGGCCCCTTCTGGGACAGCGTACCCATCACTTTCTGCAGGGTAGTTTGGAGAATTCTTCCCTTTCTGTTGGACAGTCCCCTGGGTTTCCAAACCTCATGCATTATGGATAGGATCTTAATGGAGACTGCCTGCCTAAGCACTGCTTGCTGAGCCTCTCAGCTCAAGACAGCCACTGCTACGCTGCGCTTTCCGCTTCTCTTTCCATCTTCTGTATGCCAATTAGACTCAAATTTTATTTCTGTTCTATCTGTATGAACCCCATTAAAACCCGATTCTGCTCATTTCCAACGGCTTTCTTTAAATGAAACTACTTTCCCTCTAAGGGTTCTCCCAGATTCAGAAGCAAATCCATCTGCAATTACCTGACATGCTGCCAGCTCATGCCACTTGGACCAGTCCCCCCACTTCGTACTGAGAGAGAGCTTCCAGCTTATGGTTACCTCCTTGGCACTTTGCAGCCTGCCACTGTGTTGTCCATCTTTGCCCTGCCTGATAAAAAATACCAATTCTTGTACATAACTGCCCTCAACTTACATCTCTCTACTGTAACACAATACCAGAATATTCTCTGTAGTACTGGCCATACAGGCATTAGCTCTAATAGTTAGTGGTCTGTGCAAATGCACCAATGATTTAACTTTAGACAGAAAAGAAACTTGCTCATAAAATATTTGTCAGTATCAATAGGCAATTAATGTCCAATAACCGCTTAATGAAGAGTCTCCCAGATTGAATGAAGCTTTGTAGCTATGCCCTAATCTTCTTTAGCTAAGAAACTTGGGATATTTTATGAAGGTTATGGAACCTTACCATTGTTACAGAGAAATGTGAATGGCTTCATGTCTTCTCATACAGAAAAGGAAGAGGCAAAAGAAATATTTTTCTTCCAGAACACGAATAATCTCCATTTTCTATGACTCCTTGGAGAAGAAAGGAAATAGCTTCAAGAGGGTGCAGTGAGGCTCTCCACGTCTTTTCCTGGTGATGATTATAGCTGTTAAAAACAGAAAGCTGTTTTTTTGAAAATTATGCCAGTGTAGCTTGACAGCAGACAACGAAATTGTCTAACCTCCATGAACAGAGGATCTACTCCTTTCTCCTTTCTGGTTAGCCATCCTTGTTCTTTACTACAAGTGGATATGAAAACTCTTTCTATTAAAACATGGTACCCTTCTACAAACAATTGGAAACAGAAGGTGCTTCAGATTTGAAGGAGACTACAATGACAGAACGGTCTTTGAAATCAGGCAGTTTGAGTAATACTTGAAATCTAGTACATTGATGCTGAGGTTGTTTCAAAAGATAATGAGGACTGACGCAGACATGAACATTTCTCTCCCCAAAGAGGCTTTCTTGGGAAAAGGCTGATTCTCCACTGAAGCTGGAGGAACCAGGGGCTTCACAAAACAATCTCAGATGGAAGTGGTTTTGCTGACGTATTACCTGCTGACAGGTTTATTTTATTTGTAATATTCTTCGCACAAATGTGCAAAAAAGCATAATGTGATGTCTTCCTTCTCCTCACAAGTTCCCACCTGAAGGTTTCTACATGGGAGGATTTCCCTTCTAATCATCCCTATATAATGCCAGGAGCAGAAACATTTCAGGCTGTTACACAGAAATGATACCCAGCCTTTCCTGAGCTGCTCTGGTTTTATTGTCTGGAACCTATCCATGGAGAAGGAACAGAGTCAGACTAAAATGACTAAGAAGCCACAATAGAGATATAGGAAGTAATTAAAACATTTTGTAGTTAGAAATAGTGAACTCTTTGGAGCAGGAATATGTCTGGCTATTTTAAGAATTGTAGTAGTCCTTTGTTGAGCTATAAAAATGAGTAGCACTTACATATACAACAGCTAATAATAAATGTAATGGTATTTTATAAAGCATGCATATAAAATGATAGCACAATAAACTGTAAAAACAGAGTATAAATTGTATGTTTTGTTCAACCCTGGCCACCTCACCTGTGTTCTGTACCTTAACCCTCCTCTCCAAGGATTTACCCTAGTTCAGACTCTATGAACAGTTTGAAAAACAGTTGCTACTTAAAATGCAGCACAGGAAAAACTGCCAGAAGACTGTTTTCCTTTCCTTTCTCTTCCTCTAGTTACACAGGTCCAGAGTGCAGGATGGATAGTAGACACTCCTGCATTCTTGCTAAGTTTCAAGGTCTATTGCTTAAATCCTCCAGGGCTGGATCTGGATGCTGTAAACCGACTGGCCCACTGCTGACAAGTCCAGGGAAAGGCATAATTCCCGAGAAAGGAGAAACAAAGCAATCACAAAGCACTTCCTTTTAGTCACTGATTCTAGCTAAGCAAAACTTCCTGCTCACATAACGATTGAGAAGCTGAGGGCTGCTGCTTTTTCCACCTATGAACAGCAAACTTGTTTTTAACTGTGGCTGCAGCCTCTGGGCATCAGCAAAGTTCATCTGAGTTCAAAAGAGGGTAGGAAGCCATATTTACTTTGGGGAAATCCTGAGTAAAAATAACATGCTTGTGTACTCTGTAACACATGCACAGTGAGCTTAACAAATCTGGGACGTGCAAGACCTTCTCTGTAGCTTGCTTGCAGCAGTACCCAATGTTCTGACCAGGCCGCTGGACTGCTCAAAATTCAAGCAAATGGATAAAATCCTCAAATACCATCCAAATAATATACTTTTGGAGGGAAAAAAAAAAGATGTAGCCAAGATTACACAGTATCTGTCTTCAAATAGGGAGGTAACACTCTAGTTACTCCTTAGCTTAGGCAAAGTCAAGTACAGGAGCCCAGTTTTCCTTAGAGTAACAGAACTTCTCTTTCTTATTTCGCTTCACTGGCCACCACTATTGTTTTCTTCAAGATTTCGGAACTTAAAGACCTTATATCCTCAAGGATATGTATGACATAGACTTACTGCTGTAATAATATAACTCCCTGGGTGAATGTTTTTACGTTTGAATAAGCATATCCATATGGTAAGCCACGCTGGGATAGCTAGAGCATTGGAATTGCACCTCCTTTGGTAGGCAGGTCAGCAGAAGTTGCTATGTGGACAAGGCCAGGAAGACTGGCTCCATCACCCAACCTAACCTAATAATAACACAGGGAACTCACTAGATCTAGTAGCGAAAGCTGTCTTTCAGTGTTCTCATCTTTTTAAAAACCTGAAGAAGCATAATGTCCTCCTGGTCTACATCCATAACCACCAACAACACAGAGCCAATCAATTTCTCATGAACTCTAAAATACTGGTTTCCAAGTCTGATGAATTTTTAGATAACAGCCTTATGATCAAACGCAAAGGCACTTTTGAAAGCATGTATATGAAGGTTCTCTCTAACACCTCTGCATTACTATTCCCTGGCACCACGGGTGGGTGACATTGGAGTGAAGCGGTTAACAGAAGAAAAAGAGTTGGATAGCATAGTTTACAATGGCTTGGGAAGTTCTGCAGGCACAAAAGGCAAAACGTAATGTCAAGCAGATGGCTAAAAACAGGAACCAAAGCAGAAAGAAAAAAAAAAGTTGCTTGAGCAACACACACACTTTTACAAGGTCTCATTGGCAAACCAGGACAATGACTCTTTTGTACAAGGAAAATAAATTATACAACGTAGAGCCATATCACCCTGCACACAAAGCTGCATTAAATGAATTGACTGATTAATAAATCAGACATCAAGAGCTACTAAAAACTGTCCAGGAACTCTCACTCCTGTATCCTTCATACGTACACATAACTGGCACACTATTGTTTTAAGCGGTCAGAATCGTATCTTATCACATGTGAACATCATAAGCCCTTTAGAGCAAAGAGCCAGTGCAGATTCTTTTTTTAGCCTAAATGTTAAGAGCCTTTGCTTCTGGAACAGGACAGTTCAAATTCTATCTCCAGTTAAACACAAAGCCCCAAGTGACTATAAAATGCAGTAGTGACATCTGTACAGTTTCTAAGGCCACAGATTGTTTCCATATTCTAATTACTACATCTCATTACAATGAAGAAAAATCACTTTTTTTTTTTTTGAGTCACAGATGTGAAAGGAAGATCTTGTGGTTGAAGTAAGGGATTCACAGAATCCAGAGGCCTAGATTTTTTTTCTCCTTCCAACTATATTGCAGACTTCCAGTGCAAGAACACTCACTTTCCTCCACTGAGTCTTGGAAGACTTAACAAATCTGTGTTCATAAAGCATTTTGAGGTCCTAATTTAAATGCCTCATACTGTCACAAAATACATAAAATACCTTACAAGCAGAATTTTTATTATCACATATTAGAAAGTTTGAAAAGAGGAGATACTGAATTTATTCTGTATGGCTGTTTTTTTGTGTTAACTTTAGTTTTGGAACACTAGACAATTAGGAGATACTATACAGTATTTGAATTTCCAAAAATGTAATCCTTAATTAAATCACAGTTGTGTGAAAAAAGTCCATACAAGATAATATTCAATTCATGCCGTTCTGCTAACCTTCCAGCCTTTCTAAGGCATCCAAGGAGCACGTATATTACAAATATTGGTTCAGTCAGCAGAGAAACGCCACTGGTATGATCAACCACCCTGTGATGGTGTTTTCAGCCCAGTGTCATATACTACTAATGTAATTGTATTTCAGTTTAACCCAGCAATAAACCTGGTACTGACAGGAATCTGCGATTCTTCACCAACATTTATAGACTGCAGCATCTTCTTCGGAAACACTGAGTTTCGTTAGAATACTAAAGCAACAGCTGGCATGATAAGGTATGCATACTTGTGTCCAAAAATATGCACTCTGGGTGAGGTACGAGGAACAAGGTCAAGGGACATGTGCCTTCAGGTCTCGGTACTAGCTGGAGAGCACTCGTGGTGCAGGGGTACTTACCTGGTGAGACCCAGTGGGGCAGCACTCTTTTAAAAGGGTTTTCCATACCACACGACTTAGGAAGTCACCGATGGACTACCAAAGACTTTAATGAGATTTACTCAGATAGAAGTTTTTAAATGCACAAAAAATCACTGGGTATGAATCCCCCACTGAACCTCTAGAGCCAGAATACCAAAAATGCTATGAAAAACCCTGTTGGGATTTTTTGTGAAACATAAGCAAATTAATTCAAAGGACACTCCATACACTCTCTTCTTAAACCTGTCCCAAGTAACAAAGCAGTTCCGCAGACCTGCAGCAGCTCCTGTGACCCACCATCTGGAAATGTAGGTATTTCCCTGTTCCAAAATTCAGACTCACAGTGCCTTGGTGGGGGATCTCCAAAGTGTGAGTCACTCCAACCGAGCTGCCACTTCTGGCCTAACTTGTTTTTGTCAGCAACAGATGCAGCCTCAGAACTCTGGGGTTTCAGTCCCTGTTCAATCTACAGCTATCCATTCCCCCTCTCAAAGTGAGCTTGCATTGACATTTTGCAATACGCAGTTAACTGCAAACTAAGTGACATTATGGTGGTGACACCAGATTTTTGCAACCCGAGCTTTCCAGTATAAACAAAAAGCAGAAATGAATCCCCCCGTCTCCTGAGCATTAGTAGTTCCTGAAAAGAGCAAACGTAGAATTACTTTGCTTATGGTCAAAAATGAATACTGCGAGGAAGTGACTGGAGGGCATTTTGGATTTCATGTTAAAGAAACAAAGCACAAATTGACTTTTCATAAAGGTCAAGTGAAAAATTGGATATCTTAAGGCTGCAGAGAATTTCCACTCAGTGTTCACTTCTGTTTACATTTAAAAAAAAAAGAGGAGAAAAATATTGTCATGTCCAGCTTAACAAATGATCTGGTTTAGGACAAAGGAAAGAAAAAGAGAAAAAGACTCTATTTGCAAGAAAGTCTGGTATTGCAAATGATACTGTTTATAGCAATGTTCCTCCATGGAAGCTATTATGCTGCCCTTTCACTAACCATTACAACAACAACAAAATCTATCCAGTTTGGTTTGTACATACCCCGAAGGTCCCAGCATTTGCCACAGGTTTGTGAAGTAGTTGGTTATGTACTGAAACAGGTATTTAAGAAACATAATTCATCCTCTAGGCTCAAAATATATCATGTAACAAACAATACTCATACTGAAAATTATATTTTACACTCCTTTCACGTGGATAAAACTGTGTCCCATGTGAACTGATGAAACAGCTTTGCAGCTATTTAAAATAAAAAAAAAAAAAAAAAAGAAGAAGAAGAAGAAAAAATCCTGAATCTGACATTTTAACCTGAGCCAGCTGTAATCATTATGCGCCCGGTGACTTTCATCCTACAGTGTGCTTTGTTCACGCCATTGCTAGGTTTGTCACTGTCTCAGTACACTGTGGCTCCTCCCCACGCGTGAGATGAACATTGAGACCAAGGACACCACAGCCTCTGGAAAGAGAGGCAAGAAGGCAGCCCTGGGGAAAGAGCAGCAGCAGGAATGGAAACAACAAAAACCTGTATGTTCAGAAACATACCAACAAAAAAAGCTTTTGCTGCTTCCTTCCCTAGAGCCTCTCAGTCCTTTCCTCTCCCTGCCACAGATATTGCAAATTTGGTGTGTTTGCTGGGGAAGGAGGCTACTCCCTTTCCAGAAATCACAAGCGTATTTCACTCAGAGCTGAACGAGTGCTTCAGAATAGAAGCCACTGCCCCCGAATGTTCATCTCCCTCCATCTGTACACAAGCCCTTCCTTCCAGCCTCCTTTAAATTTTCTAGTCAGGGAGATCAGGGTTGTTGGGTTTTTAATCTGCTCCTCACAGTTTCACATACAAACCTTGGCTTCAATATTTGGATACAGTTCCTGTCTTCTTTTTTTTTTTTTTTTTTAATACTCTTTTTAAGCCAAGTCGCTGAGTGAATCGCAAAGGGAGAGAATTCCAAGAGCGTTAGCTTCTCTGCTGTTCCCAGGGCAGCTCTGGGCCAAAATAAACCCCTGCTGTGCCAGCAGCAGTTACTTACAGTCAAACACAGGCATCACAGCACTCTGCATCTTCCCAGTCCGAACCATCTCCCATTTCCCTTAATAGATAAAGCCTCCTTAGAGATTTCCCACTTCGTCTCCAACTGCACCCCTTCCCATGTTTTGCTTGAGTCACAAAATAACCATGAGAAGTGAAAATGGTGAGAAGGTAAATATCCTGTCTTGGATCCAGAAAGTCTCTGTCCAGAGCATATCCTGCGTTGCTGCAAAGCTTTTCCATTCCCACCCTTATTTCTGCTTCCTCAGAAAGGATTTGTTCCCAGTTTCAGAAACTAGCAGTTTACACTGTGCCTTCCCCTCCACTGCCTCTGTTCACATAGAGGACTTGGATGCCTAAATCAAATTCCTGCTGAAGAACTCAAGGAACAAATGGCCACTGCTTCACTGATCTCGGGATTTCAGTCAGACAGGACCAAAATTTGCCATCTGGGCAGAGAAGTCTCAGTAAGAGATACGTCACCAAAGTCAGTCATTACATAAAAGGTGGAATTATTTTTACTTTCTGGAGAGAAGCTTAATCTTAAAAGTTTAAGCCACAAAAAGAAGCCTGTTTCAAGGGCCGTTTGATCAAACTAAAAATTATTCCAACTTTAAAGATTTTTATATCGTTTTCTCAAACATTTCACAGTAATTGTAAGAATTTTCATCGTTACTTCATTCTTCTAGCCAGTTTGTACCAGTTGTGTTCACACGCATTTTACATAAGCATTTATACCACAAATTCTGGTGACTATCACATTTACAGAAAGTGAATTTCAAATGTTTATGGGCAAAAGTCTGTAGGGGAAATGTCTAAGCAGTTGATCAAACAGGAAAGACAAACAACACCATGACAATTACTGTTTGGGTGACTGTCAAATAATGGCATAAATCTGTCCATAAGCAAGTCTGAGAGATCCAAAATTTCACAAATTTGGAAAAAAAAATTCTGATCACTCGTAGTGCATAGGCAGCAAGTAAAACAAAGGAAACTGTGTAGATTAAAGGAGCAAATTAGACCCATAGTTGCCTAGTCATATTCAGCACAGAGGGTGAGGAAGCCCCACATTCCAGTTTGTATGAAGTGTGCTTGTAAATATTCAGGAAAATACCACTGTCCAACCTATCCAGAGACACTATTTCCCCAGGTTTTTTTCAACATGTCCTCAAGTGACATGTTCTGAGACCAGTGATTTCCTGCCTGGAAAGGCTGGTCTGAGAAACAAGAGTCGAAATGCTCTAGACCCTGTCCCCCTTCCTTAGGAAAGCACCGTCATTCAGATCACTCTGATTCTGAAACAACACCACAGCAAACCACAGGCTTTTAGAACATCAAGGCATCAGAGAAAGCATTCTCCTTAGCATGGTCATAAAAACCTGATACTGTTTTTGACCATTCAGTTGTGGACTGAAGTGTCTCAGCCTGAACAAGAAGGCAAAGCTGTGGAGTCCTCATTCTCTCACACATACACACACAGGCACTTTTTTGTAATGGGTTGTGCTCTAATCACAGCTCCTCCTTTGCTCTGCTTTGTATTTATTTCTCAGCGTGCCTAGCTCCAAATACCTCCAAATACCACTGCAGCAAATCCTCCAGTTCTCAACGGCAGTAACAGTAGAAGGGACCTTTTTATTCAATACAATTGCTAACAAGTCGTAGAAATTGATTAGTCTTTTCCGTCTGTGCGGTTTTTTTCTCACGGTTGCAGGCCCCTCTCACTTCCACCATGATCCTTTTTTCTATTACTCTATATCCCTTCTCTATTTCTGTATGAATCTGACTTTTCATTTTCCTTGTTCACATTCCAGCTCTCTCTCTCCCTGACTCACAGTGGTGCTGGAACATGCAGCAGGAATATGATGGATGATCACCTGTCACAGCTTGTTTATTATAATTCAGACAATCAATTACACATCCCTAATGCTGGTTGTCCCGCTGGAAATTTACATGCTCAGCACAGACCAATGTGAAAATGGAATCTCATTTGCCAAATGTCTTTCCATGGGTACAGCATGATGATTACAGTCTAGTTCTTTCAACAGTTGTGTATGTCTGACAATGTCATCACTTACTGCTTGCCACAGGTCACATTGCTCCAAGGCATTATTTATTGTGTTATGCAGGCTAAGGCTTTCAGAGGACAAAGATGTTGCTAAAGCCACTATGCTCAAGGCAGGCCGACAAGGTAGATCATGCAGCAGGCACATGGTTTCAGAACCCATCATCAGCCTTTGTTTCCACTGGTGTGACTCCTTGTACCGTCTCCACCTTCTTTTCTTTTATGGATGACTGCCTTGTATTAAAGGAGTGTCTTGCATTGACAGGCAGGGGTCTGGCAGGGGAAATGCTGTTCATGCAGTTAAATAATCCCTGGACAGCTAGTGATTTAATAAGAAGCAAAGGACTGCAGAAAAATGATACACTGGGGAAAGCAAAAAGGGGTTGTAAGTGTTGAGCTAAAATGCTGTGAATTAGTGGGTGCTGAACCTGCTGGGAAAGGTTTAAGTGCCTTTTACTGACTAATTAGTCAGGCAGGGTTCATTCTTCCATCTAGGCAGAAAGGAGGTGGGAGATCCTACAGAGAAGAAGGTGTAGAGTATGGACTGAGCAAACCATCCTGGGAAGGATTTGATCTGAAGTAGCCAAAAACTTCATGAAAAGGAGGGGAACTTAAATTTCACATGCTAACTGTGTTTATGACAGGTTGAAGAACACACAGGTTTCCGTAAACATCGGTTTTAGAAATAATGTGGGATGCGTCAGCATGCCCAGCAATGCACAGAGACACATTCACACGCAAACATACATAGGACGTAAAGGAAATTTCCTCTCGCTTAACACGGGGAAAGGCAGGGAAAGGAAGATACCTCTCCTAGCTAGGAGCCAGGCTTCTAACATCTTCCTGTTAATGGGAGAGAAGGACGCAGGAACTGTCCCGTTAAATCATCTTGCTGATTTAGGCTTGCCATTCTCTCACACAGAAGTCAGTTGCCTCCGTCTACATCTTTCTGCTCAACCTAGACAGACTGGTTTGGGTTCTGTACCTAAATCATACCCACAAACTAAGCATTCTGGGAAGACTTGGGTGGAAGATGGATAGTGACTTACTAGACTGATTCCCTAAACGTCAGTCTGTCTCAGTTGTGGAGGTGGTTGAATCTTTTCAATGTAGTAGTTAATCTGCCCGATTAACTGCTTCACCTAGTCAAAATTATTTTAAGTACTCAGCATCTAAATGGTTAATCTGAAGATCTGTGAGCACAAAAATATTAGCGTAATCTGCAGGAAAGTCATGCTATTTATGACACATGAAATAAAAATCTAGATTAAATAACAAGTTTCTGCTCCTTCAGTAAACAGGACTAACCTTAAAAAGGGACGGCCTGTTGTTCAGAATAACTATCTTCTCAAGGTGGAGGACAAGCAGTGAAATGGTGTAGCACTGATGACACTTTTTAATATCTCACGAGCCACCTACCGGTGTTTTCTCAGTTCTGTGTGCATGAGGTAAGTGAAGAGGCCCTTTATTCTTCCTCACAAAATAAGGGCAAAAGAAAGTATTTAGCTTTCATACGAGAGTTATGTTCCCTGTGTGAACAGATGCGTGAGAAGTAGTTGCCTGTGACAGCAAAAGACTGGAGCAGATGAATTGGGAAGATCCTCAGGAACCTTTGTTCCTAATGATACCATTTGTATATCCATGGGATAGGGTTCAGCAAGTCTATGTGCAGCAGATCATGTTAGTTATGTATTCATACGTTAAAATCTCTGTCTCAGCAGCACTGTGAGAAGTAGTGTTGGTTGCAAACCCTGCTGAGTCAACTCAAATCACGACAAAGTGCTCTCACTCTCTCTGCATATGTGTGTATATATATACACACACACATATATGGATTGACTATGGTGGTTTTGTTTTTAAGTAACCTTTTTTTTTTTAAACAGAGGATCAGCACAGTTAGCACTGAGGGTACATGTGCATCTAATTTCACAAATGATACAAGAGCATGTGAAAGGGCTCAAGTCCTTCTTACATACCAAAAGGCTTCCTGTGCTCCTGTGAGTTCTGTATGAGTTGGCATAAAAAAAGTCTGCTGAGGGGGTAGGAAGGAAATGGAGCAATCAAGTGTGTAAGGAGTCACTGCTACCCACAGAGGGAAATGTTATTCTGAAGCTGGCTGAAGTGAATCATGTTGAACCCTCAGTCTTTTTTTTTTTTTTTTTGCCTGCTCCTATCTTCAAAAAGATGCATTAGTTACAATTAGGAAGAGAAGTAAACAAATGTTAGCTCTTATTGCTATGAAATCCTAATTGTATCACACAGACAGCCTGGCATAAGGAAGGCCACCTCTGTTGCGTTATATGTGGGATATGAAGCTGTGCTGAAACTTTCGGAGGGATTGCTGCGTCATCACCACTACCTGACTTGGTAGAATAGCAGGGCTGTGGGGATCAGAATAGTGTGAGCTGTCTTCAGGCACTTAGTGAAGTAAGATTGCAAGATGGGCTCTGTGAAACAAGGCATGTTCTGGGACACTTCTAGTGAGGATGCAGCACTTGCTAAGCCCAGTGCTAACCACAGGCTGGCTGGAACATCTGCAAGACTGTTCACTAACTGGGCTGCTGTCTTAGGCAGCCAGCCCTGATGACTCCTGTGCCTGGTTCTGAGGCAAGACAAGGGAAGACACTCATCAGATTCTGCGCTTGCATTAGGACATACAATGGTCCGTCCGTGCCAGATGCTTTATTCGGTCTGTTCTGCCTGGAAAGGGAAGGACACCTTGCCTCTATGACAGGCAGGATACCTAAGACAAACACAGCTACATAGGCCAGGGAAGGCCTGTGTGCTCCCGGGGGAGAGGAGTGTTCTCACTCTTCTCCACCAGCTACAAATTTAGGAGGTGCCACGAGACTCAATCCCAGACAGAGGTGCTGCCAGAAAATCCAATCAATTAAAGAACTTTTTTTTCCTAAACAGGCAAATGGTAAAACTGTTACCCTGTGAAACAGTCAAATTCTCATGCTTACAAGGAAAGTTACTTTCCTGCTGCCCCAAAAAACTTCACTGCAAGTGGAATTTTAGTTTGCTTATTACAGTGGACTCAAATTACACCAGACGTTTAATTTCTCCTCACTCTAACTGGTGTTTTGCTGCTCATGCAACTCCCACTGTGTTTTACAAAACAGATTCATTTTTACACTATTTTTGTTACTTATTTGCAGCATAGTAGTACTGAAAATTTCTCCATCAGCTCAATTTTTGACTGTTAGACACCATACAATCACATGAAGAGGGACCACCTTTATATCAAAGAATTATAGTCAAAACAGACAATGCAGACAAAGGGCAGAAGACAGAGAGAGGCAGAGGGAGATTACTTGTCCAAGGTCAAAAGTAGAGCTGGTAATCTTCCTATTCTTATCCCATTATTCAAACCACTAGGCAAAACTGTCTTCCTAGCCTCCTCTCTCACCAGTTCTCATCCACCCTCTAAATCCCCCCCAACTCTGCAGCATGTAAACTTTCTACAAATCAGTAACACATGTAGAGAGGTCAAATGCTACCCCATGCAAAGGATATGATGAACCTGTCTGGAAAAAGTGACTCAAGATACTTATGAGACATTGCATATTGTCATAGGACTGAAGTATAAAAATGGCTCGGTTTGTTCTGTAAGGCTAATCTGGCAAGCACTGAATGCTCTCTGCTCCTACTGAAAGAGGCTCTCGTTCCCTACAGCACCCCAGCCTCGTATCAGGTGCTTTCTACACGATCGAGTACTTTTACAGACATTAACAACTTATGCACACAATATATTTCTGAAATGAAGACCACGTATTTGTTCCTTCTTTATGGGCACACTCCCCAGAGCGAATGATTCGTGTCCCTTGAATCTAAGCACCTCTATCCATGCGAACAAGCATCTCTCTCTTCGCTGGTTGCAGAAGGTAGCGGAGGGGACCCACGGTTTTGCCCACAGCATTCCTAGTCTTGCTTGAGTGCACTTTTTGACAGTTAAGGCAGGAGATTTGCTGAGTCAGGCAGCTCCCCCAGCTGCTCACTGGAAACACAGCTGTTATGCAAAAATAACCATGAAGGCAAGGACTTGCACTTTTTTAGAGAAAGCAAAAAGAAAAACACATTGACCCACAAACTCAACAACAGACTCCCGAAGCTATTTGATTAGATGCAATCCCACTTCAGGCACTTCTCTTGTTCTTGGGCCAGGGTCTGTGCTGAGTACTACCCTGCTCTTTTTAGGCTGTGTCTGGGTGACAGGACAGGAGCCAGAGCCATCTCCCCTCCTGGTTTTGTTGATGCAGAATGGGAAATCTGAGCTCACTGTTTAATTAGGAAAGGACGGGGGAGGGTGTCAGGCAGGTGGTCAGCTAATGAGCACAACCCCATATTGCAGGCCATTGCCTGTATCAGGTTATGGAACAATATCAAACCAGTGCTGAACAAGCTGCTGTTCCTTGCGCCTGTGTCTGTGGTGTCCCCAGTTGCGCAGTGGCACCTGTTCCTCTGAATGCGAGCACAAGCTGTTCCCTCGGCGCTCCAGCACGTACGAGTCATGACTCCCAGATTCAGCAGCTACTTGGATAATGCCCCAACTTCTTAAAGGGCTCCAGCTCCACTGCTGCCGGTTAACTCAGTATCACCCCGCACAAAAACAGCTCCAACAGAAGCCGAAGTCTGGGAAAAGGCAAAAAGCACAACACAGCAACAGAAAATGGGGAAGCTGAGAGCTCACAAGGAAAAAAGGAATTGGCTTATTTAGGGAACCTGTGTAAGAACTGCAAGGGTTTGTTGGTCTTGAACGTGACATGCACTGAGGCGTCCACTGCATGACAGCATTTATCAAGGTTCCCGAGGTTCCAAAAAGGTAGCAATTTACATGGAAATGCACAGCCCCCTCATCTGTCAGCTGGGTGAAGAGGGGGAAGGACAGTGGCTCACTGTGTCCTCCTGAAAAACCAATGCAGGTAGTGCCCACAGTTAGGTTCCTACATGGCATGTGCTGCAGATGCACTAAACCCACCAAGCACCTCGGTATCCATGTGACAGATCTGCAGAGACACCAGTGAAGCCCTGGGCACGGTGCTCTCTTTGCCCCCAAACTGGCCGATTAAAGGTCAGTCCCGAACAACCTTAATCTCATTTCACCTCTCTCTAGCTGCTGAGAGAAGTGAGTTGCCCTTTCCCTCACCATAAGGCCAGGCTGCTACCGGGGGAGTTACACTTCACAGTCCCCATACCTTAATTAACAGATTAATTCAGAGAGGCCCAAACTGACAAACAACGAATGTCCTGGGACAAGCCCCAGAAAGCATCATGTTAATGACCCCAGAAATCAAAAGGAAGAGGATAATCAAACATAGGGTAGGGAAGAGCGAGTAGACAGGGGGCAAAAGAAAAAAACGTTATATTAGTCAGATCCAAAAAAGGGAGACAGAAGGTATCAATTTGCATAATAATTCTGCAGACAACAATGGGTGCCCAGAAATTCTATTTAAAGGATGTAATATTAATTTAATGGGGAAAATATCTAATACAATTCCCACAGAATTTTTCAGTTAAATTAATATGATGGGCTTTAATGGACATCTTAAGCAGAGAGCATGATGAACAGAAATACTGCATAAATTACACCTTTTTATTTTATAAAAACTGGCACACAGCCTTGCCATGCAGGAGACCTTATTCTAAACTCTGGCATCCAGTTGTAATTGTATTTAAAAGAATTTCCCTGCTCAGAGGTGAACTATTTCCTCTTGAGATTTTTATCCTTCCCATAGTCTTGATTAGTAGCAATGTGATTCCAAAGAACCAGAAAGAACTGAAGACATGAATTATTTTGGGGTGTTTTTTCCCCTGTTTGTGTCTAGGGAAACTGTGTCTGGTCTGTACGTAGGACTTCTAAGTTGCTGCAATACACCTAACATATTCTTAACAGCAGCGACCTGCAGGGGTAATACACCCTTCCACAGCTGAACAACTCATCCAACTCATTCCTCCAAAGAACTGTCTTAGCTGACTTTCAGATAAGCTCCCCAGGTTGCGTAGTCCCAAACAAACCGTGCACCGTAAGGAAATAAGCTGCTAAGTCATATCCCATCTCTACCCATACCACAAGTCCCCCTTCTTGGCCTCAGCTACCTCCCTGTTACCATCCACAGCCCACACAATTGCACCCGCATCCTGACCAGCAGGTGCAGTGCCTGCCATTTTGACCAGCTGTACACACTGATGCTTTAATATAGTGTTGGTGAGGTGTTCCTACAAATCACACTGCTTTTCTTCCCCCTACTTTTACCGCTCATGCATAACAGGAAACAACACAGAGGTGTCTAGTTGCAAATGTGGCTATGCATTACATTTAGTGACTTTTAATTCAGGCAAGGGTTGCAGTAGTAGATACGGTCTATATACGTGCAAGTGTGTTGGGGACACTGCATGCAGATAGCGTGGATGATTGCTCAGAAGCAGCTCTGCAGTGTGCCAGGAGAAGAACCGTTACTTTTGTGATTTCAGGTGGCTCAACACTATACTGATTAGTGACTGTTGTCATGTAACTACACTACATATTTTAAAATTCAGAATGCAGAGGTAGGAAGAATTTTGGTGGAAGCTCAAAGTACTGGCAGTTGCAGTACAACCAATTTTAGAATCTAAGTGTATCATACATCAGATTAGCTCAACATAGTTGTACCCTTGATCTAATGTTTTTTTAGATTATACCCACACAGCAAGCTAAATTTTATCATAGAGATACCACACATACATTTCATACTTCCTCCCACATAATCCACACAGAGATGTATTCAGCAAGCGTTATAAATATTTGAATGAGAAGAGGATCCTGCAAATAAAATAGATCCTAGTTTTATTCTCAGCTTAACTACTATACGAGCCTGTTGGTCCTTTGAGCAGCTACTAGACATAAATTTTCTGCAGCAGTGTCTTCTCAGATCATTCTCAATTTTGGAAAACAGTGGGCCCAACTCTTCAATTTCTCAGCAATTAACCCTTTCAGAAGAAAGTGGGAACAGATATGCTCTGAACATCAGGACCCAGTTCCCTCAAATTAAGACTTCAAAAATGCTGACATTTTGAATGAGTGGTACTTGTGAGTGTTAGAGACACAACAATCAGCTTTCTCATTTGTAAACCCAGTTCAATAAAATTTTACCAATTTCATAGTCATGAATCCTAATAAATATTTCTCAAAAGCACTTTAAGATTGCTGGACAGCAGATGCTAGTGAATGCAAGGTGTTATTATTTTTCTTGTGAAAATCCTATTAGCAACTCCATGCTTTGATATGCGGAAGAACAGCTTCCAATGAAGAAAAATTTCTTCTCGCTTGTTGCCTCAAGATGCGAGATTGTTAAAGCTAAGCAGAAGACATATTGCTGTGTTTTCTATTTTTTTCATAAAACACAAATAAAGTACCCTGTGGAAATATGTAAGCTAAAGTGACAGGCATGTCTTGAATGCTTTTAATTCCTCACAAAAATAGTCTGAAGCTTTCACCAAAGTTATCACAGACAAAATTTCCATGGAAAGCATCAGTTCCATGTGAAAATAAGTTAGCTATTTCATCAGTTAAAACAAAACCAGCAGTTACACACTTTACCTCTTCTTCAACCTCTTACAACAAAGAGATATGTTTTAAATACTGTGCTCACACCAGGGGAGAATGCAAGAAGCTCGTAATACCATCTTACTTATATCACTATATAGTAACATCATCCCCCACCACTAGTAGGCAGATTTTAATCATCTTCTTTTCATTATTGTTACAATAGTGCTCAAGAATGCCAATCAAGGACCAGAATTTGCTAAACTCAGCACAAAGACAAAATGCTCCCAGCGTGTTCAACAACAGACATCTTTAAAATCATGCATTCAGAGCTTCTAAAACCTTGTACCACTGACAAAAATTCAAGCTGAGTCAGTGGAAGATTTGCTCCCCAGTTAGAAGAAATTAATGTTCCCTCATTATAAATCTAATCAGTAAATGCTCCCCAGGCCAGGCAGAGGATCTTGTTTGAAGTCCTCTGCAGTATAGTGTCAGCCACATACAACTGCTTTGACCAACCACTTTGACGGCTCATCTCACCAGTGTTAGAAGACCACAGAGCGTATCTCATGTGATAGCTAGGCAGAAAAGAGTATCCTGTTCTCACAGAACTTGCAGTTACCTTTCTCTTTCTCTCTTCACTTATCATCAGCTCTCAAAGGATGAATTTTTTGATTTTTTTCCCACTCTTTCCATGAAACAGAAAGAGACTAAGATATCCAGGTACTCAAGGCACTCACGTGAAGCGTTGTCACTGCCTGCTTCAGACCTGTGACTTGACCTAGATATTTAACAGCGCAGGTAAATTCTCCCAACATGAGGCTATTTTCATTATGAGATAATATTCTGGGACAGGTCTCACTTGTTTCAGTTGAAAGGGTCTGGACCTGAGGGACTACCCTGACAGGGTTTATCAACAGCATTCTTGACAAAGGTGACCCAGTAATAGGTGCATTCTGAAAGAAAACTCTTTGGGTTTTGTTTGTTTCTTTTTTTGTTTTTTTTTTTTTTTTTTTTTTTAATATCCTGACTAGCTGTAGCCTAAAACCTGGATTTCCTGAACACTGACAACTCCCAGTCAAGTCAGTGAATTCACAAGATGTACTGGATGCAGGATCAGGCTCCTTGTGGTTAAAATTACTATTTTTCCAGTTTTCTTTAAGTTTTACTTCCTTGGTATCCAGAACAAACATACATCAGCATGAAAAGAGCCCATTAATGTGTCTAATACTTTCCCCCTAAAACTACCATGATCTCACCACTTCCAAAGCCCAAAGGAAATTAAAGCACAGCTCAAGAGGACAGCGCTGAAGAATACAACTTAAAACCCAAGAAAGCTGGGAAATTTCTGTGCAAAGGCTGCAAATCTGGGCTTGGAAAGGAAAGAAGCTTACAATGAGCTGTAATAAAATTATTCCAGTCTGTAACCTGAAAAGAGAAAGCCTGCCATTCAGCAAACAGGAAATCCCAGAATTTATAGATGACCCTGTTACAAAGCAAATGTTTTGGAACAAACCGTTCTTTCCCTAGCGCTTGTTTTCCACTGTTTTCTCTCCTGCGCTTTCCCCTGTAACACAAGGACCAGAGCAGCCCCGTCTGGCTGCCGCGCGTAGCCGCACACCGCCGGCCTGCACCACCAACCGGAGATGAAGAGAGCAACCTAAGAGAGCCTGAAAGCATGGCTGGTTTTTTCAACTGCATCAGGTAGCACAAAAAATGGAATTACCCTCTCCCTATTAAACTTGTCTTTTTTATTCCCATCGATCCTTGTAACTGGAGTACAATTACTTTTCTACCAAAAAAAAACCTTTAGAAAAGCTTGTGCATAGGTGTGTGACATGCAGAACTCAGCAAATGTTAAATTTCACATATTCCTTGTACATATGACAAAGGTAACTGCACGAAGTAAAAAACAGAAAAAGAAAAAAAAATTAAACCAACCTTACCAGCTTCCCTACTCTTCTTCTGCTCATTATGTTTCAAAGACTCAAAGGCACTGGTGAGACAGCAGACACAAAAGAAAAAGGGGGAGGTCTCATCACAGTAACCTAGGTGGTCAATAAGGAGAAATGCAGCTGGGTGCCAGTCTAATCAAGACATGAAGCGGAGCAGGCGCTCAGCTGCCCTCTGATTTCCACCACACCCCTGCTCACTCCTTTGGGAGAGACACACACAGTCAAGAATGCTGGTAAGAGCTATGAAGCACATCCCGCTCAGCCTTTGGTGTCCATGTCCCCACTCAGATGAGATCAGCATCATCCAGAGGTTTGCAGGAGAACTGGAGTAGCACTCCGGTATTGCAAAGTGCCACGTCCCAAAAAGCCTGGCTTGCAAACTCCTCCTTCCTCACTAGTCTTCATTCAGCAGCTAGCAGGGCAGACAGATCTTCCCTGCTGACACAGTGAGTGTGTGTCCACACTTGTTCCAAGAAACAGGGTCATAGAGCGGAGACTTTCTGTGGTATCTGTGGTTTTACAAACGAATAGGTGTGCCAAGGAGGGCTGGGCTCAGCTACACCTGAAAGAGCTAAGCACATGCTCCCAAAGGACAGTGTTCACTGTTCAGGATGACCTAAGGATTTCACTCCTGACAAAATGGAAACCATCTATCAGAGAGAAAATCTCTTTTTCTGTTTCTTTTCTTTCTCTCGTCCTATCTCAGGACAGTTAAAGAAACAAATAGAACTTAAAAAAAAAAAAAAATCATTTCTCCTCTGCAGCTAACAAATTGTCTGGATTCCTACACACTTTAAAAAGCACATATTGAATATATCTCTCCTCAGCAAATTTGCTCTACAGCACAAAGCATTCCCCACAGGAAGTCTGTGAGGCTCAATCACTATGACACAGTCAAGGGAAATTTAGACAGTCAAGGAAAATTTAGACTGATGCTGGAGAAGCCAGGACAAAAAAGATCAGCCCTTCTCAGGATAAAGAAAACGTGCCTCAGCTAAGTGAGGCTGGCAGACCAGCGCTGAAATACTCTTCAGATATGCAATTACAGCGATCCCTAGGGGTTTTGCTTTTGTGTTGTTGTTTTTTAAAACCCTTCTCCAGAGTCAACAATTTGCCTGAATCGCTTCTTATTCATTTCATCTTCATGACTTCTGAAGGCATCTAATGAGGCACTTTGAAGTTTGCCTGAAAACAAAACAGAACCAAAAAAAAAAAAAAGGCAACCACCCTGAGATGACATTAAATCCTTCTCCTGAAACTAGAATCTTCAGGATTACAGCTCAGCTTTGTTTTGTTTTAACACTGTGCTATCTTTGGATTAATGAGCTTTGTCCTTACCACGTTAAAGTGTCTTGGGGACCAAAATCCAAAATGTGGCACCTATGATACGGTTATGCAGGCTTGGATGGCTGGATAGAGAGTCAGGGCTGGGTCTGAAATTTAAAATTTGAGGTAAGCATCTTATTATTTCAGGTTTTGCTCAGAACAATGTCTTAGCCTACTTAGTTCTTAAAACACTGCAGGTGAGATTGTACATAATTTACAGCAAGGCAAATCTGGAGTACCTCATGTTTTTCAGCAGAAAGGTTTAACTTTACAGCAGTTTGAGTGTATAATCTGGTCTTTTATCTCCTAACCAAGCCCACATATATACACTCATAAAGCTACAGAAGCAAACACAATTAAAACATTATTTAAGTTTATTGCCTGACTCCCTCCTGAATATCCCTCTACAAAGATACATACTTTTGAGTATTCTTTTTTAAAGAAGAAATCAAAGAAGTGGAAGATCTATGGAGATGTTATACAAAACCATTTGAGCTGTCTTGTGGTGGGCCCAATTGTACTGTGAGCTAGTTCTTCCTGAAGGCAGTCTGCAGGCTTCAGCCAGTTTATTCAATCATCTGTGAAAAGATTGATAATGTAGATGTGAGCAAGAGGCTGGAATTGTCTGAACACTGACAGCTACAGACAGATTTTCAAAGCAGCTCAGCTCCCACATACAAACGGCCACCACTTAAAAACTGCCTTGCACATGAGAGCCCATCAGCGAGTTGTTTGAAGTCCAGCCACGCAGCGAGGATGCAGAGGTAGCCAGTCTGCACGGAGGGAATCCGTTTCACACTGTCACGTGGTGCTGTGCCATCAGCGCATGTGTTACAACAGGAGTTTGTTTTTTCACTCTGTATTTTGTTATAGCCGAATCCTAGGAAGGGAGTGCATCTTGGCACTAATCAGTGTCCACATTGTTTCAAAATACAGGCAGGAATGGTAACAACTTATCTCACTATTTGCCTATATTTTTCTTTCTGCAACCACACACAGTAGAGAAGTTTGTAAATTTTCCTGAGACCCACGAGTTCTGCTATTTTAACTGACTGAAGTTTGATGGAAGCAAGAATAGAGCTGATGGTGGGACACTCTTCCATGCAGCATCTCAAAGTTTGTCAAATCTGACACAAGGATGGGATTAAATTTGATTTAGGTTCCTATAGCTGATATTTCTACCCTTTTACAGAGCTAGAGTTTGAAAGGGCCCCTCTTTGGCAGCACCTTTTCTTCTCACTGAAGTTTAAGACCGAAATTTTCAGATTCTTGCATAACACTTCCTAACTAAAAAAAAAAAGGCTCACTTCAGAACAGGTCTCGTATACAAGCTGACAGTCAGTTTGCCAGTAACTGGGAGTTTTAGTCAGTGCGGCGTGGTTTCTGTAAGCAGTTTTGATGTGAACAGCAACACACGTAACTAGTGAGTCACATAACGAAGCTTCAGTGCTTGAAGGCAAGGAGGGCACAGCAAGCCACACCTTTGACATTTTGCCCATGCCTCTCTGCTACTCACACCAAAACATCACTAGCTGTGCAGCTGCTGTTTGGAAAGATTTTTCATAACCTCATGATGCACCAACACAGCATCTGAGACAGTCTGTACCTAGACAGCACATGCCCTTCATTCCCAGCTGGCAAATTCAAAATGACTGCCTGCAACCACTATTCACCTTCAAGTTTCTCTCCAAATTTGTCAACAATATTATTGTAATTAAAATATCATTCAAGATACACAGGCCATATTACTGAAAGATGAAATAGGGTCAAATGGAAAAAATCCTAAATTGTTTACAAATGTACACAAAATAGAAGTTGCTTTATGGCAGCTCTCTCTTACCTGAAAGTAGCATTTTGGGGAGAGAAAAGTTCTTTCTTCTTCAAGGCCTTACTTTTCAAACATACAAATATAAGCCACCAATTAATTATTCTGATGTTGAAAAGTAAGAAAACAACCTACCAGCTTATTTATGTGCTTTAGATAGCTAATTTTGCTCCAAAAATCTGCTAGAGAAGTAGCTATTTCATTTTCACAGCTGTTAGAGCCTGTTCTAAGACACACCTACACTGAACTCTCCCTTGGGAGTTTTGTTGCTATTTAACCTTAGATTACAAGGAAGCTTTTTAACAATTATTTCTGAACTAAAACCGTATGTCTGTCCTTTGCATATTTAAAACAGAGCAACTGATAAACAACACTCACCACACTGCAAAGCAACTTCAGTGACAAGAACAATTGCTCCAGTAGTGTTGGGAAACTTAGCACAACACTACATTATAAGCTAATAAACCGCATAATACCATTCTCTCTATTGGGTAAAGAGGTACTCTGAGCCCTATTTGAGTCCAAAGTGGATGACGGGGTTTGGTGGCCAAGCATCATGTGACTGTTGGTAAGTCTACTCTCAAGGAGGGGGTAAAATAGAAAAGAGAGATAACAGGTAGGTAGTGGGCTTGTTTGATACATTTGTGAAGCAGTAACCATTTAACTATCTGTCCTAGTTAGGAGCAGCTAAATAGCAGGCTTTAGATCTACAAAACCCCAGCATTCATAGAGGAAATTCGTATTTCAATTGAGTTACTGCAATAAACAATAAATGGGAACTTAGAAAGCTGACTGTACTGTGGAAGCCCAAGTCAGAGAGAAAACAGAAACTTCTAAGAGTGGATAAGGGTGAAAAAACTCCTTTGTATGCTGATTTAAGCTCTAGAAACAGCAGGTATATTGACTTTGAAGCTTAAAAACAGAAGTCTGATTGAACTCTTTCAAGAAGAGGTACTTAACTATTTTTTCTCTTTTTGCAGTGTTACCAGTGATGCCTATTAAATTTAATACCTCTGCTGCTACTTCACAAATTTAATGAAGTGGCAAAAGAATCCCAGCTATCAGCCTAAAAAGATTTGGGT
Source organism: Opisthocomus hoazin (assembly GCF_030867145.1). NCBI lineage: Eukaryota > Metazoa > Chordata > Aves > Opisthocomiformes > Opisthocomidae > Opisthocomus > Opisthocomus hoazin. The sequence continues at coordinate 17,866,421 of NC_134426.1, forward strand.
AACCCAACTGTATCTTCTGTTAATATAAATAAAGCCTAGATCTGCATAAAATCATGGCCTTCAAACATTTTCTCTGGTAAAAGACAAAGTTAAGATAATCGTACTTCCCTCAGGCCCATTTTATTTAAGCAAGAATCCTCAAGGATAAATGAACAAACTTGGCTCAGCTCGGAGTATCTTTTTAACTATATAGTGGACTCCATTGATAGGTGGGAAATCTCCTTATACTTATTAATATACTTAGTTATACCCCACTTGCAGAGGGGTTCTTGGTGGGATCACAGCATTGGTCAGAAGAGGTTCTTGAGATCTTGCAAGAGATTCATACAGACCTTAATTACATCTTAAAGTCAAAATCCATACTCAAAGCATGACAAGATTCACCTGTCAACAGAACCTGAATTCTGACATGCACTCTTCCTCGCATTTTCTTTTAGTTTAGCTGAGAGAAGACTCCCAAAGATCTGAATGTACAGCTGCATGGCAACCACAGCTTCCTGTTTATACTGAACGCAGACAAACTGCGAGCTAACATCAACCATATAAAGCAGTATGTACTTCAGGGAGACCATTAAAATAAATACAAATGCACACAGCAATGACAGCCTTAATTCCATGGCATTTGAGGCTCAATTTCACTTGCACCCCTATGCACTGAGAACTTGCAGATACATTAACCATGGAAAATGTGCATGATGCCTTTCTTCATGCATTTTGTTGGCACTGTCTTGAAGATAAGTGAATACATTTGGCATTATTTTCACCCACAGCTGCACTGACTTAAGTAAGAGTGACTTCAAACCCATTTAGTCAACTGTTGGCAGAAGTCTGTAAGATATGTTTATTTTGGTTTAGCTAACATGGACTGGGAATACACAGTAAACCAAAGCTAAACTTGAGTAAGACCCTCTTAAATTGGAATACAGTTGTCTGCATTGTGAATGCTTAAGTAAAGCTAGTTGAAAATTCTGCTCCAATTGAATCCGCCTCACTTTCCCATCTAGAGGAGGCCCGTGTTTCAAAGGCACACTTTTTGCCTGTCAAGTGCAAGGTAGTTTTGTGGACTGGTAAAAAATTCTGTTAAGCAGTTCTGAGACAACTGCAGGCTACTAGATACTTCGAGGAAAAGATCTGTTAAGTACCCAAAAAAAGAAACTAACCTTTGTGTTCTGTTTAAAAGAAAAACAGTTTATAAACTGTAGATGAACCTCTTATCTGGTAAATCTCAAAATCCATGAATTGGCTTGGAAAACAGCAGTGCAGGGGAGGAAGGCATTATTAATCATCTGGAAGAAGAAATATAGATCTGAGTCCATCTCATTCTTGCTGGGCAGAGCACATACAGGTTTTTCTGCTATTGAGTAATGCCATTTTTTTTTACTTTTATACAGGCAATCACCCCTATATGTACTATATCAATCTAGTATCACCGGAGTAGAGTTGCAACAGAAGGGGGGGCAGAGGGAGAAAGAAAGAAGCTGCCAGCATTGGGCCGCAGCTCAGCCAGTGCTTAATTGCAGGTATAAACATTACACGCTGTATCAGCAAAGCTGGAGAGAGTGAGCCGTAAACCTCCCAGGAGGAGCTTTACAGGGAAGGCTGACAATGCAAGTTCAGAGTCAGTGTGTTATTCGGAGACATCCTGAGCAGCTAAAAATACACAGCAGTCTTTAGGAAGAAAGCAAAAGGGAAATATCTTCCTCTTTCCATTGCAAAGGGGTTGGGGGAGAGGAAAGGAAGGAAAGTAAGCATTATCAAAAAACACAGGGAACATCTAACTTGGGGAAATCCTACATGTGCGTATGTAAGCAGGTAAGCCACCTGTGCTGCCAGTTGTAGCAGCAAGATCCTGATGCTTGAAATTGCTTTAAATGTGGGAAAGATTGTAGCCAGGGGCTTGCTCTAATCATCATTGTACTATCACCTTTAATAACTTGTCTCTGCTTGAGCAGATCCAGCACTCACACAGCAGCTATTAAAACTAAATTGCTTTCATTAATAGAATTTTCACATTCTGTCTGTGCATATATCCCAATGTCCTCTATAAACAAACACTGAGCTTTACCATAAGAACTGGCAGCAGAAAAACATCCCCATTTTATAAGGTGTGACAGATGCAAGAGACTCACAACGCTGGGGCTAGAACACGTAATCAGGAGTGCTAGCTCATGTTTCATCATACTACGTTCCTCCCATAAGCTGCCACTATTTTGCTGAGACCCACAGTCTGAATATGCTACTGGGCAAAAAAAGCAAAGCAGTTATGAAGGCAAGAATTTCAAAAAACAGCTCTTAAAACTGCGGCCACAGTTTCAAATATTTCTCCTCTTGGTAGGACCCATTCAGCAAAACTGCTAGCAATGGGCAGCTCTGCAAGCAGCCTGTGTCACTTCAAAAACCTGCCCTAAGAGATGAGGTCTATGCCTAATTTGGCAAGAGACTAGAAATATTCTGCAAGAGAAGAAATAACTAGTAGGTCTTTATTGTTGCTGGTGATGAAGGAGACAGGGGGAATCCACTTTGACCTTCAGATTCCATTCTGAATCTGCAGGACTGTATCTAGGGAATTCTTTTTAACCTGTAAGTGAAGTGAAGCTGATCTGCAGTCACTGAAACAAACCTGGAATCTATAATGCTAGCTGTCTGTCTATCAAGATATAGAAAATGAAGTGCAAACTGTTAATTTTCAAATGTTCAATTCTTCATTAAAACAAGAAATGTAGAAGTTGGAACAGCTGATATTCATTATAAAGGGTTAAATTGCCTGCAGTGTCAGATGCCCCTTAGAAAATCATGTCTAGTTCCATCTGATTAAATAGGAGCTACATTTTCTAACCTGCTTGCTCTAATGCTGACACAGTACGAAGCTGCCCCAAGGAATCTTTCTTTTAGGAGTGCCCAGTGTAAGACCTCAATCACTCTGGGAACTCAGGTCAAGACTCAGAAAAGCTTTTTTTTTTTTTTTTGCCATTACCTGAATGGGAGGTATCTGATCAGTTAAGGCAGGGGGAGATGTCACAGGTGGCATTTCATATTCAATGTGTGCGAATATCTCAGAATGAGACTGTGAGAATAGACCCTGATTATACTTAATGATCAAGTGAGATTATGTAAATTCGGACTAAATTATCTGCATTAACTTAAAAGGCCCTACGATGGAGGATGAAGGTACTGAATGACTAGGTCACAAACCTAACCAAGTAAACAGAGTTTGTAATTCCATCGAGATTCTGCAACGCCGTAACTACTACACAGAGACAAACTGCAATCTTAATACAGAAGGTAATTTAGAAAGTGGCTCATGTTGTAACATTGTTGGAATTAAGTTTCGAGCAGTTCCTAGTGCCAGGAGGAGTTACTGCCTCTGCCGTAGACGTTCTGTGACCCTGAATAAATTGCTCAGACTTCCAGTTTATCAGCCTATACCATAAGGATGACATGCATCTTAAAGGTGTTTAAAGAATTAACCCCTTAATGTTTGTAAAATTATTTGAGATCCCTCTCTAGACAGTGCTGTAGAAGGGCAGACTTATTACTGCAGTCATTATGGCTTTCAATAGATTTTAACTATGATAAGGAAAGCTCCTGCAGGAATGCACTGCTAGGAGACTTAATGCAGCTGTTAATCCTGGAAGGCTGCGAGTTGCAGAACTAAGTCCAGAATGTGCAAAGAGTAGGGCTGTGAATCAAAACGACCTTTTACACACATTCTCAAGATTTTACTACAGTAAAACTATCACATATATTTCAAGTATAAAAGGAGTATTCATGCTCCCAGATGGCCAGCAGGCCACTTCACCAATTTGCCAAGCTAGAAAGGAGGCATATGGAATTCTAACAAAGCAGAAAGAAGGCTAACTGGCAAGCAGGGCTAAGGAAGCACCCAGACTTTGGACTGTAGAGGTCTTTGCAGAACAAAACTGGTATGCTTTAGCAGAGGAAGCATGTGTAATTGCTAGCAAAAGTGAGAGGCCTCCATTTTCGCAAACAGTAAATTTAATGAAGATCCAAACTGACAACCTGAATATGCATCTATCTTCGCCTTCTCTCCTTCCCGCCTGTATCCTTTCCTTGGGGAAGATTTCGGTTCTTGTTCACCTCTGTTGTGATTCCCTTGAAGTCTCAGCTGTTTCAGGGAAAGTAAATAGGGTTTAAAATTAATTATCAATTAAAATGAGGTTAATCAGCACCAGGCTTGTCATCTATTATCCTTGTGAGACAATCCTGTCCTCCTGCAAAACCCCTACAAGGAACAAGGCCAGTAAGACTCAGCAACAAAGCCTTTTCCCTGGTGACCTTTGCTATGTTTAGGAAGAACAGCTAAAATAAGCTCCAATCCTCAGCCAGGCCAAACACTGTTGAGAACAACTACATTTAACCCTTTTGATATACTGTGTATGCAAAGTGTCCAGACAGCATGACGTGTTTATTATCCTATACTGCTTGTTGCTCTGTTAGTTATTATTTAGTCACTGGATATGGCCTTCCACCGTCCTAGCATGGAAGCAGTTAACTTCTCCAAAGTCCTTAGCCACTACATCAGAACACGTCTTACTCTGGATTTTTCGGTCCTAATGGGATATGCTGGTTTATACAATCATTTACACAAGGCCTTTGTTTCAAAATCCTTGTACATTTACTGGGGTGATCTCCCCATTCTCTTGAATACGACTACTCAGGCAACTTGCTAGAAAGCCAGAGAGACTGAATACACTTACCTGCAATTTAAAATTGTTAGAGAAGCAAGAAATCTCTCCACTGACATATGCAATCTATGAAATGTAACACTTGCCCAGACATATAGCAGATATAAAATGTGCCTGAGCTCTGGCCTGTGAAAATGACTTATCTGCCTTTATATCCAAGAAATCTTTTAAGGAACCACTTAAATTTTACCTATCAGTTACCATATCCATAAAGTGGGAAAGTATTTAGCAAGGCAAACAAAAAATTATTTATATAATAGAAAATATCTACAAATACAGGGTATACCTGTGTCTCAGGATTCATATTTACACATATTTCTATTATCCAGGTGATAGGCACAGACATGTGACAGGATACCCTGTGTAGTGCCCATGGTGCTTCAGAAGCATCATTGTCTAACAATCCCTGTGTGACCCAACACTTTTCTTGGAATTCTACTGCTTGCTACAAACATGGAGAAGAGGACTTTCAGAGGCACAAGTGACAGCTGAAAGAACCCAAATCCTACTGAGTTGAAAATACAACATGAACATTTTCATCCCCTTTGCCTGTTCAAAGTCTATCAAATCGGTTTTGGACCTTGGACCTTTAACACTGAATTAGAAAGGCACACTGATTTCTCTGAATCTGGGCATTGCCTGCTCTTTCTTGCATTCAAAACCATCAAACAGAACAGAAAGATAAGTGTCCCTTCTCAGCGTATCTTTGACCTCTATTTTCATCTGTTTTTTTCTGTTCCTATTTTAAAATAATTCAATAGTGACTGTGTGTGTGCATGCACTACACTTTACTCTCAAAATACATATTTAAAACAACACAAAAAAAAACCAATCACAAGAACAATTTGTTCCAATCTGCTTCTGCAAGTTGTTAAGGGGGAAGCTCGGCTGTCGCTGCCCTATTGGGCTTTATGCAAAGAGCTTCCTGCCAAGAACTGCTACAGAGCTCCAGCCTTCGCCTTTGCTAAGGCTTGCTGTGGGTCTTGAAATAAATGGAGTTGATCTATATGATCTGGTGAACAGCATACCAGAGGATGCAAAAGCAGTAGATTGCAAAACCTTGACACTCAGCTATGCAAAGGTAGACCTGGCCCCTGTTTGTTAACAGGCAATACTACAGAGAAGCCCTGAGCAACAGAGTACAAATGAAGAGGGTACGCAACAGATACGGAGTCAACTAACAGGATGGTAAAGTCACGAGTTCTCTAGATTCCTTCAGTATAGTCCTTTGGCCCTGATGTAAAGACGGCAAAGACCAAAAAGAAAGAAAGCAACTACGGTTGTGGTGAGGCTTCATGCCAGAACCAAACCTGTGTGATGCCTCACATGAAAATATGTTTGCCTGCTGCAAAGTTTTCTGTAATGGAAACCTTTGACGTGACATAGATATCTGTACATGACTGCTGGAAAATAGCCTTGCTGTTTGGCTAAATTTTGTTAAAAGAAAACATTTACTTAAGAAGAGCCTTGGCATGATAACATAGGGTTACAAGGCAGGAAAGAAAAGAACTAGACTTTGCAGAGATTTACAGCAAAGAAATTCGGGAGAGCCCAGCAGATGACTGTCAACGATTTTGCCTGGGCCTCAGTGGGACACGTAAAGTATGTTGTTTCATGAATGTCTGCTGAAGATCCTCTATTTTTTACAATTCTTTCACTGAGTAGCTGCTATCATAGCCAGTGGGCCCCACCTGGCTGTCTCACTAGAGCCAGAGCTGTACACTGCTTCTTTGTAGACCAGGTCTTAGTAAAACTATGTGGTAAAAAATTTAGTAGCTCTCTTCTAGGAGAACAGGGACATATGGAAACAGGTCCATATTGGAGGGTAGTCTACTCGATATCAGGGAACACACGTTGCATTCCTTATCTTTGGGAATCCAAAAGTGGACCTTAAAATCTGCCTTCATAGGCAGACACATACAATCACCTTCTCAAGATCTCAGCCAAGCACCACTGCTGTGGGAAACACAAGGACTGGGAGGCAGATGTGCACTCTTGGAATCCCACTGTGACTTGGATTTCTGTATCCAGTTACTGTCTCAACAAAGACATTTGTAAAATGAAGCTGTCTTCACCCTCCCCCTTCTCTCTTGCTGCATTACTGGTATCTATTTTTGGTTGGGTTTTTTTTTAAGCGCTCCACTTAGAACATTTTGCTGTGTTCTTTGCCACAGTACTTGAGACCTCTGCGTTCAGGATGCAGGCAGTGTGTACCTGGCTTCCCTCATGGAAAACTGGAATTAGAAACGGGTTCTCCATGACTTACAAATTCCAGTCTTTTAAGTCTTAGCGGGGGGAGAACACCCCTGCTGATCTGCATGCTTTTGTTTTGTGTAGCCTTTTGCACATACGAAATATTATATTGCTTTATTTATTCTAGTCTAATTAAAATGGTAACATTCCTACCCACCTATGCATGCGTACATGTACACAGACCACTGAAGATTTATACTAACCACTGTTCCTGAACAGAAACAGTCTGTAACGCTTCGGTACTGGTACAATAGCATCTAAAGTACAGACTGGATACATGTATTCCTATTTTATAAGGCAAATCACACCCTTATTCGATCAGTTTTACATACAGAAAACCTCCAGGCAGACAAAACCCAGGGAGCAGAAGAGAGTCAAGAGACCGTGCTTGCCTGCCCCACGGTCTGGGTTTGCTGTTGGCTGTGGTGAGGTGTGGGATGCCCTCTAGTGGTGCAATGTTCCTTTCTTTGGAAACGCAATTTTGCTTGCCGCGTGGCTTTTGAGGTCTCTGAACAAAACAGCAGCTTGTGGCCTAAGGTAGGCAAAGCAGTTAAAAGCATTAGCAATAATTCCACCACATCCTCAGCCTCGGGCAAACAGAGGCACTGGGCACATGTCACTCGGCTGTCGGCAGTCCTGCTTTTCTAACAGCACTGCACAGAGCGGGGTTGGCAGGCTGCAGAAGCAGCCTCACCTCGAACACCTCTCTCAGAAGGAATATTTCTGCAACAACTGCTTTGCAGGAAGAAGGGAGAATGAGGGAAGGGTGGCCTGAGTTCTCTTAACCTTTGGTTAATGACTGTCTCTAGTGGAAAGCCTTGTCTGGGAAGGTGCATGTTAAAGATGGGCCTCTGATAGGCAAGAATGTAAGAGCAGAAGAATTAGGTACAGGTAAAAAGGCTGCAGACAATATTACAAGAGAGAGGAAGCAGTGACCCAATGCTCGAGTGGTCAGTGGGGCACAGGCTCTAACTTCGAATGGGTCTTCAGTCTTTGGGGAGTATATGTACACAAGGCTGTAATTTCTATTCGTTTATCGTGCCTTTGACTTCCATTAGACAGTGACATTTACAGGCACTGACAACTGCCAGTCTAAGGACTTGGCTCATGTTGAAACCCATTTTTCTACTTCTCATGAACTCCACGATCAGAACCTCCACCTGAGCTTGGAAAAGCAGTAGCAATTAGAACAAGTCTCTCATCATTCTGCAGGCACAGAATGCAAGCGACATTGATATATAATGGAAAGCGAGTATGAAGCATGCTCCAGAGACTTTTTGCAGCATGCTGACATCTGTGAGGATGCTGTCATTTCCCAGCAGCTAAGCAGGTATTCTTCAGCAGACTCCCCTAAGGACACTAACTCCCAAACTGAGCTGCTGTTGTCAGTATCAACTTTAGTAAATCCTAATTTCTTTTAATTGTTAAGGATCACAGGGTACTTGCCATACTGGAAGTGTGGTAAACCTGGCCAAATTAGAGGTAGTGTACCTATCTTCATGTTCAGCTAAGCATTTTATTTTCAAGAGGTTTTAGAACAGCTCAGAAGAGCCAGGACCAAAGGGGTGGAGTGTGCCCTTGTATGACTGGATCAGCTCCATTGCAATTATTCGATTCCACGAGAGGTCACCAACAATCTGCACCCTGCGGCTCTGCCAGGATGCAGCAGAGAGGGGCCGCTGCCTCCTCTTTGGCACCAGAAGCAGCAGCATGGTGCCAGTCACAAAACGGAAGAGCACTTCCTGAGCGGCAGGCTATAGCCAAGTGTCCAGCTGCACTGCCTGCAGAATGTATGAAAAATATCTAGCATTAGAAAAGCACTGTGGAAGATGGCAATCAAAGCTCATCTACACACTGATTAGGATTAAGTCACGTTTAAGATACCACAGCCAAAGGAGACATGTACGTACAGGCTTGCATTTAAACAATTGTCCAAATAAATCAGAACATATTTTTGTTAATTTAGTTCAAGGTAGATGAACCCTTGCTTTTGGGACCACAGTAGAAGAAACAAATTAAACTTGCCTTGAAGTAAGATAAGCGGTAAATATTTTGATGTGCTCAGGATCCCACTAAACTAGGAGATCTGAAATCCATCAAGCAAACTCTCTTACATCACACAAATAATTGCAAAAAAAACTTAGTGACATTCATCATTTTCTTTTAAAATGTCAAACAACAGTGCAAGACTGATAGCCCGGCAACGCTGTTGCTGCTGTCAGCAACTCATTTAATCAATGGAGACGTTAATTCTAATAATGTCCTGGACTCCATTTAATTTTGATTACATCATTTTTTTTTCTCAGTCAAATTGTGCACTGCTCAGGTTTATAAATAAGTGCTTTGTATTTGATACTGTCTTCCTCCATCTTGAATCTTCTCTGCCACATACACTTTTGCTTAGCTTATATACTATTTGGCTGAGATTTGAAATGCCAAAGCCCCATCTGCTCTGATACTGAAGATCCAACAGTACATTTAATTTTGAATAGCCGTTTGCCCCAGATTCTTGGTTAAGATTCTGCCCATAGATAACATTCACAGCATGCTAGTTCCATTGTCGCCTTCTTTCCCCTAGACATTGGTGCATTTTAGTGACACTATCAAATACGAAATATTGCTACTCTTGACACATCTTCTATTCTTTTTCTTTCAGGTCTTTTGATCCTCTACCATTTACATAGCTTCCTTACTTTGACACCAATAATTCAAGCTAAACTATAGTGCAAGCCAAAAGGGAAAATAGCTCCAGAACTTGCGTAATAAGAAAAAATAAATTATTTGGTATCTTTGCTGTTCAGCAGCTTATATGAAAGCAAATAAAACAATGTTCCTTATTATTTGAAGCATAGCAGGCAATTCCTTTAAGGAGAAAAGTTGCAAGTTATTGCTAGTGAAATGATAACTCTTCTTCAAGGGTCAGCAGCTCTTTTAGGGCCCTTCCCACCCCTCTCTGCCCTCCATGGAACAGATTTTAAAACAGAAGATATAAAAATCCAACAATTTGTCTTGCTTGCATGAGTAAAATTATCCTCCAACATAAACACACAGATATGCTAAATACAAGTTGAATGTGGCCAGAAGGGGTGAAAAACAAAGAAATAAATAAAAGAAAAGCAAATAGAAAAATGGGAAACTAGCAAATATACCTTCTAAAATAGCTCCTGTGGTGACTGCAGCGCTTGAAAAAACACTTGAATATGGCCAGAACGTTTATCACCTCTGAAGAAGCAATCTTGTGAAACCCAGGTCTGGTAGTTTTTTAATAACAGATTGCTGAATTTTGTTAAATATCAGTTCGGTAATTAAAGTCCAGTTGTCTCATGTAGGAGCAGATTAAGAGCATTTCCATAACTGCCGCTTTGCTTCTGAAGCAGAAGAATGACAACACTGTCAAAAGCAGATGCTACTTCAACAATCTACCTAGATTTCACTTGGACTTAAAAATTTATATCTGTTTATGTTAATATTATGTTAATAATTTCTCAGTTTTGCTAAAGACACATAAAATTTATATGTGATCTCCCAACACACACGAATGTGTGGAAGTGGTCCCAAGGCTGACATTCTGTATAATTGCCTTTGCGGCAGAGTTCATCCTTCTTGCTCAGGTACTATAACTAATTTATTACATGTGTCTTATGTCTGAGCTTGTCAGCACTTAATTATATCCTAGAGAACCGGCTACTGTCCTGACAAACTACTGCGCTCTGTGTTGCTGTTCTTATTAGACATGGAACACTTGCAGCTTAACATTATACAACCAGTAATGCAGCAGCAAATTAGCTCGGGGCAGACTGCAGCCTCCTACAACCCGGAGCTGTGCCATCCAAATGGAGCATGAGGTTTGGGCTCTGCAGACACCTCCAGCGCTCCGGAATAACAGCAGCAGCTGAGACCTGAGCTGTGGGTTCAGGCAACCACTCAGCAAACCAGGCAAACTCATCCACCCACTAGCAAGCTGGAAACTGTATTCATACAGGTACTTATATGCACAGGCTCTCATGTTTAAAACATTCAGTCCCGCCAAAATTCATGTCGTTTAAGGCCAGTATATACCTTTATGTAGCTTTATGTGACCTTTTACAACCAGACAGTTATATTTCAGCCACTCACCTTATATTTGATGCCAGTAACTTGTGTTTGGCTAGAGCATGTCTTTCCAGAATGGCTTGTAGTTTAGATTCATAACAAAATGACAGCTTTGGGATCTTGAGAATCAGTACAAGGCAACTTCATTTGAACAATGTTAAATTTTCAGTGGCCGCAATAACGCAGTTTAAAACATGTGTGCCATTTTGCAGAATTATTCTGGTTTGGTTTGTTTAAGCTTTTCAACAGTAACTGTTTTACTTCACTTTTGGCAGAATATTCTTCTATATGTAGAGACAGAGTCAATCTGTTCATTATAAATGGTTCAGTTTAAATCAGACACACTAAAGCACTCAGTCCAAGGCTTACTTAAATTATTAATTGCTAAATATATTTTCTCCCACTCACCCTTTTTCTTTTAAACATTTAGTAATTTATTGTTTAATAATGTCATGCCACTGCTACTGTGGACACCCCACTTTTCAATTTTCACCAGAAAGACACACCCTTTGCTCGAAGAGCTGCTCCCTGTAATGCCACATTTTCTGCGCCCCTCTCTTCCATGGAAGCATTGAGATTGTAGGGAGGATCTGTATGTTTGGGTTTGGAAGCTGTGACTTACTGGGAAAAAAGGAAGTGGACATTCCTTCTTTGCGCGAAATTCTCTGGGCAGGCCACATAGATGCAGGAGCAGACACAAGAATATGCTTTTTCAGATAAACTTCTATACACACAGCAGCATTGAAAATTTGAATAGCTCACACACCCTGAAAGCGGCTTAGAGAAAGCATTTCTGGATAGTTTAACATCTACGCCAATAAAACCATTGGTTGAGCTGGTCTTTTTAATGCTTTGTGTGCCTTGGAACACACTTTTACTACATGCAGTAGTGTAACTTTGAAGTCAGCAGAGCTCTTGGATTGGCACAGTTATAGTGCTGCGCGAGTTGTAACATCCTGGAAAATCCCTTTTAAATGCCAGACTAGGACTTGGAACATATCCAAGCATTTGCAGCAGGCACAGCAAAACAGCTTTTGGAATTTAGCCTCTGTACTATGCAGGCACTTAAAACGGCATAGACACTTTCAGTAAAGCTAAGAGCACTCGAAGTCAAGCAGCGTAAAATAACCCAGGACACTGGATTAACTGGTGTAAGATTCTGCATGGGGAAATTACGTGCTTGCCTGCTGGGTGAACAGCAGAGAGGGAGATTGCTTAGGAAGCTAAGCCTCAGGTTCAGAATAAACAGACTGACAGTGATACCAATTCTTCCGCAGTGGCTGGATAGGGATTTCTGGAGGAAGACTTTTTAACTAGGAGAAGTTCCAGCTGTTTGCAGGTACTAATGATCTGAGTATCCCAAGTGCTAATTGATAATGAGAGCAGATTTCATTCCACAACGTGCTACTTCTCACGCTAGTGAGAGAGCCCTGCTTTCTGGCTGCAGTCAGCTGCTGCTCAACACAGGAGCAGTTTCAGCTTCAGGCTGCCAGCTGGTAGGAAACTTCTGGACGATCCCGTGCCATCAGCCATGGCCTGAGCAGGAACCCCTACAGCTATGAATTCATTTGGGATCAGCCCCAAAATCAATAAGCCTGTAGCTAAACCTATAGCTACAGATGTCCAGATCCCTAAACCAGATCTGGCTAGCTATAAGCAGCTCATTTTCATTTAGGTGAAGAGCAGCTATAAAACTTCAAGCCAAGTCCTTCAATTATCTTTCCAAATTTAAGTTGTTTACAGAAATTAAAATTAATCCTATTTTATATTGTATTTCTGGGTCCTGCAAATCAGTAGTCAAGCTGTTGACATTGCAAAGCAAGCTCAGTTTTTGTTTAGAATAGCTATATACCTTTAAGGCAGTCTTTGCCCTAGGAATGCCTCACCCTTGCTGTTGTACACTGTGTTATGCCCTCATTAGCTAACTCACTGCTGTAAAGGGATATTGTCTGATGCGCTTGGGCAACACTGGCAGTTTTACTAGTGTCTTGCATGCTGGTTTTTATAAGTGTTTCTGAATCTCAGAGTTTGAAGAACCGTCTTTCTAAGTGTTAGGGTATAGTTTTACAAAAAATAGTGAGTCTGAACTTCTAGGACTACTACTGCCATGCTTATTGTAGCGTGAGTTTAGCGATAAGAACGTATGCTTTGGTTCCAGACTCTTTCCTGATCTTCTGATGTCACCTTTATTTGATGTAATTTTTGCAAGATGAAACAATATTAAAGTGTAGCAATTCTCATGTCCCTAACAGGCTAAAATGCCAGGGTTTCAGCAGTATATAAAAGCAAAAGAGAAAAGCAAGTGTGGATGTGACAGTGTAGATGAGCAACTGATGACAAATTGAGCAATGTAAACCAGTTTTTTACCGTGTTCTAAAAAACTGAAAGTTCAGAGTCATCATCTCCTCAGGAACAAACCTGTTTTTCCCCAGCTCCTGGAAAAGCTTGTTTTCCTACATAATTCTAGAACAGCTGTATGCCACTGGGACAGTGAGAGTCTGTGAGCCTATAAAGATGATGCCCAGTGGCTAAGGCATAATGTAAACCATGTTGAATACGAGGAAGAGACCTTGAGCTCTGCTTGCTGAACCTGGGAAATCACCATAGCGAGGCAGGGAGATGTCATGTTGGTAGATAAATGGATGCTTTTGATACCGAAGGCAGGAACTGAAGGTCACAAATGCACATGTCAACCTCCATTTGTTGTGATACATCCTTTTGCCCACTTGCAACTTAAATTTTTTTCGCTTTTATAGCTATTCAGGTGCCAAAATCATTAATAATGTAAAAGATGAGATAGTAGGCAGAGCCATAATACTCTAATACAGATGATGGGAAAGTCAGAGACGAACCCCAGACTTATGGGAAACCACAGGTCACAGAAGATGAAAATGAAAACTTGATCTGGCGATACAGTATCCACCTGCTCTCTTTCACCCTGTCCCACTTACAATGCTTCCAGGTGTCCTAACAGTTTTGCTACAATTTCTGCTCATCGGGTGGATGTATTTTTTAACTAAATATTTACACAGACTGCTCACTATTTCCTTAAAGGATATCGGAATCTTGAAGTCCATCAGCATACTACATAGAAAATGCCTAGATTATTTTTGCCTGCATGTCGCACTTGACACATAGCCAAATGAAATTTCAGCTACGCTAAGAATGATGTCCCAGCGATCTACTTGTCTTTGCATGGACATTACAAGCTCCATAGATTTTATCCACAAATTTTGAAAGCTTATAGTCCATTTTTTCCAGGTCATTAATAAATTTAAGTTGTTAATCTCAAAAGGAAATCCTAGAATGCCCAATTATTATCTTTGTTTCACTGCAAGATGCAGTCATTCCCAACAACTGTTTTTCTTAATGCTGGATTTTGTGTTGAAACCACACATTTAACGTCCTGTTCTGTGTGCCATCATCTAGGTGTTATCTTTGTGTCAAAACAGTGACTATTCCAGACAACGTGTAAATTCATATTACAGAGTCCTCCTCTCTATTTGTTGCGTTTGTGGCTCCAAGAGGTCATCTGAAGATGTGTTCACAAAGAAACACTGTTGGTGAAACTTGGAAATCAGTCAAGAAAAAGAAAACCCTGAAATACTGGGGGCTTTATCTAACAAGGAAGGATTACCAGGAAATTTTCTATGAAAAATAATATATTGAGTGGTCTGCTGTAGCATTCTTACATCACAGCATCTTCACTGGACATGGTTAGAAATACAATGTTTGCAATTGTTTATGCGACATGAAAACTCCAAACGACCCTCAGTGGCTGCTTAGCATTTCCTCCAAAACTTGTGCGGGAGCCATAGTTTCTTTCTGGGGTTTGGGGCTTTAACTGGAAGCATTTACTTTCGAAGTAACATAAAGGGAAGCCTCCAGACTTTTCCCCTTCCCCTCCAAGAGGATTTTTAGGTCTTGACTAGTGTATACAAACAAAAGATGATTGATGAGAATATTCATTCTCTGCTGCTTGTTTCATTTACTAAGCACTTGGGAAGCAGATAAAAAAATGTAAACCAAAATAAATTCCTAATATTTCATGTGCAAGAAAGAAAAATCTTCCTGCAGAATGCTCTGAAAGCCCTATAAAAATGTTGTATCAGGAAAATAACGGCAGCTCTTTGGGAAAGGGATTTGTTGTTGAGATGACTGACTTCCCAAATACTTCCTCAGAGTTCATGATTCATATTTATGAGCCCTCAGCCAGAAACCCAGGCATTCAGACAACTCATTACGTTACTAGCACGCCACTAGCAGGATATTACCAAGGTGCTTCGTGGAGCTCTCTTGGTGTGTTGATGGCAGAGGTTAGCATGTGCTGACAGAGAGTAATTCACTTCTCTTTGTTCACATCACTAAGAAAGAGTTTCCCGCTGGGAAAATCTTGATACCTGATGCCATGAAAACACAAGTAAACAGTCAAGTTTTATAATCAAAATACCAATTTATTTCTCTTATACTCCATCATCCCAAGCTGCCAGTGCTGCCCCATGCACAGGTACTCTACAACTGCCCACTCACACAGAAGGGCAGCGTCTAACATGCAGCTATTGCTGATGGACAGAGTTAACTGCCTGAGCAACGGGACAAAATGAAAACTTATTTATGCCAAATACCATGTCATTATGAAAGATGCAATTCTGTTTATTCTTACTGCACTGGCAGCCAAGCATTCACTGATTGTGGCTCTGCAGTCCAAAAGCTTCACTTGTGACTCTATCAAATGTCAGAAATTATGGTATTTACTAAATCTCATTCTATATTCAAGAGTGGTGATAGCTTAAAGAGTAGGGTTCTACCTGTTACAAGGTCAAAGAGAGTCATAAAACAGTATATACAATAAACGAGACTGGCTGTGCACATCTTGAATCACATGTCGCTGGGGGAAGAGGTGTCCCCCAGAAAGGAAGCTCAAACCAAGTGTGTGGGAGGCAGAGTTGGAGAGACCACTGCAAAACAAGCATATTCCTTTTTCCCTTCAGAGGCCTCCCATCTGGAACAGTACAGGGAAGAGGAACAGTTCATATTGTTGGTGGCCCATTGCTAGCAGTAGTCTGCCATCTGCTGATCTGCGCAGCTGTGTTTATAGCCTTCAAGGTAAAGCAGTCATCCATCTTTTCCCACAGTCTGCTCTTATTTCAGTGTACGCTGGTACATGAGAATATGAAATGCAGTGTCTACTCATCTATGCTACAGTCAAGCAGAAGCCAAAACCACAGGATATCAAAGTGCAGCTGACCATTAGATTAAGATGCTTGAATCTCTGTCAAAAAGCCGTTCCCTAGAGTTACAGCTTTGAACTAATGCAAAAAAAAAAACCAAAAAAGACAACAGTTTACCCTAAAGTATCTTCCTGCAACCAACAGAAAGTGGTTCTTGAAACAGTCCAGTAAATTGCTGCCTTTCTGACTACTGCTCAGGCTGCCAAGGAGTTCCATAATCCAGCAGAGTTAACCCCTTCTTCCTACACAGGCAGTCCCTACATTTGTGATGTGCAGCTGCTTCCTTCCCTCTGCTTGGAGCTAGCATTCTTCCATCAATTCTTCCTGTCCATGAGTACTGACAGAGCATGTGGTAACTCCGTTTGTTGCATGTGGCCAGCCATACAATTCCATTATGCAAATGGCAACGCTGATAATTAAAAGTGTTTATCAAGTAACCACAGAGGAACAGGGCTCTCCTCAATGACCAAGCCGCACTCTTCATCCTTGCGGGACTATATAATGTGCCTATCTGTTATCTTTGCTACAGTTGTCTTAGTAGTTATACAAGACACTGGCTTACAGTCAGGATTTTTCTAGGATATGTCTGACTTTCATAGGATGTTGACAAAATAAGGGCCTTTTGCAATTTGGCATTTCACATCTGGAAATTAGCTTTGTAAATCCAGCCTATTTCTCCTTCCTTTTCTGAAGAAATTAACTTTTGAAAGATGAGACCTTCAGCTAGAGAAATGGAAGGGCATGCCTGTCCAGCTCACATGCAGAAAAGAGGTTTCTATGGGACCTATTATAATGTTGGTGTTTTCTCAGATCTCTTTCTTGAAAGAAGACAAAATCCCACAGAAAATCATACATCAAGATGCTTTTGAGTACCCACCAGCAATGTAAAGTTTAAAAGGAAGGGAGAACAGAATGAGTACTAAAGTACTAAAACTCTGAAATGGTTTGACTTTCACATAGGAATATGATACCACAGATTTTTCACTCACAACCACTTTCTATAAACAGAATTAAAGGGCAAAATGACAGGGAATTCATCTGAAAGGAAAAATTTGAGAGAAAACAAAAATGGGAGTTCAGATATTTTAGAGCAAAGAAGTCAAAGCAAGTCAACAAGCAGAGAAGTCCTGCGGGAGAGGCACCAGCTGAGGAGACTGGAAAGCTTGTATCCCGTTTGTCCGTACTGCATGTGCAGCCTGAGCAGTAACACTGCCCATTTCACTGACCAAGTGACTTAATCTTATACTCGAGTAACCATATACCTTTGGAAGGAGATGATGTTTTACTTTACATATATACGAAGAAGTAATTCCCTTTTCTTCAATTAGCCTTAAGCTTCCAGCCAGGATTCAAACAGCTGTTTCCTGGGGAACAAAACTCTAACCTACCAAACAACTGGTAAGGGCACCAAAGCGCTACCAGAGTGTAAAACCTATTATTTGTCACTCAGACTACATTTATGCTGGCACCTCTGAAGTTCATCAAAATTATTTTCTCAAAAATCTCAAAACCAATTAACAATTTGCCAAAACCAAAACAAATTTAGTAATGCTTTTGATGACCCTGAAAAGATTTTTCAAGAAAATGATATGGTCAAAGTTTTCCAGATATCCTGTCTCCCAGTTGCTAGCACTGTAAAAATAATGAAGATCTAGAACTAATTTTTGTTGTAATGAAGTTATTTTACTCTTTTCTTGCTGAAAATATGATACACTATTTCCTATATTCCTTTTGAATTTTTTTTAGGGAGTAAGAAGGGTGACAACATCAGCATAACAACAAATAAGTGGCAACAAGCCAGGAGTAAACTTAGAGAGAAATTAGGAGAAGGTTGCCTAACCTTCAGACAGATGAGGTTCTCTTACAGCTTTCCAGTTCTGCAAAATGACAAAATGGCACAACTATTTGTTAAAAGAAGTTGGTAAATTTACTGAAAACACTGTATGACCCTGACATCCCGCTTGAACTTGATGACATGGTTCACATGGCTAGAGCAAAACACATCTGACAATTCTTCTTTACCGCTACTCCTGGGTCTGATACTTGATCCTAGGCAACTCACCTTTTGTGCGATTCCCTTTTTCACAGGGATCTTGGAGAGCTTCACTGGATAACACTATGAGCAGGCTAGGAGTCCTCAAGTATAAGCAAGGTGGGAGAAAAAAACAGATTTACTTACACATATAAAGATCCTTGACAAGTGCTGACAGTTGTTAATTGCTACCTCTGTTATCTTTTCCCTCCCATTAGAAAACACTGTCCTCAACAGAATATAGTCAGAATTTATTTAATAACATTTTGAGGGGAGAGAGAGAGAAAGGAAA
This sequence comes from Opisthocomus hoazin, assembly GCF_030867145.1. Classification (NCBI taxonomy): domain Eukaryota; kingdom Metazoa; phylum Chordata; class Aves; order Opisthocomiformes; family Opisthocomidae; genus Opisthocomus; species Opisthocomus hoazin. The sequence continues at coordinate 17,885,027 of NC_134426.1, forward strand.
AGATGACAGAAAATGTTGCAGTCACTTGCAACTGCTAAAATGTGTCTTGCTGGCAGCTTCATTTGGAGGAAAAATAAAATCTCCAGTAAAAGTGATTTATCACAATGACACATTTCAATGCAGAGCTCAGCAAGAGCCACTTAATACACGCACAAAAATGAGAATAAGAGTCAGAACACAGAAGAGAATAAAAACCCTGCATTTCTGATACCTTCAGAAATGACAGTCCTCTTCTCCATTCCCCACAAAAAAGGTAGCTTTTTCACCAGGCTTCTGATCCAAACCTCTGTCAATTGCGCTTTATCCATTCATCTGGGTTTTTTTTCATTGAAAAGCACTTATTCTTTTATGTTCTTTTTTTTAATTCGTGGTAAGTTAAAAAAAAATTGTATCATGTAAAAATGTTGATAAAAAATACCAAATATTTTAAAAGTTTAGGTTTCTAATGAAATTGAAATGGAAACGTCTGGCTATCATTTTTTCCCCCAGAAAGTAATATTCTTAAACCTAACCTAACTTATTTTTAGCATTTTCATTTCATCAAAAAGCAATTTTCTTTGGAAAAAACAGGGATAGAAAGCTTTTGATGAGACATTTTTATATAAAACAAATGAATTAGTAAGTCCTCATGAACTTCCTGTTTAACACCGTATTTGTCATGATAGCAATAACAGAATCTTCGTCTGTCTGTTCTAAAATCACTAGCTTTGCTCTCGCATGTAACAGCCAGTTTTCATGAGGTGTTAGCAGAAGAGGACCAGACACAGCGGCAGAGGTCTGATGGCACGCAGAAGGCTGAGGCACACACACCCACAGCTCTGCACTCCTTCGCACACTATCTCGGTCACACAAGTCTAAAGTTCCTGTCTAAAGGCAGTGAGGGCAATGATGCACAGGAATTGCTGACTTCGCCTCTTCTCAGCACCTAGCACTTGGGACAGAAAGTACAACCTTTCCTTATGGCGTTGTCCAAGCTCACAAAAGACGACATCGCTAGTTCAGAGGGGGGCACAGTTCATGCGGTGTGTATCTCCCGATACTGCGACCTGCTCAATGCACAGACAGGACTGTTACAGTGCTAAAGTGAAGCAGAAGTGTGAGACAGAAACATACTCACAGTTCCTTTCCCCTCTGTGAAGGAGTTCATTAAAATATTTTTCAATGCAAGTGAAAGCTGGCCAGATGACAACTCAGAAGTCATCAGATACTGTCAAGGCTTCTTAAGAGGAAAAAAAGCACAGGTGTAGCATTTATAAGCTCAGCATCTTGCCAGCAACAAGACTCACTAGGATCCAACTACATGCTGAAGAATGGCTCCATTCACTCACCTGCAGCATAATCCTGACAACAAGGCCAGCTATTCATTCTTGTGCCCTAAGCAAAATCCTACAAAGAAAGACAGTTTTATCTGGCATCGGTTGCTATGGGTATCAGTGCATCTTGCTTTTAAATTAGCTCAGGTGTGATTTAAACAGTAGCAGTAAGGGATGTTGTGGAATTTTAGAAAGCCTGAGGACACAGTTCCCTTCAGAGATCAAATTTACAGACATTATATTCAACAGCATATCCTAAAAAAAAAAATTCCTTGATAGGCACAAACGCTGTTACTAGTTGCATTGGGACAGAATTGCAGTAATTCCACTACCTTAAAAGTTCTTCTCAATTTAAATCACCAAAAAGATAGAGATTTATGTATCTTGGTTCCAGATTTTCAGTTCTGTCAAAAAAAGCTGGGGAAGCAATAAAAATAGCAGCAAAGCTAAGCAATTAACACTGTCTACTACTCCACAGACTACTCTAGTATAAAACAACAGAACCAGCAATAAGCAATCTCAGAGCAGCAGAGGTTGTGGGAATTAAGTAAAACAAAGCACATGGATTAAACAAGGAAATCAGTGAAATGTCAGAGAAAGCTTCTATTTGAATACTGCATAGTAAACACATTTAATATAGTAATATACATTTGTGTCTTCAAATAAATCATAAGTGACCAATAGCAAAATCAAGACCAATGAAGACCTTAATGGTAAGCAACTGAAAATGACTGCAGTTGTATCTTTTGCTGCCTTGTGTACAAAATACCAGAAGAATTGCCCAACAGATGCAAAAATAAACAAACTAACAAATGATTAAACAGCTCCCTGGCTGAGCTTTGTCTGCCAAATCTCTGCCTGGAGAGGACTTTTATGTCCGTGTAATGAACCCTCAAAATTATGGACTTACAAAGGAGACAGCTGCTTAACCATAACGGTAATTACCCTGGTCAGATTGCAGAGCACCCAGCCTTGAGGCTGCGGCTCAGGGCACCCATGTCGTGCAACACATGAGGACACAGAGATGGAGCTGAATTGGTGTCGCTGCACAGAGCCTGTAGCTGACACATCCGCATTGTTTGTCACAAGAAGTGTGAGGAACAGGACAAAGCAGTGTGCTTGGCTGACAGCGTGCTGGCCTTCTCAGGGAGGATTAAAGGCTGAGAGTGTGCTTGCTAGAGGCCATTAGGCACCATCCTAAGGTGGTGGGGGATACTGGAAGTGACCCATTGCGGCCCAGCTCACACATCCTACAGCTTGTGGCAGTTTTTAGCCTACGCTAAGAGTTAGTGGGGGCCAAGTTGAGAGACCATCCTAGGCTCCAAAAGCAGAGAGGTAGTCCCGAATACCTGCGCTATTAATGCTGAAATTATCATTAGTGCACTTCTATCATCCCAACGGCCTATGGACCTTGAAGCAGCTCTGGGTGCACTGCTGTTTGTCTTACTGATGAGTCTCACTGATCTCCACAGAAGGCGGTGCAGGCCCATCTGCTTCAGTGGAACTCACTATTTGAAGAGAGAGCAGAGTGTGTCCTATCGCAAGTACAATGTGTCCTTCTCTGGCAGACGTTACAGCTGGGGCCAACCTAGATAAAAACTAGTTGAGTGTCGTTCTTGTGGTCATCTGGCAACTTGGGAGTGGTCAAAGCTATAAAGCAGGAATCCCGACTCTCAGTTTTCTATTCTAGTTACCAGAAAAAACCCTGCTTCTCACAAGTGCTATTTTCCATATTTATCTTGATTGCCTATATAACTATGAATAGTCACAAATACAACGCTCCCTAAATTCTTCTTACGCTCATGTTTTCCAGTAGGTGGAGGCTGAGACTCTGTTCACAGGGAGAAGCTTTAGTTAATACCAGACCACTTGTTGACTTAACTTCACACTCCTGTGAATACTGACTAGTAGTGCTTACTGCTGCAAGTTATTGCTGAAGGTAACATAGCCAAATCCTCAGTTATACTTCAGCACTGGAGAGGGGTGAGGAAGAAAGTGGCAAAATCCAAAACACAGCAGCTACTAGGAGGAAAAATAACTCTGTCCCAGCCAGAACCAGGACAGACTCCCATTACTACGGATCCTGCCTCAAGTGGTGGAAGCCACCAAACTGAAATGGACAAGTGCTCAGCCTTGCAGAGGAATTACCATTTTGATGCGTCTATACCTGAGATAAATCATGAACTATTTATTCAGCAGCTGACAAAGGGTACCACTTGCTAACAACATCTGCCCTGTAATTCCATACTGGCACGACAATTTTTGGCTCAGTGATCTGCAGTGTTCACTGCACAGCATCAGCTACAAAGCGCTTCCACAGTGTGCAGGAATTGTTCACGTATAAACTGCTCATTCCAGTTAAAAGAGTACTCAGGCTGTAAAAGTTGCTGCAAAACTCATATGCACAACAGGGTGCTTTTAAACCTGTCATCTGCCAAATACATTTTCTGACAGAAAGTGATTGCTGATATGATACTAGATAATTTCTGTATGAATGGAGTTGAACATGGCTTGTAACAGACCAGGACAGTAGTATTTCAAGAAGCAGACAACAGATTAGAGACAAGTGACAAGGCTGATCTCTGCAGCTGCAATTAACTGTCTCTCCTTCAGTCTCTCCTGCATCATTCTGAGAAGGGCTACATTTTCCTCCTGCTGATGAAGGTTGATTAGCAGTCAGGTGGGGAGAGGCTCTGGGAACGGCATGATGCATTAATTAAATCACTTCTACCAGCTAAGTGATGACACTTTGATTTATAGCAGAGCTCATTCAACTAGACACTGGCATTTCCTGGGCACCAAGATGAGGAACAGCCAAGCTGGGAAGCAGGTGGGAGAAGAGAGGACATGCACGTAAAGAAAAAAGAACAAACTGTGAAGCAAATATCTGCAGCTGATAGAGACTATTTTTGAAACAGAGTGCTTGCAGGAGAAGCAAAAATGACCGTGAAACATGAGCTGAAAATAATTTAATTCATGTTGCTTATACAGAGAATATTTCATTTTGTCTGCGTCTATAAGATAAGCTGCTCTAGGACAGCGTCTTGTAAAAATCTCTCAAATTAAACATATTTTGAATTATTTCATAAGGCACATTTCAACCTGACATACTCAGTTTGTGACTATGGGCATGAGTCAGTGCTATCTTCAGGCACAACAGCAGCAATCTCCGAAAAAGCAGGTGGAAATCTCCACAAGGCAGAGCAGGACAGCGATCCAGGGGCCAGTTTTAAATGCTATGCCCCAGCCCGCCCCAGATGCATCATCTGACAAGACTGATGTCTCCTAAATATTGTGTTTCAATTTCTCCCGCTGCCAAAGGGCGATAATGTTATTTCACCAACCTTTGTAAAGGGTTACCTTTATCCAACTTTATCTATTTTGTTTAGGATTTTGACATTTGAAAAGGCTAACTTAAACAGTCTTCCTATTAGCAAGCTTCTCTTTCGGTGACAAGTCTACATATTCTTCCTTGTGAACTCCACGGTCAAAATCACAAAGCTGCATAAAGGAGAAAATACCTCTACACCTTGGAATTTGAAATAGGTCTAAGCGTGATTATCATTACACTAATATTTCACTCACTTTTCTGAGTCAACCATGCTTGGCAATTCTTGGGTTATTTTTGCTTTGAAAACCTAAAGCAAGTATTTTAGAACACTTGGAGTCCAAAACATTCCACTATGCAGGCCAGTGGTATTTTTTAGTGAGACATATCTTGATTTTTTTAAAAGAAAGGAGGTTTGTTTGATCACAATATTGTGTGGGGTGAACATGTTTATATATATATATATATATATATATAAGCTCTTTAAAATATATGGAAAATTTTAGCAAGAATCATTCTGGACCTCAAACTACACCAGGTTCAGTCTAGTTTCACACATGAAGAGGGAACTTTTAAGGAAAACATCAAACAGTAAGGTTGATTTAGAGGATGTCAATTTTTTTGTCAATATTACTACCTTTCTAGTTAACCTGTGTTTCTACAGCAGACAATGGCCTCAGACAGGACTGAGGCCACGTCTTGGTATCTGCTTGCAAGAAGATTTAATAAAAAGAGAATTCTTATTCTCTAACCTTTTGCTAATGAACAAACAAAAAACCCCCACAAAAAAACCACCTCTACTGATATGGCTTCCCTAGCAGTGACCAGTAGCAAAATGACTGCTGTTATTGTAAATCCAAATTCTGATCAGTAAACGATCTTATGAGAGTCTTTGCTTGGCATATGCATCACATATGTTTGTCTTCTCTCATTAACTTTTTCTTATCTAAATTATATCGCTTCTTTCAGCTCAAATCCTTGCTCTGTCTTCTGTAAACAATTTCCACCTCTCTCTCAATGCTTCGTCTCATTTATAGGTGTGATTACTGCTACGCTTGATAATACCTTGAACTTTCCTAGCATACACCCTAGACCCTCCAAGTGCTTTATGGCTAATTTATTGTGGGAGTCAGATATGAGAAAGCCTTTCCAAAAGCAGTACAACAAAGAAATTTGGGTCATAAAGGAACTCTGCAGCAGACCAGTACATAGATCAGTGTTTAACAAATATCATTTGTCCTTGTTAAAGATGTATAATGTATTTGGATTCTTTTGCATCATCAGCTCTTAATAACAAAAGACTTTATTGAACGCTGTATTTGGTAGGTAGCTAGGCGGGGGTCAGGAAAAAAGATAGCTTGCTTTTAAATAGATCCACATGCATCTCCTTTTCATCATTAGAATAAATTTCCAGAGAGGTGAGCAGAGGTTTAGCTGCATGACTCTCATTAATGTTAACTTTATTTCAGTAATGAGGTGAAAGTACAATCACTGGAGCTCATATAATCAGAGTGATGAGACAAAAGTCTGCTGCCGTAAATACTGCTGAAGAAGATGACATTGACAATACTGACAGGTAAGGAAAAATAGGTGTCAGTAGCAAAATGATGCAGTGAGGGTAAAGAACTCTTTTTAAAGGTACAGTAGTAACACTCCAAACTGACAGGAGCTGTTGCAGAGATGTGAATGCACTGACACTGGTCAGAGGACTGTCTGGCAAGACCCCGAGCACACCAAGATTCAGCTTTCCTAGTTCCTAGCAAAAACTGAGGAAGCAGGGGGCTAACAGTCCTGCGCCCTTAAAAGTCATTTAGGGAAGATAAGGAGGATTAACATAGTAGCAAAAAAAAAGAATGTTGAGATAAAAGAAAACAGCTGGTTGTAGAAAACATCAAAAGGTACTGGTGACAGCCCCAGAAGACAATCCCAGTAATATATTGTACCAGAAAGACCTTATACAATGAAAAGTGTGAGAGCCATCATGCCATCGCAGTCCATTACTTTAGGTAATAGAATGATCTGAACAGAATAAGGCTGGGAAGAATTTTATAGTAATTAGCAAACGTGTTAGTGCCCATTTTTCTTCTGCACAACACATGAACAAAAGAAAAGCAGACACAGCCATTAAGGGGAACTGACAGGAAGGAAAAGTGGGAAGACAGGCAATGAGTTGGGTACCTCTGCAGAAATAAAAATAATAATTACATTTTTTTTATTACAAAACCAGTACCTCAGGATTTTAGCTTTGCACTAAAAAAATACCCTGCAGTACTCTGCTAAACATATAGCACATAATCATCCATCTCCAAGTACTGCTAGTAGAGAAGAAACAGAGGAAACACAGTGTATACATTGACTCCACATAATTCTTGCAACATTCAGTACCTCCATAAGCAGCTCAGTATAACTTTATCCAGATACCATAAACATAGAAGTTTTTTAAAATCACGTGGAACCGATCCATTGCAAGCTGTTTGTACTGAATCCATAGTTTTAACCATATAGCTACAAGTAAAGCGTATTTATAACGACATGAACAAGACGTGCTCTTTTCATTTGACTCCAGCATCTTACTGACCCTTTGAAGGCTGGAGCAGAATTGCTCAGAAATTGCTCATGCTCAGCAGCGATTCTAGGTGGTAAGCCCCTCTCACTTTTTGGATTAAGGCAAAGCATATTTGGTTTTGCCATCCTGGCCTGCTGCATTGTTCTAGTCGTTGTTATCGCAGATATCCAACCATAGCAAGAAGAGCCATGACCAGTATGTCTTTGCTGTGTAGACCTGAATTAACTACATCTCACTTTCTTTTGATAGTGACACAGATCACATGCAGCTGCTGCTTCCACTATGAGAAACATGAATTCTGGAAAGCATATTCATTATCTGGCTGTTAAAAGCAACGGAGCATGCAAGCCTCACCCTGCCTGGGCTACCTGAGAAGTCAACATCTCTGTTTGATGAAGTGACTGCCAGCTAGTTACCTTCTCACTCTAACCTTGATGTGGCAGGACTGTGACAAATGCATACAGTGCAACATCACAAAATGTTTCACTGATGCTCACAAATAGCTTAATTTGTTTTAACAGCCTGGTCCCTTGCAGCATTTGCACTGCAAACTCTGGTTTTGAGGACAGAATATATCAACTCTTTATATGCAACCTACCTGAAAGCCAGCTGGCAGGAAGCCAGGGACAATCCTGGCGAGGTCCAAAGCTCTCAGTCTTTACCCAACTTACAGCACTTAATAAATTCCAAAGGAATTCCACACTTCCCACCCCCAGTTTTTTAGTTGTAGGACTCAGGATCAGAAAAATTGACTTTATAAAAATTACAGCTCCTTAACAGATGTTCTGTAGCTGCATATTACTCATGTACCAAAAAAAAATCCTGAATTTCCATTTTCTATACAGAAGCAACGAAGTCCTTCTAGTGTGAAGTTTGATTTTTATATCACTTGCCTTGCAGAAATAACAGGGCTGTAGTCTCCAACTTCCACCATGTTTTCATGGGCCTCTTAATATCCATTGCTGTTTTCCCAGTAGCAGCTGCTGGAGTAAGATGGCCACATAGAAACCTCAGTTTTTACACCAGAAACTAAAACAAAGCCTCTACAGTTGTACAGAGGAACCCAGAACTTTGAAACTTCATTAGTCCATCTTCAGATGATAAACAGGCACAGTTCTCACTTCTTTTTAAATTTATTGTGGTGTTAGGAGTGGACCTGGCTTGTGATTGCTGAACACTTAAGAGTCAGAACTCTCAGCATTCAACACAGCTGCTTGCATTTCTTTATCGCCAGTAAATCACCTCACTTCCAACTGCAAAGCTTTTATAAATAGGAATATGCATGATACAGAGAGAACCCAGCTTGAATTCACAAATTAGCAGCACAGGAAAAAGGCTTGTTGAACACTGAGAACTAGTCTTCCCAGGTGCAACTAGGCAGAGATTCTTGTTCACATATTTTTTTAGAATTACTTCTCAGCATAGGGCTGGGCTTCCATACAGCGAGATGAAGGTTCATGAGTGCAACTCATCCGGCCTCATTTTGAGACAGTAACAGAGTTTTAAGTAACTACTTGGAAAAAAAAAACACCAACATTTAACTGACGCTGCTATTTTGGCATTGCAACAAATTCTAAATACAAACTTATCACAATGAAAGATTGAGATCAGAAAGCATATACACCTTTTTCGTAAGTCATATTTCTCCTGCAAGCAAGCCTCATCTGCTGTTGGTGGCAAGCTAGAATATCGTAATTAGGACAAATGCTTTCTTTGGCAACCTAGAGGTTTTCCGTAACTTTCAGATAGATTCAGGAATCTTGTTGTTGAAAAAATAAGCATATGCTTATCAAAGAAAACCCCATATATCTGAGCTGCATTTGCCTAGTGCGATCCAGGTTCAGGATCTGAGTTCTTAGGTACAAATGAAACCTAAACAGGAAAAATCACACTCTGCTTCCTCACCCAGCTGGCAGCACAGGTGCTGAGAAACACTACTTTTTTCTCCTGAAGCTTTAGATGGGAATGCCTTTAAACACATGCTGCAACCACGACAGTATGAAATTTTTCATGAATACTCAAAGCAGAGGTGGACTGAGATACCAGAAAGCTACAGCTAGCACCAGATTCAAGTGGCGGTGAGGGGAAATTGAAAGGGGGAGAACAAGAGAGACGCCCTCTTACCTCAAAAGCAAGGAAGAGTGCTACACGGCTTCTCCTTACTTAGGAAAGCAACATTGCCTCCATGGGGGAGAAGTACTCCTGTCCTACTTCAACCTTGAGCAACTACAGCTGAGGCAGATCCAAGGCAAAGCAGAGGAAAAGGAGAAAAGATATGAGGAGAGGAGGAAAGGAGATTAAAAAAAAAAAAAAGAGAAACCAGAGCAGTCTGTGAGCTGCAAAGAAAAATGAAAGCAGATTTAGGGGTGGCAGGAGGTTGAAGAGCAGAACCACAGCATTCTGCTGGGAGAAGGAAAGAGGAAAAGGGGGCTCTAAACCGCTCCACCGTCCCGCTGTGCCCCTGGCCCCACGCAGCCAGCAGCCATAGTCTCCAAGCACCGGGCACATAACAGGGCAGCGGTGAGGTAAAGACTTAATTACACTTTAAAACACGGCCTCGTGCATGTTTGTTTTAACAAAAAGAAAAACCCAAAACACCACCACAGCAGGCTCATTCAGCCGTAGTCAGTCAGGGGAAGCTTCTACGCGAGTGTAAACAGAGCTACTGCCGAAACAAAGCAGCACCTCAGTGCCAACACCCCTCGCCGTAAGACCTCACCTGCCGAGGCACGGCCCTGCCTCGCTTTTCCCTCTCAGAGCCACTGCAGGCCGTGCTCCGGGCACGGTTATGGAGGTGTGTGAACAGCAGGAGACCAGTCTGAGAGCTCTGTCCTGCCTCGTCGTTACCTCAGCTCAGGGTTCCCCTCACCCTGGGGCGGCAGCTGAGGCAGGGGGCAGCAGTGTGAGGAGAAAAAGGCAGGAAACGGGGCCGAATGTGGAAGCGGCGGGGGGCAGCAGTGTGAGGAGAAAAAGGCGGGAAACGGGGCTGAATGTGGAGGTGGCAGAGGGGTTACCCCGTGTCCTGGCGCCAGCGAGCCCCGGCCATGGAGGAGCCCCAGCCTTGCCCGCAGAACCGTCCCTTCACACCTTCGGAGCCTGGCTCGCAGGAAAGAGCCTTTTCCCCTGCGGCGTGAGGAGAGTCACCATGACAGACCAGCACACAGCAGCAGCTGAGCAAATTTTCCCCCTACTGTGAGGGTCAGGGGCATTTTATTATTATTTTAGTACAACAGTTGTCACTCGGGTTGCCCGGGTACTGCGGCTATTTTCCCACATTCACACCCGTGATCGCCCCAGAGGCCAAAAGCCCCAGCAGCCCTTGCAGGTGAGTTTACGCAGGGGGTTTGGGGGGCCAGGCCGAAGGCACGGGAGTAGCTCCAGACAGACCCTCCACCCATTTATCCTGGAGCTCTGTAACGACTCCCGCTGTGTCCCCGCAGGCTTGCGGGCCTTGCGCCGAGGGCAGCTCAGCGCTGAGGGCCACGGGCCAGGCTGGCGGCCGAGCGAGCAGGCTAGCACTGGTGTCTCACCGTGCTGGGGTAACCTCTGCTGGCTGCTCCTCGCTGCTGCACCCCTCGGGAAGCTGCGAGCTCGACACAAGAAGCTGAGCAAAGACAGCAGAAGAGGTACCTTACATTTGCTAGCTCATTCTTTTGTATGCATTGCTGCTACTGAGGACTGGAGTTTTTTTCATTTAATGTGTACTTATAAGGCATTGGCAATTTCGATAAATTAAGACCCTATTCATCTATGTATGAACGCATTTGTTTCCTCAAATAGCACAATTTTTATTACTAAACAGCTCTGTAACTGTAGTTTGTAAACAATCTGCATTTTTCAGCTTGAAGATGTGAATACAGCATACCCAGTGTCATCTTACACAGCTGATGGATGCATTTTTATACGTGCAATCAATAGCTTCAGATGCTGCTTTTTTGTGTGTTAAAACAAACCTGTCGCAGCTGTGACATACCCAAGCTCATCCCACTTCTTCAAACAGTGATAAGTCATATCTGTGTAAGACAGTTATTATTAATATCAGTAAGTACATTAAAGGCTCCAGGTAAGGCCGTGGCCTGAAGTCATATGAACTACAACTGCAGAATTTTCTTTTTGCTCTGAGGAGTTTAAAATCTAAACAGATTTTGTGCAGGACAGGAACAGAATGCAGACATATGATTCCCATTCGCCGTGATTCCTATTAGTGTGCCTTATTCTGTAGGTGCATGCAGAGAGACAGAAAGCGTACAAGATAAGTGAGAGCCGGATTTTATTGGAAGCTTCTATTAAATTGGCAAGAAATCAAATGCTAGTCCTCATTTCAACTGTTAACAGTAGAAACAGATTAATTGTAATCTCATCTATGAAAAACCTAACCCTTGCGCCTCCCATTCCATTTGTAACTATAGCTTGTGGTCTTCTATCCCCTTAATTGAAATACATACTAGAAAAGCCTCTAGGAGGCAAGATTTTCAGCCACAATTAACATCTTAATTTTCTCTACTCTGCAACTTTGTATTATTTTACCATAGGCAAAACAGCAGACCACAGCAACAAACATGCTTCAATCTGCAGGCATCCTGAGAATTGCTGCTTAAAACCTCTACTTCTAATCTACTAAGAACCATGATTTCTAAGAAAAAACTCTGTGGCCATATGACTGCCTCAAAAATGGAAAACATCCTGTAGACAATATGCATGTTGCTACAACTCAGACCTTATTTGACCAAAAATGTTAGATAGAACTGCCTGATTAATTAGAGACAGATCAAAAATAAAGAAATAAGTACCTCCCCATCATTCCCTGCAGGTTTTGAAGTTGGCATGTTTTCCCCCTCTGCGTATAGTTGTTTGCCTTGGGGTGTAAAGAAATGCAGAGGGCTCTTATTAAAGCACCAATAATTTGCTGAACTCCATCCTTTGTGGAATGTGCCAAGTTAGAAAATTCCTTTTCGCCTCCTCCCCCACCTCTCCTTGATTAGAATAACTGAAGAACAAATATCACACTGTGGTGCTAGGTTGAAGGATCTAGCGTGTTTGCAGTTTAAGTTACTAGTGCAAGACAGAACAAATCCTAAAGCTCAAGCCTGTCCAGCTAAATGACAAGGGAAGTAAATAAAGCTTTTGCTTCTTAAAAGCATATCAGAACAAAGACCCATGTTTAGGATTTGCTGCGCTTAGTGCTTCATATTCAGAAATTGATTCCTAATAGTTTGTTAGAAAGTTCTCCAAGTGACTAGAACCTGAACACATACAGGAGATATGGTGAAGAGTTCCCACTACAATGAGAAAGATTCAAAAAATGCAGAAACCATGATCCCAACCCATCACCTATTCAGTGTTGGCCTCAAGCCAGAAGTCTGCTTTTGCCTTTTCGGAACTCCAGCCCATCACAGTAAGAATTTTTATTCAGTTCTCCACATACCATCCCAATAGCGTAGTATAGCAGGTTCTTGCAAGGCCAATGGCTCACGTATAAATTCAGCAAAGATGGCAGTTAGTGCTTTGCCCTTCTGCCACAGATTACCGTTTCCAAATTGGTACAGCTAAGTACTATACCTATTCCTTGTCAGACGTCAGCTGCTACCATTTTTCACTAGCATTAATATTCTTGTAAACTACAGAAATCAAGTACACAACCCATTCAATTATCCCCAGCATTGACCTCAGTGCAGATAAGCAGAGCTAGTCACTCCATCAAGAGTTCTCATTAAATCTGCTGCCAAACACAAGACAACAACCTGAGTCTCTTAGCTGACAAATAGGAAGGGGATGTCAGCCAGCCACTGACAACCACAGAATCACCAGGCTATTTTGCAAGAGGGAAAGACATCACTTAAACCACACATAAGTATTACCAGGAAGCACAGATTTGACATTTCTTACCATATCTTCACAACATGAAGCAACCATTTGCATGCCTTTTCCCTGCTCAGTGCACTTTTGCAAAGGGCCAGATCTTCCTGTGCACCACTGAGAGAAGCATGTCCTTTTCTTAGATTGAAATGAAATAGATTTCCTGTTTGCCTCTGCTTGCTTGCCTTTATTGCACATATTCATGTTAGCATCCCCCTCTGCTCCACTGCATTCTCCAACTTACTTTTTAGTACAGTTGCCTTGTAGCTCAAGTAAAGACATGAGAACAGGCAGTATTTTGGAACAAAGACAAATTTTTAATGATTTAACACATAACGTAGACACTAGTTGAACAGCTCAACAACCAGGGAGGGAAGATGCCGCTTCCATCCCATTGAATGGACAATGGTCACAATGCACTTCTGATCACATTCTGTTTTTCTGGGAGAGAAAGGGGCCAGGAATTCCCACTGATGGTTGTCTGAATTAGGTTGGTTCTTATGACTTCTTACAATTACAGCTTCAAGCAGTGGTATCACCTGCTAAGGAATTAATACCAAGTTTGAAAAGCAAGCAAGAGCAAGCCATCAGTATCTTGACCTGAACAGTCATGGTGCAAAACCATGAAGCGCTGGAACACATCTCAGCAGGAACGCTATAATAGACCAACCTGATGGCCTTCCCTGAGGAAAACAGCTATAAAGTGCTGGTACAGAGGTGAAGAATCTGTTTAACACTGAAAAGTAACCTCTGCTACCCTCTGAAGACAGCATTTCACACTGCATCTTCACACTGTATCATATCTGCAGCAGTAAGTTGCCATAGGATGGCAGCAAAGGGGAGACAGATTTTTTCAGCTGGAGAAACTGCTAATGCTAGAGCTTTTGGAAAAACAAGATTTTCAAGAGAATCTGCTGGTGGAACCATTATCTCACTTGACTTCTGGGAAACAACACCGAAAACAATGCAAATTGATTTTATCAGATGGCTGGTAACACTACTTGTTTATATAGTATGTAACTGCAATAGCATTCTATAGATGTTTTGCACCAGGATAGTCCACCACTGTGCTTGCTTGTTTGTTTTTTTTAAGCTTCTGTAGATTGTTTTATTTCAGTCAGGGAATAGCTAGTATCAGTTTAAACCAGCATACAAAAAGTCAAAATCAAGGAGATGGATGGGGTAAAAATAAGAGAAATGAGGCTCTGCAAACAGGAAAGAGCAGCCCAATTTTGTCTAGAGCTTGGACTTTGCCCTGTGACTTGCAGGGGGAGTACAAATTTAGTCAGTGTTTTACAGGTTCTCTACCCATCTTTTCTGCGTTGTGTGGCCTTACGAGGGAGACTGTTCAGATTGCAACTTTAGAGAGCTAGGAGAAATTGTGGGAGAACCAACCCTGCTCTAGTGCCATTCTGATCAGACCAAATTCCAGAGCAGCAAGTATGTCAAACAGCAAATCAAAGCCATCATGACTGTTTTAGCTGAACTCATGCAACAGAGTTGTCCTCAGAGGAGGGCTTGCACCATGTTCTGACATTCTAATTACTTCACGCACAAGGACATCATTAAACTGAAATCCTAGAACAACTCCACACTTTTGCCTCCTGCACAACCAGGAGTGAAATACATTTGAATTACTAAGGCCTGTACAAGTTCAAGCAAACAAATCTTTAGTGCTCCCTGTCAGAAAGCAGACAGGCAGAGAGCTGCTCACAAGACTAAGACTCCTCTTCCACGGAACTGTTGCAGCGTAACAAGGAAAGTGTTCACAGACAGTGAATATCCCATCCTAGGCAGATCCCTGCTCTTCTCTCGTGCCACAGGACTTCGATAGAATAACAACTCCATTGGAGTTCTGAACACTTTAAACTCACCAAGAGGAACATAAGCGCTATAGTGACAAACCCCAATACAATTCCTTTCAACTAAGGAGGAAAAAAAAAATCAATCCATTTTAGTCAGGATATAAAATATCATTTCTACCTGACATAACAAAACAGAGACTGAAAGGCATCAACAACTAGCTATGCAAAGCATCAATACTTTCAGCTAGTAATTCATACAAAATGAATAAATAATTCATAATTACATACATAGTGGACACCATGCACGTCAAGAAGTGCTCCAGAGACAGAAGCACAACAAGCACGCTTTACTCTCTAAAAGCAAAAATCCTCCAATCATTACTGTCACTCTGGTAAGTCTCTGGACTTCAGAGACACAACTGAACCTCCATGTACAGCTGCAAAGCTACATTAGATATTTTTCCTACGATGTTTTATAGCCTAGATCGACTCCATGCATCTTACAATTTAGACAAAGTTTTTAAAGAACCTTCTAGTACTCTAAAGCAGGTGCATAACAAACTGAAGAAAGCAAGATTCAATCCCAGAGAACATAAGTCCCTCGCTTACACTGTACACCCCTGGGCTTGTCCCCAGAAACAACATAAGCCATTTACACCAAGGCTCGTGCAAAGCAACAGCTGCTGTCTTGCTCTTTTGGATTCTAGTCTCCAGTTACTTCCCTTTGTTGGTTAGATCATGCAGCTTTCAAACAGGCAGAAGCTCTGGGGGATATTCGCCATAGCAGTATTTTGCAATGGGATCTCTGTAGGTGTTTTCATGCTGTACGCTCTGTCAGGAAGAGGAGAAGAAGCTTTAACAGTACACACATTGAAACAATACATCCCTTCACTGAGGGCCAAAACCCAGAGCATTTATACACATGCAAAAAGATTCCCAAATTCTTCTACATATTAGAGTATCATCTGGAGTCTAACACCGCTGCACTCCCAACATTATAAAAGACAGTTGCTATATCAAAGCACTTTAATGCTGAACCCAGAACCTCCTCTTCAGGAGGCTACCCAAGTTGGTGGGAACAGATTCAATATTAAAAAAAAAATACATATATATACACGTTTGGCCAGTATCCTCAAATGTCCTAAGCAAGCAAGGCATAATGAAGTTGCTACTTGAGATGTGTGCACGTTTTTTGGTAGAGCTCAGATACTATGGAGGGGGGAAAAAAAAAGCTTTGAAGACATTTAGAATGCTACTGCTGTATTAAATAGTCACGCTGCATAACATGTCCAACAGCACTTGCTAAGAGGGCTGATGCTTGCTTAGACTGAAACTTCTAATAAAGTCACATGGATAACAGAAATTTCCTCTGTTCTTAAAAAGAAAAAAAAAAAAATCACAACAGACTTTTGAGTTACAATGCAGATGACTGTCAGCATATGGTAAGTCTAAAAATGTACCACAGAGTAAATAACGTTCTGAAGCTACTGGGAACAACTCTCACAGTTCTCATCCTTACGAGATCCTCAGCAGTCACCAAACTCAGCCAGTCTCGTTTTAGTTAAGCATCTCTTTTCTAAAGAGAGCATACAACTCATCCTGCTCTCAACACACACTTTGCCCTTCATTTACCATTGATGTTACTATTTCACCTTACAAAGGAGAGGCTTGCCTTCAGATTAGCTCTCAGCCATAGCTTCAGCTTTTATGGACATGCCGGTGTGCATGCAAGCACAACAGACCAGCCATTCACAGGACAAAGCCAAGGGCACTTGTGGGGTATTTTTCCATTTTTGAGCCCTGGACGTGTGCTTGCATCTTACCTGTGATGAAGTCCTACATTTCGCCAGACACAACTCAAAGCGATCTTCCACTGCCATGAAGAGGTTTTGGAAAGCAATAGCTGCCCGGTTCAAGAAACGCTCCAGAAGATGTTGCTAAAGTGGTTAGCAAAAAAGACAAAACAAAAAAATCACAGACACCATACTTTAAAACAAGGAGTAGTCAAGGCCTACCTTAACCTACACAGCTCAAGTATCAGAGGAATAGTAAGCAACTCCACTTCAAATTTCTAGCAAGCACTGAAAGGTTAACGCACCACGGAACCCCAGCAGTAGGAAGAGACTCTAGAGAGCCTAACAGAACACAGGGAAGTGCTAATTGTAAAAATTGATACTGGCTGGAATAGCTTTTCTGCAATTATTTCCCTTCAGCAAATGCAATTGCCCTGAAGCTGAAACATTTTGCGAGGCTCCTGTATTTCCTCTCAAGGGTGGATTTTTCAAAAGCTTTATTTACAGCTGCCATATGGTCCTTGAAGGCTTTCATCACCCTCCCAAGAAAAGCAACTCTCCCCTCTAAGGTAAAAGCTCCTGACAAACAAGCACTTTTAGCCACAGAGGAACCAGAGGACACCTGAAAAGCAGGAGAAGGTCCACGCACCTTGTTGGGCTGCAGGCAACAGGACACACAGTACTCGTACACACTGCAGCAGCCGTTGGGAAGGCAGCTGTCACAGCTGTGCAGCTTCGTGCTGGGCACATTGACATTACAACAGCCATTGACCAGCAGGTCCTTCCTCTCACAGATGTAGCCTGAAAACCACAAAAAGTAGTAACAATGGGCAAGACGTACTCCTTTTTATGTTCCATACAAATCTACAGAAAGAACACATTACTTAAGAGCATGTTTATTTCTCATTTAGTAGATTATGATCCCCCTCAATTTGACTTAAGTCCTAACTAGCACTCCTTTGAAATAACACTTCGACATAGAGCTGAGTTCCACAACAGCCTGATGTTGCCTGCACAACTATTATGTACCTCCTCTAATGCGCTGTATATACAGTGTGAGTATTTAAGTGCAGAATACTTAAGTTTTGGCATAACTCATTGCTGTGATTGGAAGGGGAAAGGTGATTGGTGATGATTGTACTGGAAAAAGCTATGACGTACGTTCAATCAACTGGTCTGTGTCTGTATAACTCTCTTTGCAGTTCTATATGAAGAGACTTAGATTCATCCATGCAGGATAGCTGTAATATTACTTGTTCAGCGGAATCCTTAATGGTATAGAACCACAGTGTATGTTGAGCAGAATCTTTAGTAGTATAGAGCCACAATGTATGTCGTTATGGAAACTGGACTGCCACAGCATTAGCACAGCAGGCTTGGGTCCAGCTGGACCCAGCTCAGTGCGCAGAATCAGATCAGCAGCATCTGCAGCCACAGCAAAATTAACCCAGTCTGAGGAGAAAATGCCAACAGCTGAGGTTCCACAGTGAGAATGCCTTAATAAAGGGCAGTCCTTACTTGGAAGTGCCATCAGCAATCAGACAGGCAAAGCGGCATTCAACACTGCGATATGCAGAATAAATTCTTAGTAGCAAGTATACCCAGTTCATCTGTAATGAGGAGCTTCCCCTGCACAGAATTCCTGCACTGGTTACTCAGCTGACTGCCGTTTCCCGAACTGAACTTCACCTTCCACACAATCGGCTGCTCATGCTCTTGCACCTGGAGGAGATTCCGATCTCTCACCGTCCTCTCTTCCTGCAAGGAAAGGCAGCAATGCACCCCAACATACAAGTTCCTTCTGCCGTTCCCACCCACGTGCTTTTCCCACAGCTAAACGCGCCTAGTAGTTGTAAATTCAGACACCAGTGGTGTGAGCAACACATTACTTGCAGTAGCTTGCTTTTTGCTACACACAGCATGGAAGCAATGCAATCCAGTAAAACGGGGGTAGGCAACCTCACCGCAGGACCTGCTAGCGCAGCTGACCTCGGTTCTGGCAGCCACAGAAGTAGCATGTGTTCTACTAAACAACCACAGGTACACACGTTTCCCCTTTGCAAGCCCCTCGCTGGTGGAATTACGGTTCACAAGAGACATTACAACAGAGCAATCGAGTGCCTTCAAGATTATTTGCCCCCCCGCCCCAGTTTTGGTTTCAAACACCACTGCCGTCAAACACAGTCTCAGACAGGGGTTTCTGTAACTCTTCTTTAACAACTAAGATGCAATTCTGTCCCCGGAGGTCAGTGCCAGCCCTCGCAGAACACGCGTTCCCCGGGCCGGGGGCTGTTCCCAGCCGGGTCGGGGGCTCCGGGAGGGCACTGACCTGCTTGAGGGTGCTGCCGAGGAAGTACACGAGGGAGAGCCCGAAGACGATGGCGAGGACCCAGCGCTTCCTCAGCAGCCGCCGCCACAGCACCGCTCCCCAGGGCACCATGGCGGCGCGGCGGGCGGCCCGGCCCCGGAGCCGCGGGCTGGGCCCTCAGCCCCCCGCCGCCGCCGCGCCCGCCCGCCGCACGGAGGGAGAGGAACGATGGGGGTAGCGCTGATCCGGCACCGGCATCCCCGGCTTCGGCGGAGAGAGGGCCGGCGGGAGGGAACGCGGGCTGCGGCTGCCGCGAGCGCTGCCACCGGGCCCGGCCTCCCCGCCTCTCTCCCTCCCCGGGAGGGCGGCCCAAGCGCTTCCGCCGGGCGCGGGGGCGGGGGCGGCGGAAGCGGCGGCTGTGCGTGCGCGGAGGGGGAGCGGGAGGGGCCGCGGCCGCGCCGGGCGAGGGCGGTGCCGGTGGCCGTCCCCGGGGCCCGCACGGGTAGGTACGGGGGCCGCGGCCTCAGGGGCCGGGGCTGCTGCTCCCCCGGAGCCGCCTGGCTTCCCCCCCCGCCACTCTGGCGGGCGGCTCCTTCCCCCGGCTAGCTGGGAATAACAGGCCTCACCTGTGTGTGTGCGTGTACAGATATATGTGTGTGTGTAGCTGTATCTGTAGATATGTGCCTGTATATATAAATACATTTATGTCTATGTTTATTTATTCCACACGCGCAGACGTGTGTAATACGTGGAGAGAGTCCAGAGGATGAGGAGGGGACTGGAGCATCTCTTCTGCGAGGAGAGGCTGAGGGAGCTGGGCTTGTTCAGCCTGGAGAAGAGAAGGCTGAGAGGGGACCTAATAAATCCTTATAAATATCTGCAGGGTGGGGGTCAGGAGGACGGGGCCAGACTCTTTCCAGTGGTGCCCAGCAACAGGACAAGGGGCAACGGGCACAAACTGAAGCAGAGGAAGCTCCAGCTGAACACGAGGAAGAACTTCTTCCCTCTGAGGGTGACGGAGCTCTGGCCCAGGCTGCCCAGGGAGGCTGTGGAGTCTCCTTCTCTGGAGATATTCCAGCCCCGCCTGGACGCGGTGCTGTGCAGCCTGCTCTGGGTGACCCACAGAGGTCCCTGCCAACCCCCACCATTCTGTGATTCTGTGATTCTGTAATACGGGGTTGAAGCACCAAGGGTTCCTGCTCCGCTCTGTCCCTCCCAAGGCGATCCAGGGGTGAAACTCGCTGTGCTGCGGTGAAAATGACTCTGTGCGTGTGCTTCTTACAGATGCACCTGTTTGAGCACTGTGGTCCAGGTGCCTCACAATCATCCAGCTTGAAGGACCTGTGGTGAGTTTGGAATTTGGAGCGCCTTGGGTTATCTGAAGGACTCCACGTATGAGATGTCTGAACCCTCTTGAGCTTCCCTCTCTCCCACTGTGGCACCTTGCACCTCTGGTTAAACCTGTTGTTCAGGTACTGTTAAAAAATGACCAGGTGTTGAAAGATGAAAACCCCTAATCCAGAAAAGGCAGAACCCATCAGCATTGAATCTGAGTGCCTTTTGGAACAAAGTCCATTTAAATTTTATCTGATCTTAATCTGTAAGACTCTGGACAGAACAGATTATTACATCTCATGAAGTCCTGCATCTTCAAAACTTAGCATTCATGTCACTGTCCCCTTCATGGCTGATACCAGAAGAAAAATTGTCTCCCCATAGAGCTGTGTGTCATTTTAGAATGTGATTTCACCCTGCATTACAATGTAGTAGACTTCTACTGGTCTAGAAGAGAGTGAAGGATTTCCAAGTTTCAGAGTTATCTCCACACTGACTCTAGCTCTCAGCTTGTAGCATGGGAAGATGGACAGATTTCTTTACAAGCAGTGACCCCAAAGCTGTTTTTGCAGGTACAGCAGCTCTTCCTGCGTGGGTCAGCCTGTCTTGGCCTTTTCATCATATCTTAATTACTGGTTTGGTTAAAAAGAGGGTAATATTGCATATTAAGTCAACAGAGTTACTGTCAGGGTAGTATTAAATAACGTTTACTGGGGTTTTTTTTTACTGTCCTATTTTTTATTTACTGTTACTGGAAAGCATGAAGGATTCCTGGAGTACTAAGTGTTGTTACTACAAATGCAGCTTTAAAAAATCTGGAAAAAATATCTTTAATATGTATTTTTTATTGTATAAAACTTATACATCCTTATAAAATGAATTTTGGCCCTGGAAAGACAACACAAATTGGAAAGTATAGCTAGAGATTAAAAAACTGCTGGGAGTTCCAGGATCAAAATTTGTAGTTAAGAGAGTGTTGGTAACAGAGTAACAGAAAATTTTGGTTAGAATTAGATTTCTGGTACTCATGGTGTCTTCCAGCAGCCTCTACATAAATATATTAAAAGCTGTGGTTTTCCTGCCATATATGATTATGCCAAATCTTATTTACATAGATATGTGTGTATTTATATTAACCATCAAGAGGATGTTCAAAGCTGGCATCTCATATTAAAACCTCTGTGTGCTCTGTCAGTGATGACTCAAATCTGGTGTTGTCCCAGTTCAGCCCACTTGATGGGGATCTGCAAGACTGGTTGTTACCAGCCAAGAGTCTTTTATGTAAATGTTAACGTATCTTTTTCTCATCCTTTTACAAATTCAGTTACCTGGGTGATTTACCTGAAATACCCTTTCTTCTTTCACTGTTTTGTAACTTATCTTCAGCGCTGGGCAAACTACGCATACTTTGACTGCAGGTGTTTGTGGTAAACAGAACTGTCTGGTTATGCACTGTGAACTGCACGATTTGGTCTTTAGTAAGAGATAAAATTTGCATATAATGCAATTTTCCATGGACTAGTGGGTCACTGAAAGTAAAGAATATGAATTAAAAGGTGAAAGTACAGGGTAGAAAAAAAAATATTCCTTATTTTCTAATTCTCAGCTTCCACACCTGTGCTTATAGACAGCTAGGAAATGTTCTCAGAGCCACTATGCTGTTACAGAATATAGATACAGGGTTACACATTTATTTATATGTATTCATGCAATATGAAATGTTATAAATAATGTTATAACTTTTGATATTCACAAGTATTTTGAGTCTTTTACATTTTATTCAGTAGCTATCGTAGTCTAGAGCCGAGTAAGATCAGACTTCAATATTTAAAGAATGTCTCTCTAAATCTTATTTGAAATGCCTACGGGAACCTGGACAAATCACTTGCAAAAATAGCCCTTTCCTCAGGTTTATGTAACTAATAGAACATTAACCAGTGTAAGATTAGTTGCCAGGTACTCTGTGCTATGCCTTAATGATGTGGTGATGATTCTGTCGTGTTCTTTGCTTTTGAATTAACTTTGTTTTAAAAAGATGTAATGTGTTTGAGGTTTTTCCTTTAAGACTAGATGCTTGAAAGCAGAGATTTAAAGAATTAAGTAAGTAACTTCTCTTCTTGTTCTAGAAAAAGTTCCTGAAGTTAATACAATTCCAATGTCTTTTCATTTCCCACTCCAGACCTTACTTATTTTATGCTGACAGTTCCGGAATGAGTGGAGCAGGATCATGTGGTCTTTTGCATATGCGCATATTATTGATGACCATTGTGCAGAGTTTGCTAATGGCATTTTTATGGCCTAAAAGGAAAGGGTTGCTTATTTAAGAGAATATTGTTATGACCTGATTGTATTTTTTCATAACAATTTTTTATACATTTTCTTTTTTTCCTTTCAGTTTTGCTTTACAAATCAAGTTTCTTCAGAAGAGGAAGCAGGGCTTTCCTTTCCAGAGAGCCTATGTTGATTCACTTGTCACACTGAGAGACACTCTGTTAGTTGTCCTCAAGTTCTGT
Organism: Opisthocomus hoazin; assembly: GCF_030867145.1. NCBI lineage: Eukaryota > Metazoa > Chordata > Aves > Opisthocomiformes > Opisthocomidae > Opisthocomus > Opisthocomus hoazin. The sequence continues at coordinate 17,907,844 of NC_134426.1, forward strand.
ATCAGAACATGCCATCACAGAGCTGTACGCTCCTTGTGATGGCCGCACACTGCAAGAGGGGATCTGACTAGTTCCTGCCCTGCTTGGAGACCAGCATACGTGTGCTTCCATTTGCCAGTTCAAAGCTGTTTCTTCGCAAGTGAACTCGGAAACAAGCAAGCTTGAGGTGCTCTTTCCGAGAAGCAAATGACTTATGCCAGCCTTGTCACTAGCTGAATGGCTTTCACAGCGCTCCGGCTCTGTGGGCCTTTGTTAGTAGCCACACTGGGAACCGTTGACCCACAACGTTAATGTTGAGTGTGTTGTGTTTTAAGGTTTTGAGGAAAATGCAGAGACGGCATAGCAGCAACACTGATAACGTTCCTCCTGAAAGGTAAATCTTTTTCCTTCTTTTTTCCTCCATTTCCCTCTCCAGAGGGGAATGTTCTGATTTAAGTATATGGTATATTTTAGAAGACGAAAGCTAAAAATTGGGAAAGGCATATGCTACTTGTGCATGTAGTGTGGCCAGGCTTTTTGCTTGAGTTCAGAGAGGTTAGAGACAGATTTACTTTCCTCCTGCATGTCAGTTCTCGACTCCTACCAACTACAGTGTTTCAGGTTTCATGATCCAGTATGGCAATGGAGACAGTTGGCTTAGCGTAGGCAGGACGTTTTGGATCTCTAGAAGAGCGGTTCATGGCACAGTCCTGTGGGGATCCTGAGCACTGTCAGTCTGAAAGGATCAAGCTGTATGAACAGAGGCTATTTATACTTCTGTTATTAAGGTGTTTAAAAAGTCTGCTGGTCTGAAGCTCTCAACTACTATGACTCAGTATTTTATGAAGATTTTGGGTGATCCTTTACATCGTCCCAGAGTCTGTATCTAGCTTCATATATGTGAATATTTAGAAGCAGAATACCTCTAATTCATTTCTGTAATTATAACATCAGCAAGGGAGGCTTGCCACTGTTGTTGTTCTGGTACTAAATATTCCCTTGTGTTTTCCCAGGGTTAGAGCTTGACTTTTTTTTTTTCTCTAAAGAAGAAACTAATCTAATTACTCTAAGACAAAGATGGAACTAACGAATTTCATTGCTCTGGCTGAGCTGAGATTGTAAGTGAAAGACCGTGATCACAAGCAGTCACTAAGTATTTCTTAGTGGCTTTTCAGGTGGAGGTGAAGCTTGATGTCATGACCACTGCTAGCATGGTACCATTCTTGATTTCAGGGGAAAAGAAAGCCACCTTCAATTTTTCCCTGTGATGCTGCCCAAGCCTCAGTGTAGTCTGTGGGGTTTATATCAGCAGGCAAGCCTGGGGCTTGAGAGGCACATCAGATGTTGCGTGGGCCCTCTCATCTGCATTGTAAAGCGCTCCAAGTCTGTACAAACTTGTAAGATGCTTTGGGGTGTGTTTGAATGGTTAAAACATATTTGTGATAGGTGTCTGTTCTTGAGTGCAAAAGGTAAGCAGAGTAGTGTCAGTTGGTTTTTATAAATGCTTCTGATTTTTTAACAGGATAAGTACATATTGTCAGTAACATAGGCTGAAGGTTTTCTAACTGTAGAATGAAATGTTGTTGCCGCTGGTCTTCACTTCTGCTAACTTCAGTAGACTCAGAATTTCATCCTTGTTTACTTGGTTTTAAATATGTCCCTGATTAATCCCTTCCTGCTGAAAGTGCAGTCGTGTATCTGGTAGTACTGTTCCAAGCAATACTTGTGTCTTTGTCTGTAACACTGGGTTCCACCTAATTTGTTTGTTATGTTCCCACAAGTACTGTCACATTGTGTCCCATCTTGTGTATACGTCTCTCAATTGTAATGTTAGGTGTAAAATCCAAGATCTGGTTGACGAATATTTTGAACCAAAAAGAGGTGTGCAGTACCTTGTTGACTTGATTCCTTGCTGGAGCCTGTGGAGAGACATTGGGATTGGGGTGTAGCTATAAAAAGCCTTATTAAGAGTTTACTTAGTGGGAAGGTGTTCCCAGAGAGGTTTGAAGCTATCTCCAGAGTGAGATGAAAGGCAGAGCTCTGTGCCCTGTAAGATGCCTTGGGAGGCTTTTGAACCCAGGGGAGAGAGGGTTAAGGGCCCTGTATGTGCCTCCATGTGCTGTCTCAGCTTGTGACCACTATTTCTAAAGTTAGAGATCTCCAAGGATTAAAATCAAGAAAGACCGAAGCTCTGCAACATGCCTTATTTGTGGGCTTTGCCTCTTGCTGAGCTTTATTCTTTACTCTCCTTTTGCAAGTTAGAGACGTATTTGCTGTCTGCCAAGCATTTACTGCCTAATGAGTGTTTGACTTCTTACCTGTATTGTTCCCCATCATCTAAACTTTACATGTATTCATTTCAGAACCACAGTGCCGAGTTCAGACGAAGAAAGCCTATTTTCTTTTGGTATTAGGATGAAGATATTTAAGACTTCCTTTTTGGAATCTGGCTATAATCCAGAAAGCTCAGGAAAGAATCAGTGCCAGATCTAATTCTGCCCAGTAGTTTGGGTACACCCATGTCCAGTTTGCTGAGAATATCAAGATAAAACAATTTCTCTTAACCCGTGAGCACATCCTTCACTGATAGTATTTGTTGGGTCAGGGACACACAAGCAGCTCTCAACACTTCTCTCCCCCAGTTGTCTTTGTCTCTTGTTTGTGTTATTCATCAGTAGACACGTAGCAATCATCCCTAAATAAAGACAGAAGATTTTAGGGGTAGGCCATTTATTTGATTTGGCTTGATTAATTGGGTTGCGTATAATGTGACCTGTCTTGGTTGCACTGTGTAAAGTTACAGGGGTTTTTATATGTTTTTCTTTAAATATTAAAATAATTATAGCAGATGTTGAATTTGGTATCAGGTGTGTTATGTCTTTGGTTCCTCCAAAAGTAAAGGGGGTGTTTAGGAACTCTGTTCCCTAGGTGAAGGAACTCGTGCATTTTCATCAGTTCTTCAGAACTACTCTGATCTTATCTTAGGAGTCTGGTTACTCGCCTCTAGTTGTGCAACTGTGACTTTCCAACAGCAAATAGAGGGAAAAACATCTGTCATTTGGAGATCTGCGTATTCTGATAGTGTGTGAGGAACTCTTAAAAGACTACAGTCAGGACTGGGCTAAAGGACTGTGAAGTGCTGTGGCAGTCATTTTTGTTTAATCACTTTTGTCTAATCTCCATCCACTGCAGAAACCGGAGCCAAACAGTCAGTTCTGAAACCAGCGTGGATGAAAGTGGAGTTTTTGAAAGTCTGAAGGCTGAAGCTTCCTCACCACAACAGCTGTTCTCAGGCCTGGCAGGTATCCCGTCGGGCACCATCACAGCCACACCGTTCCAGACAGGTTTGGTTCTGGGCTCTTCAGCAGGAGGTGGGGAAGTATTCATTCAGATGCCAGCCCCAAGAGAGGAAGGGACCAGTCGTACAGAAGGAGCCCCGTTTCACCACCGGCAAGCGTCCCATCATTTCCACCATGGCCACCACCGGGGTGCATCTCTACTGCACATGGCAGGAGGAGACCGCCATGGGCATGCTGAGGAAGGCAGTGACGAACAGGCTGGGACTCCAGCCCCAGCTCTTTCAGAGTTAAAAGCTGTGATTGGTTGGCTGCAGAAGGGACTTCCCTTCATCTTGATCCTCCTGGCTAAAGTTTGTTTCCAGCATAAGCTTGGTAAGCATCTGTCCTTTCAGGATGGTAAGTGTGTTAGAGGATGGTTAGGAAGCTTTATCATGCTGTGGTGTCTGATATATTTATCCACGTGACAGTGTCTAGAGGTAGTCTGCCATGAAGGGGACTTATTTAAATTCGTGGGATAACACACTTGATAAATTCATCCTACTTTCCGTATGAGCTGTTTTCATCTGTGTCAGTCCCATCTGTTTCCTGTCCTGACCTGTGGGAGGTCGGTTGTGTACCTTTTCCTAATCTCTCCTTGACATTCCTGCAGGGGCTGAGGACGTTACCAAGGCTTCTCACTCAGACGTCTCTCCAGGAGGGGTGGGGAGAGCTTGCATTAGTGATTACCAAAGGCTTCTGTGTAGCACAGAAGGGTTCAGGGGGATGAGATGCTTGTATAGCTGGAAGGATGGTGGTTGTGAAATCGAGCCAAACAGCATCAGCAGTTACATCTTACAGTCGAGATCTTCAGAGTTCCCGAAAGAATGTGTCTATGGAGCTTTCTTTAATGGCACCTGAGAATTTCAGCCCCTCAGTGGTCATGTAAAATGTATTCATCTAATCCTTCTCTTGCTATGAAATTGTATGTGTGGCATGTCTGAGGATCCTTACTCATTCTGGGAGCAGTATGCTGAGATTGTTATCCCAGGGAAGCCAATGGTGCTTTATTTTAGTCCACTTACTGCTCTACCAGTATTCCCAAAACCAGGTATTAATTCATGTCAGCAACATCTTGCTCTTTTGACCTGGTGTCCTAGACAGTTTTGATAGTGTGCCCTGTCCTCCACGAGCTGCTGAACCGCTGTTGTAATACTGTCATCTAGCTAGTTCTGTCTGCACAATGCAGCCGCAACTTGCAGCACTTCTGTTCTCCGTCGGCACAGAACCTGATATTAGGATGGAGTGTCTGCATTGGGCTGGGTGGCAAGTGCTCACTGTTGTAGCTTCATTTTCATTTAGCTTGAATTTGAACTTAACATGAGTCCAGTCTGCCCTGTTTTAGTCACCTATATATTTTAATTCCCAGTGCATCCAGAAAATCGCCCAGTATGTTTTTTGCTAAGCTTGAGATGCTGACATCCAATGGCTTAGGACTGAAGGTCCTCCTGCCCAGCCGTACATACTTTGACAGTGTCTTTCCCTGCAGGGATTGCCGTGTGCATTGGTATGGCCAGCACATTCGCATATGCCAACTCAACACTCCGAGAACAGGTTGCTCTGAAGGTGAGTACAGCATGTTACTCTCTTACGTTCCCAAGCGATGATGCTCTTTAAACAGTGTCTAGGTTGAACCTTCTTTTGCAAAGTAGGGATGAATGCCGTTATATGAATACAGATCTGTCAGAAAAAGAGTACCGTCCCATAATCCTCAGCTCCTCTTCCTACCTCTCCCCATGATGCTCTCCCACTGTTTCTTTCCATCCTGCTCTTCTGTAGAAGTGTGGCTTAGTAAAATGAAGACAGGAAAAGTCAGGGAGATTGTCGTCTGCTTCTGGCTCTGCCACTGACTGGCAGTGCGTCTTCAAGCACCTTTCTGCGTCTTGGTTTCTCAGTATGTACAGCAGAGGTGCTGAAACCTAGTTCACTAGTTAATGATAACATTTAATTTGTTAGCATTTAGATAATGTTTTGAGATGTTCAGCTGAAGGATTTTGTAGATGTATTGCTTGTTAGTATCTTTAAATGCTCTGTTGATAATATGCTTAGAATATAAGAAACCAGCAGATCTTTTGAGGTCTTATGATCTTCAGTGTCAGCAGAATACTTCCACAGCACTAAAAGCACAAGCCTAGAATAGCTTTTTTGTGGAAATGAGATGGGTGGCACAAGTGTGTTCCAGCAGCTGTGGAATAAATGTGACACAATGCAGAATGAACCGATAAATTGCACCATCGTGTAATAGATTGCTGTTGCCTTGCACTTTGCACCTCTGTCTTTCCAGCAGTGTGCCCCTTAATCTGCCTGCTTTAGATCTCAACCTAACGTCCCTGGCTGTTGACGAGCAATTTTCTTAATAAATCAGCTCACAAGAAAAATGCTGGGGTTTTTTTCCTCCTAGGAGTAAAATTTACTCTCTAAAATTACGCTGGGCCAAGACTCAGGACAAAGTTTTCTGCCATCCAGCTTCTGTCTGTAATGTTCCTCGTCTTTTGAAATGCAAAATTTGTGCTTCTTTTGACTTTTAATTATTCCTTCAATCAAAAATGTGTGTTCTAGAACCTCCATGCATTCAGATAACATTCATATCTGCTGCATGTAGTGGTGGGTTATGTTATATTTGATTTAACTAAGCCTTCTTGTAAGCGGCTTTGTATCTATTTGCAAAACACCTCTTTCATGAAGCATCATTTCAGACAGGTGGCAGCTCAGAATTATAGTACAATATGTGGAACTGACTTTTTTTAAATCTGCTTGTCAAACTGCATGTTAAATATCAGGAGAATTTAGATGTCCCAGGAAAGATCCCAACTTCGAAAACTGTGTTCTGCAAGTAAGAGTGTCATTTTCACCCATGTATTTCAATTAATTTCTCTGAAGTTACATTCTTTGCAAAGGTTAGGTGAGTGAGAGCCACCTCTGCTTGTGTTTATGTATGTCTTTACCTAGCAGCCTGAGTCTTAGTCCAATGTAAATAGACTAATTACTGAACACTTAGTTGCATGTGCGTCTCCTGGGTTGGTCTTGCATTTTTTCAGTAGTTGAAGGCTCAGTGCAACCCTGGAGACTTTGAATTTATTTCTTTTTCTTGCTCAGGAGAAGAGGTCAGTGTTGGTTGTCTTCTGGATCCTGGCCTTTCTCACCGGAAACACGCTGTACTTGCTGTACACATTCAGCTCTCAGCAGCTGTACAACAGGTGGGCAAAATTTACATTGTACCTGAGGGAAGCAGGTGATAATTGCCAGGGAGGAAAGGAGGCAAGCCTGCTTTTCCCCACACTTTGAGAGGAAGTGTGCATACTCAAGGTCTTTCAACAGCAGAAAAGAATGTGTACGTCGCTTCTACCAGTGGACTATGCTCCTAGCAATAAATGACATAGCCAGCGTCTGAATGGGCCGGGGTGTGATGGTATACCACAGTGCTGCTGTTTGAAACATGGACACTTGCAATTTTCTTATGTATCGAAGCAGGGAGGATACTTCAAATTTTATAGTGGGACTTCTGAATTGCCATTTTGACCGCTGTGACTGAACATGAGGAGCAGGTGATGGAAGCAGATCAGAAATCGACCCACTGATTTTCCTCTTTCTGTAATATTTTATTTTCTCTTCAGTCTATCAAGCCTTGAGTCTATTACAGGAGATATACTGGAGATGAAATAGTAGTGTTTTACTCCAGTGTCCTCAGGGCTTGGAGGCATTTGGTTCTTAGGTAATTAAATAGCCTCCACTTTCAAATTCTGACTGAAGTGGTTCTCAAATACAGACAGAAAAGTTAGTACCCATGGATTTGGTTAAATACTATGCCTGCTTGTTATAAAGCAGGGATTAAATGACAGATAGGAAGCAAAGATACAGAAGTTAAGCAGGGGGTTGTTAGTAAACAGGAAGAAATGGCAAGCGTAGTTACTTGAAAAAGTAGTGTGATGTTACTAGCTAAAACCATATGAGTTGTCTTCCTAAAGAAATTTTTATTTGTCCCACTGAAGAGGACTTAGAACTTCAGACTGAAAATACAATGTGTATAATGTGCATCATCAACATCAGTTGAGTAGTGGCTAGATGCCTCTTGGGTATGTTTGTTCTGTGGTTTATTTCATTGCTTCCCTGCTTCTTCCTACCACTACTGACTATGCAGTGGAAGAGACAAGGTCTGCCCACAACCCTGCTATCCTTTGGAATTGCCCCTAATGTATTTGGGTTTGATCATTGGAAAGCTGTGTATGTAAATGCTGCTAGAAGGGGGAAGAGATGAGAAGGCTTGTATGTGTGGGTCCAGATGAGAGATGGCAAGCCATGCGATACCCTGTGTAGGGCTTGTGGGAGGGAATGGAAGAGAAGAAACAGGTATGGCAAAAAGGTGAGAATGCAGTAAGAAGAAATTTGTTTGCACCACAGGGAAACAGTGTATCTCTAAGAAGAAGGTTTGAGGTTAAAAGCATGAATGGGACTAGTTTAAAATATAGGATAGATCACTTGAAATAAAAGGGTTTCAGCAAACTGGGGCCATCCAACACACTGTTGAGGGCATGATTTATTGACAGTGAACAGAATAGGCAACGGCTTCGCTGGAAAGCCCTGTTCCTGCAAGTGGTGTGGTGGTGCCTGCTGTGTCATGCTTGGGCTACTGGATCTACTGCTTGCTGCGTGGGAATCTGTGACTATTCACGAGGCAGACCTGTAAAATTAGAAATAGCTGCTTTGATTTTGTTTCTTTCTGACTTATTTTTCATTTCCTGATTTATTTACTTTTTGCTTGTTTCTAGTGCATGAATAGTAGTAAAGTCTCTGATTCTGTTTCTGTTTTTAGGGTGTAATTTTACCTGTTGTGCTGTGCCAGTGTTGTGAGTATTTTAAATTCATGTTCAGGTTTTTCATTCTGGGTTGGTTATTTTACTTTTGTGGTCTGATTTTTTTTTTTTGCTTAAGTTTTTGCTTTCTACAGTGAGGTGTTTGTAGGTAAATATCCTGAAGAGCAGTCCTGTTTTTTCAGTCTGAGTAGGGTCGAATCCTTATTGCTGCTTAGGTCAGTAGCTCCTGTCCATTGCTACCTGGAGTTCTGCTGTCCTGCACTTGCCTTCTTTAAAGGCCAAATGTTCATCCCAGTCAATAACATTATGTAAGGTGTACTACCTTTCTGGATCTTTGGTTCAGGTAAGAGTTGCTAATTAACACAGCCCAGCTCTTTGTCTGCTTCAGAGAGCGGCAAGCCACTGTCGGAGCATGACACATCTGAAGTTCTGACCTTCTGCCATGTCTAATACAGTGCTTCCTTTGTCACCAGTTTGCTTCACATGCAAGTAGCTTTAGAGACTGCTGGCCCTGCAGAAGATCTACCTGTGGCAAGCCAGCCTCAGAGGAGCAAGACACAGTGGTCTTGCCTCAGCCATGGCTTCCCCAAGGAATCGTGACTACTGATGACTTCAAAGGATATGCTTTTACAATCAGATCTGATAGAGCAAGCCTGTAGGCCAAAGGCACTGGCATTAGACCAGAGGCTCTTTTACAGCGTGGATTGCAGGTTATGGAGATTGCAGTCTTCTGAAACAGATTTTGTAGATGTTTGGGTCCTGTTTTGTGATAGTGTGCAAACCTGCTGACCTCAGTAAAAATGGGCAAGAACAGTCAAAGTCAAGAGGCCCAGAGGAACCATGGGACTAATATGCATGTCTTGTTCCTGTTGCCCTTGAGAACTTCACTGAAGTTCAGTGCAGTTTCTAGGCTTTCTCTGCCCAGCAGCGGATACAGCTGGTATCAAGCAACTTAAGTGAGGTTCTCCTTATTGGTATTTGAGCCTTGTTGTCATGCCTTTCAGCCTCATATTTCTGAAACCCAACCTTGAGAAGCTGGACTTCTTCGACCTGATGTGGATTGTGGGGATTGCAGACTTTGTGCTGAAGTACCTCACCATCGCGTTGAAATGCCTAATTGTTGCCCTGCCCAAGATCATCCTAGCTGTCAAGTCAAAGGTAAGAGCCTCTTTTCTTCTTCATATACAGATGTTTGATAATCTGATACCTTTACAACATGTTTGCAGCATGAAATATGGGTGGAAGAATAAAAATAATAAAATCTCTGATAAAACTTTGACAGAAAGTCACCTGGGTAGTGAGTTTTGGGTTTTGAGCCACTGCAGACGTGAGCGAGGTTTTGGTAACACCAGCAGGTAAAGTCCAGAGAGAGAGAGGTAAGCATTGCTGGAGAAGGAATAGGTACTTGCAGCGAGATAACGGCTTTTCTGGTTGACTTTGTTCCAAGTCTTGTTTTCTGAGTCACCTCTGTAAATAGATATTTCTGAAGCACAAATCTCTTCATTTAATGGAAAGCAGTTACAAGTTCTTGTCTCTTCGGCTTTCCACTTGCATCAAAGAAGTAACAGTACTAAATTGAAGCTACTGATGCCACAGAAGACAGCACCAGTTCTAACCATGGGTGAAGAAATATTTTAACTAAATGGTTAACGTACTTAAACGTTTATAAAATCATACATAGACGAGGCTGACTTTTGAAGCTTTCTCACTACATTCACTCTCTTAAAATACCTTTTTGTGTTTTTTTACTCTTACAGATCTGTCATGCTGCCCCTTCCTCCACTTTGTAGTGTCTACATTTCAGTGGCAAATGTAGCAATGTGTATTATTTATATTTGATAAAGAAACTTTCTGGCAGCTGTTGGGATAAAAGGCACTATATAGATGCAAGATATTATCATTAATTGCAGAAAGTCTCGGGCAGGGCACTTAGTAGGATATCTAAACTGGGAATAGTTTTGCTTACAAATGACATGGGTGGCAGGGGAGTTGAGCAGTTTGTTCCTGCACAGCAGGGCTATTTGAGATGGTTATTAATTTATTTCTGGCAATTGTCCAGCTCTTTTTTTTCATCCTTTCTTCCTCTATTATTATTATTTTATTTTGGGAGATTAATGTGCTAGGTCAGAGCATAATCCAGCCTGGGGAAGGAGGGAAAAGCAATGTAAATAGTCTTCCCAAGATAAATTGCAGTGTTGGAAAAGGTTCACAGCCTTTGCTTGCTTGTCTGAGAGCTATCCCAAGTACTCATTAATCCTTGTCGGGAGAGAAGAAAGAGAAGGGGGTCTTTATTTGCAGCTACAGTGGGAGACTGGTAAGATCACATCTGTCAAGGGCCTATAATGACTCAGAGCACAGATGCTTCATTTTTAATACCTTTTTCTGGATAGCAATATTTCTCACTTTTTCCAAGTCTCTTTTTGTCTTAGGATGTTGTTGATGGTCTCACTGTCCCTTGACATCTGAGACTGCTGTTACCTACCACTATGGATCTGGCTTTATTTTTATCCCCCTCTCTACACTGCAACTATTAAGCCAACCAGGGATGAGATCTGCTGTAACAAATTAAGCAAGATCAAACTGGGATGGGAGAGCTCCAAGAGAACCCTAGGATGCCATAGAAATTGTAATTGGTAACCACATAGCTGAGCTCTTTCCCTGAGCCTGATGACCCAGCTTACTTCTACAGGCCAGCACAATGCTACTCACTTATTTTTCAGCTGAGTTTCTTTTAAATGTAAACTTTTTCTGAGTTAGAACAGTTCTATTGCACTTTAGGCACATTAACTTTCACCACATTCTTATCAAGTTATTTGCTATCTGTTATTGTAATACTTGCCAGATACAAAGTTATTGTCTTCCTCCCCATGTGCTTCTAGTAGTGTATCTGCTTGAAGACTAGCTCCTAGTTTATGAACTTCTGGATGGCTGTCACTTGATGGTAGCAGGAAGCAAGCTGCTGGAGAAATACGAATTAAACTCACGGAGTAGAGCTAGAAGATTTTTTCAAGATGTATATACTGAGAACTCTTCTGCCAATATAACTAGTCAGAACAACAGCCTCTAGCTCCCCATAATACAGGGCCTGAAGTGGAGATTGCTGCACTGTCAGGGATAGAGTTTAGCACAGCTGTGAATGGGATAGAGGTATTTAATGTTGAGCTTCCTTGTAGGACCTTCTTGCTGGTGGTCAGTAATAGACGATAAAACTTGCCCGTGGATGGGATATCAGGGACTTTGATTGTTCTGTTTTCAAACTCTAAGCAGGCTCTTCAGATGCTCCTCATCTTGGAAGTTCAAAGGCACTTCCAAAGTTAGTCTGGCTTTCCATGCCACTCCTTGCGATTCTAGTCTTCTTTGAATACTGTGTGGTTTTCACTGATGCTTGCATAGCCTCTCTAGTATGAGGCATCTCCTCCAAATGTCCTCCTTCTAAGTGTCTTACCTCTCCATATCCATTGTGATTAGAACAAGATCAGATTCTTTTCTTTTTTCTTTTACACATCAAAGTCTTCGTATCTCTCCCAGTCTTCTCTGTAGACTGAGTAACACCGATTTTTGGAGTCTCTTCTCAGAGATCATTCATTCCAGATCTTATTGTCTGCTGGATGGTCTTCATTCCCCCCTGTTTTCTGGACCATTTCTCCAGTCTGTCAAGATGAGTTTGGATTATAATTCTTTCCAGTGCGTTTACAGCCTTTCCCAGTTTAGTGTCAACTGCACATTTGATAAGCCTACTCTGTTCCATCAAGATCGTTAGTGAAAACAGGGAGTAGTACTAAACTCTGCTTACCTCAGTCAGATGCATCTTTTCATTTTGGCAGTGAATAGATTTAAAAATTTGAGCTAGAGAACTCAGTTCTCCCAATCTAAAGTACCTGGGTCACATATTCCTAGTATGGCCCTGTCCTAGTTTCAGCAGGCCCCATCACAGGAAGGGCAACATTTGGTTTAAGATAACATCGAGAACCATCTTGAATTTATAGCATCAGTTTATGCTGTTACTGAGAAAAAGCAAACTAAAATTAAAAGGGAAAAAAAGAGGTTTGTCTTTGCAATCAGAGTACAGAGAGCAGTAAAGACAGTGATGAGTGCTTGAAGTGTGAAGCATGAAGACTGATATATTATCAGGATACAACTAGCCAGAGTTCCTCAAGCATGAATTACTCGAAGTGGAATATCTCTGCAAGCAACCGCTCCAAAGAATGAGGGAAGATTGAAAATTTGATAAAATAATCCAAGACTTTCCCAGGTTCCAAACCAGCCCGGAAAACAGAGGTGCCGAGAAAGGCTGTGAGACTACAGTCATGCTGGAATGCAGGGAGAAAAGAGCTTGCGAATAGGGGAGAAAAGCAGAAAGAGGAAGGTAACCCCAACATCTGACTGCAGTCTTACACCCCTGCCATCAGCAGGAGGTTGTGGGAGAAGGAGCTAAAGATGTCCCTTCCTCCCCCCCGAGCTGCGATGGACACGTCAAGCTGAGTACAAGTTTTAATAGCAGCTGGGCTCATCATTTCTTTGGAAGGGGGGCTTGGCTCCCGCCCTGCATGCTGAAGGCTCTCCATTAAAAGAGGCAAATAAGATCATTTGGTTCAATATAAAATGAATTAAAGTAAATTAAACTGCAGGAGCCATGTGGCCTGTAGAGGCCTCCATTGTTGTACACTCATAAATGGCAGCTTTTCATTTTCACTGCTAAGGAATGACAGCTTGAAGGGGGTGGAATTAAAAATAGGGAAATAAATAATAAAAAGACACAGTTGCCAAAGATTTCGTTTACGAAATCCCAGGTGCCTGCAAGTCTCCCATCCCCTCCTCATGCTACTGTCAGCAATCTAAGCTGATATCCTGGACAATAAGCAGGGGGGGGAGCGAGGTGAAACAAAACGAAACCAAAAGAACTCTAAGAAACTGGTATCCCAGATTCCTTTTTATATGTATACCCCTATCTCTACAGAGGATAAAGATACCAAGGACACACTTCGTTCCAACAGTCTTAATGCCTGGCATATAAGAAAGACCCTGTGTAAGAATTTTCTTTGCATGCTTGATACAGATGTGCAGCCAAGTTACAAGGAGTTGCATTTCCAGAAGATTAAAAATTTGAAAGGAAAACACTAACATTTGTTTGTTGAAAATATGGTATGAAATTACTATTGATTAAGTACTTGTCAGTTCTGTCTGAAAGCTGGATCTAGACATTGCAAATGAGTTTTTTGTGGCAGGACTGCCATTACTCATGTGAAGTTTGTCTTTCTGCTACTCAAATGGTGTCAGGGGCGGGTATACAAATACTAATCCACATTAGCACTGCAGACTCCTCACTGCGTCTTTGAAAATATTTGCTTCGGCTCTGTTTTTGGTGGGTTGGTTGGATTTTTTGGTGCCTTTTTTTTTTTGAAGTACCATTTCATCCAATGTGGTTGGAGAAAACTCTGCCTGTATGTGGCAGCCATTCTTTACATGGTTTTGCACTTGGACTTTTGACCAGATATGTTTCTCAGGTGCATACCATGTTTCCTAGCGTGGATGGTTACAGCTCTACCATGTAAACTGGCACGCTAAGCTTTCCGTGTTCCTCCTGAAGCTGCACCTTGGACATGAAAGAAATATCAGAATGCCTTTTGCATGTAGTAGGATTTGGATCATTCAGCTGAAGAAAACTGTCTTAAGGCAATGTATTACAGTATCAGCTGACATGTGGTAACTGTCTTCTGTAAGTCTGAAGCTAGTAGGACTTGATTTTGAGTAGCCCCAGTGATCTTCCATGTTCTAATGGAGCACAAGCAAGTCCACAGTTACTTTGGTTATCTTTTCACCACCTGTTTCTGTCTCTGTGCACAGCCATGTACAACTGAACAGTTATGTAGGAAAATGAGCACTTTACCTTATAACAATTGGAATTGTTCTGCAGCCTGCCTGCATCTTGTGCCAGAGCTCAGCTCCATGGGATACCATGGTCCAAAATCCTGGTGCCCAGCCTTTGTCACCGGGCAGACTGACCCTTCCTCCACCACATGACTGGTTGCACAAATGACTTGCATGCACAGAAGTTTTATGCTCCTTTATGCCAACAAGCTTTTCTCACACTGGGCACTCTTGTAGAACAACCCATGACATAGAACAACGTCCCTGCTTCTTCATCAGGGGAAAGAGGGCAAGCTGGAGCAGTCTGCTGCTTCCAAAGCACTTTCTCTAGGCCACAGGCTCTTCCAGAAGGCTCACATTAGGAGAGAAGGTGCCAGAGAGAAGTTGTGTTAATTGTGATGGTGGTGGCAGCAGGCCTAATGTCCCTGCAGCCTCTTTCATCATGGGACCAGATATTTATCAGTCTTTTAACATGGAGGTTGTGTACATTTTTTCATCCTGAGAAAACAGGGTCTCAGAGCGTTTAAGTCTTCTAGATGCTGATCAAAAAATACAGAAGCATTAAAAGAAGCACTGGGAGTGAGCACAAGATGTATTATAAGAGATCTTCCTGTTCCTTGTCTGTGCTCTCTTGCACTGTGCGATGTACAAGTTAATCCTAGTTCCTAGTCTTCTCTAATAGTGTGGCTAAAGCGGTGTTTTGAGATAGGTGATAGCCTGTCCTCTCATTACCTTCTCCTTGACGACGCTGGATGCTATTTGGGGGAGCTCACTCAGAAATAGATTCACTCTTCTTGGACAACAGTCTGAGCTTTGATCCTCTAGAGCCACAGGAGCTACATGACAGTCCTGCAGAGACTTTTCCCTATTGCAAACTGGGATAAATGTATTGTCCCAGCACCATAAGTGTGAGATTATTAATTAGGAAAGAAAAATACTAAGTAAAGCATAAGACTAAGTACTGAGGAACTGGGACTCTTTTCTGTCCTCTCCTTAACACACTTTGAAAGTCACTGCTACCAAACTTTTTAAAGGAATCATTGCTCTTAGGTGCCTTCTCAGTTTACGATGTCCAAGGTGTGACTTTCAGAAGTGCTCTGCACTAGCTAAACATCTCATTTTTCCCTCTAGCCTCACCTTGGAATTACTCCTCATTAGTCTTGCATGGATTTTCACCAGCATCCTCTGTGCCATAATCCTGTTTACTGCTTCTGCCCAACACTTTCTTATATTGGCAATATGACCTGAAATCTCAGCAGAGCCTGTTCTCCTCTGATCCAAATTGCCAGCAGGTCTCAGTTTTTTTCTAGCATTTTCCTGTTTTAGAATATGTCCTAACGCTGCTGGCAAGAGAAGAAGTGAGACTTGGAACTTCCCTTGAGTGCTAATCACAACTTACAGTTGCCTCATTGCAACTTCTCTCACTTCTCTTACATCCTATTTTAATTCCGCTGTGTAAAACCTTAGCATACCTTTCTTTTTCCTTCTGTGGAGGCACACATGCACACTTATGCAAAGCCTTATGTCAAAAGAGACTACAGAGTCAATGCTTGGTTAGGCTGTGTGGGAATTAGCATCACTTCTGCAGCTGTAATTTGCCCCCTTTGGTGTGTATATATTGTGAATCAATTTTTAATTACGTGATTCCATGTTATTTTTCTGTAAGACTTCTTCTGTCCATCACCAGTGTATACTGTGCCCCACAGATGAAGTAAGGTGAGGTACTGAAAGGAGCGGTTGGAGAAACTGGAAAGTGCATAGAGAACAAAGAGACCATTAGAAAAAGAAGAATGTTCTATAAGTTAAAGTTGAATGCTACACTGGAGAATCTAATTCCATCCTTTTCTTTGCCAAATAATTCCTATGTGATTCTAGAAAAGCCATGTACAGCTGCAAACTGAAGTCAGTGGTTTAGCTTTTAATGGTAATGCAATCTATAAAATTAAGTGCTTTATAAAAAGTCTAATCCCAGACATCTCAGCTTGGACACCAAAACCACCTTACCTTAAGCTTAGTCTTTGTGTTTCCAGTTTTAATATAGAAAATGCAGAGAGAATAGCTGTCCCTTATGTCAGCCAGCAAAGTGAAAATAAATTGGGGGTTATTTTAAGTCTTTTACTGTAGTGGTGATGTCATAAAAAGACTGAATAAATTTTAGTAGTTTTCTACTCTGAGCAGAGCTCAAATAGCAGGAAGTGATAGGATGCAAATCTGCCATCAAGTAATGAGGGCATAACAAAATACTAAAGGCACATGCTTAATGAGTACCACTCACCCTCTGTCAAAGAACAGCATGCGTTCACATCGTTACAGACAGTGTAATACTGCATGTACAGAAGGAAAATTGCAATTGTATGAAAATCCTGAATTCTGCTCTTCCAAAATAAATGCTTGATTTAAAGTATAAAAATGGTCTTTCTATGTGGCGAAGGAGGTAGAGGACAAGAGGATTATACTTGAGTCATTGACTTAATTTTTGACAAAACATTCGAAAAAAGGAATCAAAATTTCACCTTGTGGTATTCTCAAGGTTCATCAGTATAGTTGCTATAATTAGATCCACAGCACAGTCCTCTGCTGTTTGTGCTAATGAAGCGTTTGATAACAGGAGTAGACTGTCAGCTTTTACAGTAACTGACCCCACGGAGGAAGCAGGGTGAGCATTGTACTTACATTTTAGTTCAGCTTAACTCCAACCTCTTGCAAGGGCTTGATGAGAGCAGAGACTTTCCTAGTATCTGACTCTACCCTAACCAGGAGCAGTAACTTTGGGTAATATCCTACTTAATCTCTGCAGACCAGCAAGGTGATATGCTTGCTCCCACACAGTCCAGTCATGCACTGGGGCTGGCTCACAGGCTCACCAAAAACAGCTTTCGCTGATCAATCTCTATAGAGAGTGTATTCAAGAGAAGATTCCCCAATTTATTTACATGGGTTTTTATGAAATAGGAAAAGTCACCTGACAGAGGCAGGCCTTGCCTCATTTCAAGCTGTTGTTCCAAGTCAGCTGCACAGGAGAAATAATTGTATTTGTGCTTAATATAACACACAGTTCTTCCTAATATTGAGGAGAAATACTTTAGCTGAAGTTTTCAGACGAAATACAGCTTGAGACAAAGATTTGGCTTTGGAAACTTCAACCTAGATGGCCAAGATATAACAAAGCTGAAAAGCAGAAGACAGAAAAGTATATTGAGTGTGCTTACAAGTGATGGGTGCCGCCTGCAATAAGTTATTGCTATCAGAAGGCTAAGTTTTGCTGCTGAAATTGTAGGGAACAACCCTTGTTTTCTAAGCTGCTGGCTCAGAAGACCCCACTTCTGCTGCAGCCCTTTGTAGAATTACTTTTTATTCTCTAGACACTTTTCCTAGTTTAAAGAAGGACTGGTGTGTTGCCCTGAGGACCGAGATGCTTGACAAGCCTTACATTTCTGTAAGCATTTACTGTAGCACTAGTTCTCTACTAATGATGCTCAGCTATCCTGGTATTGCTTCCCTCCTCCTAGCTCTAAGCACTCTGAGCTTATCAACAGGCCTCCCTTAAATGGTCAAGTGGTGGAGAGATGCACCAATTAAAAACTTAACTGCACTCTTGTGAGGGTGTTAACAAGCATCTAGCTGCTAAGATACCCCGATACTCTGCACTTACCATTGAAGATCTGCATTAGATAAAGGCATTATGAAAGCTTAGAAAACTGAAGTTTGTCACTTGCTGCATGTTCATTTTAGAGCCATGATCTGCCACTTCCAATTCCATGGCCTCTCTGGACTTCTAGGGCTGCCTGTGACCCCTCTTTCCTTGCATCTTGCTGTGGGCTCTGGTGTTTCTAGTGCCTCAAAAATTTCAGATGTAAATAATTTCAGCTTTGATGCCCCGAACACTGAATCCCGAAGTTCTGTCTGATGCAATGACAAAGCAAGCGGTGACCTGTCCCAGCCCAGCCTGCTAGGGAAGGAAGGCTAAATGAAAGAAGATGAGCAGGAGCCTGGTTGGAGGAACAAGTCAGAGAAAGCAGTTTGCTGCCTTTAGCTTGCTGATAGCTTTCATCTGAGCTGGCTAGAGAGGGGGAGGCAGAGAACTGTCTGTGTGAAGGGAAGGAAGTGACAGCATAGTCATTAGCAGACTGCGACCCTCTGTCACAGGGGCTCCCGAAATAAACGATGATTGCATTGAAGCATGAGGCTGGATAGAGACCTCTGTGCTAATTTAATAAATTGCTTGCATTTAGAACCCCAGATTGTTGCTGTTACATTTTTGCTATGTGATGCCACCTGGGATTAACAAGGAGGAGGGGATGGGGGGAGAGGAAGAAAGCAGCCCAGGTCCGTTAGCAACTGCTGGTGTGACCTCACTCCTTGTCCCAGGGGGGAAATGAGATCATGAGAATGCCAGAGCTCTCTGAAGGATTCGATTTGTTCCGTACAGCAGGATGGCCTGCCGAGTGATCTCATCTCTGAGACCCTAGGGAAGGGTGCTAGCTGCTGCTAGCCTCATGGACTGCGGAGGACTTAATCCCCACTCCAAATCTCACCGATTAACAATTGACCTGTGATGACATCACTGATGACAGAGCTAACTGGGACAACACAGCAAAATTCCAGGGGAATATCCCCTTCTCTGTGATCTTATCAAACAAAAGAATTTTGACATGTCAAAAGCAAAACTTTCAGCCCAGATAATGTCACTGCAGATTAAGCATAGTTCTGGGCTCACAGCTTGCCCTGACCTAGTGCCCTGTCACCAGTTCTTCCTTTTAAACTGTGTGGGACAGAACATAAACAGATCCTCATTAAGACTGGGGAGCCCTAAATTAGATAGCCTTATTTAGCCAGCTTCTCAGCCCTAGTCTTAGGTGCTTTAAAAATAGAAATTGTCTGGTAAGAAAAATCCATTTCAGTTGTTGCCCCTCATGGTTGTAGTAAGCCAGAAGAGAGTTTATGTTGCCTTGCCAGTGTCCTTCAAGGAAAGAAAGCTTTCTAACTGGAGTAAACACCAGAGTGGCAAGGAAGGTTTACAAAGGACATTGCCCACTCTGAGTCTCTTTTGAGAGAGATGTGTTTCAACCAGCATGCTTCCTCCCTTCCCACCTTTTCTTCCTTAAGGTCCTCAGGAAGGTTTGGTATCTCTGAGTTTAAAATGCCTTGAAGGTTTTGTCAGAGCCAGTCTTTTTATCTGTGTACTGTACAAGATCCAACACACCGGAGTAGAACAGGAAGGATGCTGGCAAATAGGTAGTTAGCTTGATTCTTTGGGATGATTAGAGTCAGGAAGACCAGTGTCACATGTAAATCTTTGTCCCTTCAGAAGGGGGTATAGAATCAAAGACACCCTTCATTCCTTTTCTCATTAGTGGTATCTACAATTTACATTGTGTTCGTCCCTGTAAGCCTTAACCTCTGCTGCTCATGTTCTGTAGCATTGCACAGATATGCAATAAGGTGTTTATGCATAACCTGTTCTAGAAGTTTAAGATTCAAAAGTGTAAAATAGCTGGATAAATGACAGAGCAAGAGGAACTCTAAGAAACAGCAAAGTGATAGTTATGCTTTCTAGGCACCAAGTTAAATGGCTGCAAAGCAAGCTGCATCTCCGGAATACTGGTCTTTGCACCATTTCAGAGAGTTCGTAGGTGGACAGTGAACACAAGTCCTATAAGCTTCAAGTCCTGTACCTGCTAAGTGCTCTTCTTTTGGCTTCCTGATACTAATCATGCATCACTTCTTTGTTTTCCAGGGAAAGTTTTATCTGGTTATTGAGGAGCTGAGCCAGCTGTTCCGCTCCCTTGTCCCCATCCAGTTATGGTATAAATACATCATGGGAGATGATCCATCCAGCAGCTACTTCCTAGGTGGGATCCTGATCATCCTGTATAGCCTCTGCAAGGCAAGTACCACCTTAATAACCTCTGTGGGAGCTGTAGCAAGAGCAGAGAAAGCAGCCCAGCTGAGGGGAACAAATTCACCTTTTGCTTGTTGCTATCACTGCCCAAGAAGGGAAGTTTCAGCAGCTGGGGACACCATGTGCTTTAGTTGCCAAAAGCATTTTGCTTCACCAGTATGTGAGAATTGATGAGCTAAAGGAAGATCTGTGACTGCTCATGTAGTGTTGCATCAGGCTGATGAAGTCATTGCTGTTTTCTAATACCTTTCTATAAAGACTAGAGGAGAATGGGAGTGCAGTCTTGGGGAACCAGTGCTGGAAGAGAGGTTAGCTGTCTCCAGACTGCTAGATGCAACACCGAGAATAAGGTTGCAGACAGTTAAATGTTTCTCTCTAAGCCTTCCTCTGTCTTGCTAGCCAGGGTAGGTACTCTGTCACTCACAGTGCTGAATGCAGCAGGGAGAGAGGGTCATCCAAATCCTGCCTAGATAACACAGGTAGTTCTGGGCCCGTTCTAGATCCTGGTCTGGCTGATACAAGTCCAGGATCTTAGTGATGGGCGAGAGTAATTAATGTTTCCTCCAGAATAAGAATGTTAAGAGCACAAAGTCTGCCTGTGCACTCGTAAATGAATAGGTGTGACTTAGAGTCTCAAGTCAGAGGTCTAGAAATAGCTCTATTTCTAGTTGCATGTATTGAACCCTGCCTAGGGGCAGAGCAGTAGCTGGAGAAAACAGTGATACACCTCTGTTATCCATCCCTCTGAGAACAGCCAAGTGAGTCAGGCTTGCTGCAGCCCTGGTGCTTGTCTCTGCCTAGGAGAAAGGGGCTATGGCTTTGCAGCAGCAGATGGAAGAACAGAGAAGAGAGAATCTATCTGAGCTGAAAACATCTCAAAGGGGCTAGTGGATTGCTGAGCAATACAGAATCGTACTACAGCTCTTACATGAGATTTGGCTGCAGCTCTATGTTGTATAGGAGTGGGGCAATGCACCCCCTGTTGTCAAGGTCTTTACAGTTTGTGCAGGCAAGATAGGCAGAGGTCAGGGGAAGTGAAGTGACTTGGTCACAGCAGCGCCAGAACAGAAGGCATATGAGACAAATGTAGTTCACTGCACACCATCCATTCTCTCAGCTGTATGTTTCCTGCTGTTTACTCTGGGCTGTGGAAGAGGATTGTTGCCCTTTTCAAAGATACCATTGTCTGGATCCCCTCTAGACAACAGTATCCAACTCCTCCATGGCCTTCTGGCTTGTGAGGTCAGGTATACAGATCACAGTTACAAGGACAGATTTCAAGTGATCTTTCTGGTGTCCCATCTTCCAAAAGTTACTCAGCGCCTGGAGGAGGGATGCTTACCTGCAGTTCTACATGCCATTTCTTACATCTGGAGAAGTCATCACAGTGTGAAGAAACAGTGGGGGGCCATCTGCTCCTTGGAGAAAGGGGAGCCAAGCACAGCAACACAGTTGGCATGGCAAGGGCCTCACCAGCCAGGGCCCAGGCCCACAGCACCCAGACAAGGCAAGCAGGGCAGGCCTGGAGGTGATAGCCAGGTTCAAAGGGTCAGGATCTTCAGGTGGCAAGACAGGTCCAAGATAAAGCCAGAACATCAGTCCAGAGGTCAGGATCAGGTCTAGTGGAGGCAGCCAGAATCAGACACAGTCCAACAATTGCAAGGCACAGCCATAGTGACGAGGCCAGATCAAGGTCAGGGTGGGCAGTTACTCCCCATGCTGGAGTGTCCACATCAGTGGGATCTATGGCTAGGCACAGGCATGGCTGAGCTAGAAATCAGCACCTGCACAGCTCAGATATGACCTGAGGCCTCCAGGGCTGAGCTTAAATAGAGCTCCTGGCCCCATGGGCAGGGACGGGGGGGGGGGGGGGGGGGGGGGGGGCAGGGACGGGGGGGGGTGGAGACCCCAGGTGAGGCCAGTCAGGGCCATGAAGGCCTATTAATGCACTCAGGGCCCTGACACATAGGTGCAAGCAGTTCTGTATGGGCTAGCTATGTTTTTCCACTGGGAAGCCTTTACAGGTGGTGGTGTGATACTCTAGATAGGAAAAGCATTTTGAAAAGTTCTGCTGATCTGTTATTTAGAAGCTCCATGAGGAGACAAGGACAGCTATTTACTGGCCTTGACTAGAACGTAGGACCAAGACAGTGGGGCACACTTGTGCGAAAGTGCCTTGGCAACAGCCTATGCCTGTAACATGGATGTTTCTTCCTTTAATTTGTCTAGTTTGTCAGAGGTGTAAATGGATGGATAGTCCAGCTGAAGGGTGATAGGTCCAGGAACATGTCCCAGGTCATTGTGTGGCAACTACTTAGTACCACAGATGTGTCCAGGTTAGGATTAGACCTCTGCACGCTAAAGACCTTGCTTGGAAGTGGAAGAAAAGTGGGAGCACACTCTTCCAATGCAGATCATGAAATCCTAGGTGCGTGCATCCCGTTTACAAGAGTTGCAGGTCTAATTCCTTGCCTGAGACACTGAAAATATACCCAAAGGAGTCCACATTATCGAAGCCACAAACCACATTAGAAAAACTGCAGAAGCCAATTTGGCACTCAGACCTTCTGTGCTCCTGGCAGAAGTCCAGGGCTCAGCTAGGGCTGCGTCCCCTTTCCCTACACAAAAGGCAGGCTCGACTTTCAGACGGTTGTGTGTAGTGCAGCTGATGGGAGCTGTCTTGGTGTCTCCGTTTGGACTGTGTAAACGTGAATCTCTGATTTTGGCAAGGAAATCCCAGATGTTCATTAGTTAGGGCATCCAGGTCTCATTTTTTTACTATCCTGAACAGAAGCGCTCACTGGCTGTGAACCCAATTATTGCAATCCTATTGCTAGAAAGATGGCTGATGCAACACAGACTTCAGTGCATGGGCTGTTAAGTGGATGTTAAAGACACTACTGAAACATGCATCTTTTGGGGGTACAGGAAAGTCCAGAGGAAAAAAAACTGAAGGGGGGAAATGAACTGGGAGAAGAGGAGATGTCAGAGCCAGAGCAAGGGCATTAGAAGTCAGGCCCTAAGCAAAGCACACAGAAAAAGCTGTGAATTGGACTGTGGGAAAGAGCTGATCCCTATCCTTGTCAGAAGATAAAAAGTCTGTAGCAGTCGGCAGCCTCAAGTGCTCGTTACTGACTGGAAGCATTACTGGAAGGACCCTGGGAGCCTCTTTACGTGCTGACTGGAAGCATTATTGGTGCCTTCATTTGATTCCATATCTATTGCACGATGATCTCATTGGCATTCCCTGCAGTGAGCCCACTTAATCATGCTAACCAAAAAAAAATAGAAAGCCAACTCCAGGCATTCTGGTGCCTTTGTACTGCTAGTCCACTACAGCTGTGTGTATTCTGCATTGCATCTTCCCCTGCCCTCACTCAGACGGGTTAGAAATGGAAAGGTCCTGTTATGTCATCTGGCCCTTCTCCCGACTAATGCAGGGCTGTTCTTCACACAATCATTTCTTCATGCCCTGTCTAGTTCATAGTCTCTTTTTCCCTGTGTTCTGCCAGCAGTTAGGGAACACGAAGCTAGCATGCCGGATTAGATTTTCAATCTGTTTTCCCTTTTATCAGTAGTACCGTGTCTTCACTTTAAGAATGCTGAGTGTTCTCCTGTCTTGCTCAGCCCCTTGATATTTCTAAGCATTTTATCCTTTTTCCCCCCTACTTTTGTACTGCTCAGCCAAGCTGTAAATATTTATGTATTTTAGTCTCTTTACAGAAATCATTTTCTGCAGGCTCATTTTCTGCCCTTCTCTGAACTGCTTTTAGTCTTTAATGAGGAGCCCAGTACGAGCACTGCTCTCCAGATGCAGTTACATCATGTTTGCTGGGCAATGGAGGGGGTAGGGAAGGACCTGGTGTTGCCCCTGCTCTTGGCCATCTTTGGGCATCTGCAAAGTACCAAGGTGCTGGAAACGCACTCCCTTCCTGGGATTTGAAGTTTCTCTCTCTTTAAGTGGATGGGAGCAACTCAGCCTCAGTCCTGCTTCTCGTTCCTCAGGCCGTTCTTCTCTTGGTAGCATTTAATCACTGCGCTGTGCTAAATCACCCTCTGCAGCAGGACAGGCAATTCCACCTCCTTCCTTCATAATCTCACCTGGGCCCTGAAGCATCAAGCTGCATGGCAGAGCCGCACAGCCCTGGAAATCCCCCTTTTGCCCAGAGCCGGAGGAAAGCTGTTTTCTGCCTCTTCCATGTGAAAAGACTGCCCTTCCTTCTTCTCTCTCTCAAGCCGCAGTGTTTTCTAACCTCATTTCTGGGCTTTTCAGGTAGTCAGTTCGCAGAGTGGAAATGGGGCCATTTTAGTCCTTTCCTACTTCGCAGGGCTGGGCAATTTACCCTACCACAACCCCCTGGTGTCTCTTCCTTTTTCTGTCCTGTAAAGTCCCTGATTTGCAGTCCATAGTTACCAGAGCTTTTATGGCTACCCTCCCACACTGTCAGTTCACATTTATTACGTATGTCATGGTCACCATGAAATATTTTTTGGCACTATTGTTGCTTAGGATCTTTGTTCCTTACGAGTATATCTGTTTGGAGACAGTTTCCTGAGTTTCTGGATTGTGCACAGACACACGCACACACATACACTCACACACATTTTGTGAGAAGTGTCTAAAATGGAATGTCTTTATTGCAGTCTTTTGACATCTGTGGTCGTGTGGGAAGTGTCCGGAAGGCACTGAAGGTCCTTTGCACCCCACAGGTAAGTAGTCATACATATTAGAGCAGTTTCATAGGTGGAACCTTGTAACTATTGAATGATGGAGTTGAAAGTTGCTCCGAGTATCAGGATCATAGAATAGAATAATTTGTTGTCCCATGGCTGGATAAGCTGGTATCTCTGGTCAGGGATGTTAGGAACCTTTTCTGGGATCTGCCCTGTCCCAGCTATGGTAAGGGATTGTTGCTAGTCTGGCCTGTTTTGCCTGATTGGAAGCCCTGTGTAACATGGATTAATCCACTGAGGTCAGAACTGCAAGAAGCTTACAAAACTTTGTAGTGCAGAGCGTGAGAAAGACTTCAAATGGAAGTACGCAGTGCCTGATGTGCAGTGACATAAAGGAGATCCTACAGTGGACAGAAATTATCCTGGGCATCGCATTAGACAGTACTGATACTTCAATCTGTTGCCGTGAAATACTGTGACTTATATTTTAAAATGGTAAAATGAAAGACTGTAGAGGAAAGGAACATCACATCACAGAAGTTTGTTAGAGCTTGCCTTGCTTATTCTGTGGGCTTGGGCCGGTCATTTTTCCTCAGCATGTTTCCATTTCCCCTATTACTGTTACAATAGAAGCAACATTTACCTTTCACATATTTAAAAAGAAAAGTGTGAAGCCTGTGGGTGCTGCTGCTGTTATTCTTTCTTCTATTGTCTAACTTGCTAATAATAATACCTCCCACTATCTAAACACCTCTGCAAATGATGCTGAATTAATCCTTTCAGCTCCCTGTTGAGCTCATTAAATTTCATTATCATTGCTCCATAAGTGGAGGCACTAAAAGATGGAGCCAGCTCGAGGGGAAAACAAAACAGAGAACACAGAGCTTCAGACTCCCTGTGTTCTGTGCGCTGGTGCCCAAGTCTCCCTTCCCCATACACAGTGACATAACACTGGTGTCCTTCCCAGGTCATGCGGGGAATCTGAGTGTGAGAAACAGTGTCTGATGGATATGCTTAGCCACAAACCAGGTCATCTTCAAACCCTTTGACGCTGGGGTTTTTCTCCATCTCTCCCTAACAGACCTACGGAGTTCGTGCTACCAGCCAGCAGTGCAGCGAGGCAGGTGATATCTGTGCCATCTGCCAAGCAGAGTTCAGGGAACCTTTGATCCTTATGTGCCAGGTAAGACCCCACGCTTCCCACGTCAGGCTCCCCGCTGGCATTCATTTAGCTGCCTCCTGCAGCTGGGGAGGAGCACAGTCAGCCTGAGTACCGCTAAAACCATTTGCTGGGTCTTCATCTAGATCCTGGTGGATGTTTATTGCCCTCTTCCAGGTAGCCAGTGATTGGTGATAGCTGAGCCACGTTTTAGGGGCTGATCACTGAGATGGAAAAGACCAGTCTTGTAGTCCAGCGACTGCCAGTTGGCAGTCCAGACCTTGGATCTAGAATTTCATCTGACCCTTGGGGAGACTGGCTAGTCAACCGGCTGACCGAACTACAAGCAAGTGCTATGAGAGGGGCATAGATCCAGAACAAGCCTGGCAGGACACACGAAGGCTGGTGCAGCACCATGTCATTGTGGTCTGGCCTCTGAACACCTGGCTGGGAATAAAAGTAGTTCTGCATATAGAAGTTGGTCACTGTTGCCAGCACCTGGGAATTGTTTTGTTTCTCATTTGGTAAACACTGGCAAAAGCTAGAGCTTAAGAATGGCATGCTCGGAGTAATGCGGGAGTCCTGATCTGGTGCTGGCAAAACCCTTCCAACACACCGTATTGCCATGGGTTCTGTTAATGTATCAGAGGCCAGCTGAAGGCACTGCCTCGTGGCAAGACCAGTGATGCTTCCCTGAGATTTTCTCTTCAGTTGCCTACAACTTGGTCAAGCTTTGGCTGTTGGAGTTGAAATTCTGCATCCCGGAGGCTGTCTCTGGCTGATGTGTGGGTTCATGCAGGAAAGCTTTTGGCAGAATGACTGAGCCGTTTCTGGGAATGGAATTGGTGGGATATATGCTCTCTTGTGATCTCTAAATAAAGCTCGAGAGCTTTTTTCTGAAGAGCTGTAGCATTCCCATGCTTTGTAACAGGGTTATCAAATTCAAGTAAGTAGGTCACCTGTGCATGAGAAGTGTCTCTCGCTATTCCTGTGAACATCTGTGCAGATGTTATCATGCTGTAAGCTGCAGAGAGGCTATCTTTGTATGTGCTTATCAGCACTAAGATTTTGATGAGTAACATTTCTGCTGACTCCACATGTGTTGAGGTCTCGGCTTCTTACAGCTTCTAATGCTCCCTTCTTGCCCTCCTGCTCTTCCAGCATGGGATTGATGGGGCGGTGTGCTGGGCCGCCGTCCCTCCTGACCTCTGTTAGTACCCAAGCCAGTCTGGAGGGAGAATCTGATTGTGGCTCGTTGTAGGAATGCAAGGAGAAGATAAGGGGTGAAAACTGATAGTTACAGAGAAGGGGGAACACGGACTGCGAAGCTGCTGACTAGGGCTGGGCGGTGTGAGCAGAAAAAAACAAATACAGTAAGGAATAGGGGGAAGAAAAGGGGTTGTTTGAGCTAAGTAAAGACTTGTAAAATAACCCAGGGAATCAAGGGTGGAAACAGGGTAGAGAAAACCTCTTTTTAATGTTTCTTTCTATTGCTATATTAAGAAACAGAGTCATGTATCATTAGCTTTGGCAAACTGAGGTACTAGTAATGCTGGGATTTATTTTTCGTGTCATGGAGTACTGCTACTCAGCTGCACTGTCCACCTGAGCTTGAATCCTGCCTTGCTCCCGTCGCTCTCCTACTGAGTGTGCATGAGTCCACACAAGGCTGGACCTCCTGCCCCTGTGTTGACAATGCCCTTTTGTCTCCACAGCACGTGTTTTGTGAAGAATGCCTCTGCCTCTGGTTTGACAGGGAGAAAACCTGTCCTCTTTGTCGTTCTGTCACAGTAGAAACCCTGCGTTGCTGGAAAGACGGCACCACCTCTGCTCACTTCCAGGTGTATTAAAAGCAACAGATACCGACAAACGGAATAACATGTGCGGAAAGAAACAGCAGCTGGAAAATCTGGTGGTCCCATGCCCCTCTTCAGTTGCCTGTGAATTTGTTGTCTTCGTCTTTCTTCCAGCTCTGTTCCTCCAGGAGCCGACAGAACAGCAATTGTTACTAGGCAGAAACTTTATCCTCAAAGGCAAGAAAGATGTGTTTTATGTTACGGCAAACTCCATGGCTAAGCTACAGCCAAGATATTTTCTTGGCTATAAACTGCCTGGGATGTTTCCTTTTGTCCTGTCCTTTTAGTATAGATAAATACTGTGTGTATAAGGAAAGGGTACTGTCAATTGCATGTGTATAACCTGGTATATGGGAAAAACGCTGTCCTGTCTGGCTCAGACTGCTGGTGAGATTTTTCACAGTAAACGCCCTAGCTTCCCTGAATCTGTAACTTCAGAGTATTACACTGTTGCTGTTATACTACCTTTGAGAAGTCTTCCAAAACACTGCTTCAGACCCACGCGCCCAATGTTTGTTTGGGGTTGGAGAAACGCCATTCCCCAGCAGCAGTGATTTTGCAGTTGATTCCACAGATTGCACATGTTGCCATCTTAAAATCTCACGGAACTTGGGAAAGACCACGCTAGTGAAGCTGGACACGACACTTGCTTTTCTTGGGAATGTTTCTCCTCTTTAATGTTCGTGATCAGACTTTCTGATTTCCTAGCATATGGGGAGAACAGTGGGAGGCAAGGAGAGGTTCAAGTCAGGTTTGGTTTGACTAGGTGAGAAGCTGAGGTCCCAACCAAGAGCGTCTCACAAATTCCGGTGTCTCTGCAACCCGCCCCTCAGCACAGCCGCTGTGGGGAGGGCTCACTGGCTCTAAACCCAGTGCCACTCAGCATCCACAACCTGCCTGAGTCCAAACCCAGAACAAACATGCTCGCACAGCGCCGAGCCCGTACAGCACCGCTGGTACCAGAGCTGCTGGGGCAGCAGGATACGGGGCCCCCGGAGCGACCGGCTTCGGTGAGATTTACCAGCTCGAGGGCAGAGTTACACAGAGGCAGCTGCGTGGCTTCGGGAGCCAGCCTGGTTTATGGCACAGGCTGGATGATCCACTGGTGCGGCTGGAGACTCACTGTAACACCTCCGCTTCAGAAAAAGGAGAATTATCATACTTTGTACTGCTGCAGTTTCCGTCTCCGCAGCCACGCAGAACGTCTAGGGTGGTGCAGTGGCACGTGCATGCAAATGGAGTAGCTGTCTGTTCACTGGAGCCTTCTCTTTCACTAAACAACCTCTGCTTTTTGCTGCACACCCGGAGAAAGTGCCTCATTAGGCAATCGTGGCATCTTCCACGCTCATTACTATGGAAATGGCCGTAAGGTTACAATCCCACTTAAGTGGATAATCAGGAAGAACTGTACCTGGGGGAAATGAGCCTGTGTGTATGTACTAGCAGCCGCCTTCCCCTCCTGCTGCGAAACTCCACGGGGAGAAGAATTAAAGCAAACACGAGCTCGTGGTAACAGGATTAAGGCTCAACATTTCTTTGGAAGTAATAGTTGGCTAGAGGAGAAATGATGAGAGGCAGAGCCTGAGCAGGGAAGATAGTCCAAAGCTGGCTTGGGAGACACAGGGAAGCAGACAAGGAAAAGCTTTGCTATCCCAAATGAAGTGATTTGATTCCTGTCAAATGGATCCCATCAGAGTGGAGAACCAAGCCAAGGAATCCAGTGGCTGTCTCCAATGGGAATAGCCTTTTCAGGGGGGGGGGGGGGGGGGAAGTGTTCAGGAAGGAAGGAGGCAAGGTTTTCAGTGGGCATAAAAATATTGTTGTGTATGATAGTCTGGTACCATTCACCAGGACAAGGAAAAATCACTGCTTCTGTGGGCAGGCAATCTCTGAAAGGTTTCAGTGCAATGCCAATTAATTAGAGGGTTGGAGGTATCTGCTTTCAAAATGTTTGAAAAGCCACTTCTGATTTTTTTTCTAAATGCTCCTGGAAAATGTATCTGGAGAAGTGTATGAAGAGGTCGAGGTGAGCCTAATGCCACAGACAGCATTTGCCACACTGTTTCAAAATTACTGTTTTTCATTTGGTGGTAAGGAAGGCAAGCAATCAGAGGGGAAGTAGGGGGAATTTTTTTTGTCCTCCTTTTTCTTTACATTTTTTTCCCTTTACTGAATGATCTTTCCCAGTTGTCAGTGTAAGAAAGAGGGGGATATCGTCATCATATACTTAAAACACTTTGCTACACCCAAGGACTCAGAAGGATCACATAGCACAGCTCCATACCAGGAGTCTGTGGAGGAATTGTACCTTGGGTGGTTTTGGTGCTCATGTAAGAACCCCTGCACCAGCATCAGAATTTCCTAATTTGAATTTCTAAAGAACTTCTAATGATTCCTTTTTCTTTTGCTTCATCTCAGTGATCCCTTCTTGACTTTTGCTTTCCCTCGCTCTTCTAAGGCAGCGTTCTGGTCCTGTAGAGAAGCCCGGTGATGTGCTTCAGCGGCACCCGACGCTGCGTGCAGGTAACCCACTGCAGTTCCCCTTCGGCTGAACAGAAACCCAGGGAAGGTGCTGCGGGGGTAACCTCTGAGAAAGAAGGCTTCTGTGGCCGCTCACGTAGCTCAGGGACACAGTGCAGCGCTGGGATCAGTACGGGAGACCTTCGTTACGGGATGAGCCTGTATCTGAGAGGCTGTGGGTGCCCGAGACTCAGCGGGCCATCCAGTGCTCCACTTCTCTGTTAAAATTAACCAGTGCTAAATAGAAGGTGACATTCTATGCTGTCGATATTTATTCTACTGGAAGCGTAACAAAGATCAGGGTAAAAGAACTTGCCACAGGCCAGTATTTTATAGCTGTTAAGCTAAACCAGTATCCTTCAGTCCCTATCCTGTGGAAGAAGCAGCGCTGTGCTGTCAGCAGTCTGTCAAACCTCCCTCCTCAGGGATGGGACGGCGAAGGTTTTGTGAGGCAGGACGGTGCCACCCTCTCCCAGAACATGGCATTTGGACCAGAAAACACAGAGGGGAAATGTCAATTCTAACAACAGCTGATGGCAAACTTCTGTTGCTTTCCATAGGAAAACAGTTAGGGTTGTGGAAAGAAATTATTCTCTCAAATATCAGAGAAGAAATAAAAAACAGAGCCTTTTCACCATTCAACAGTTATTTTTCTTTTTTTAATAAAGTCATTATAAATATGTACAAAGAGTCTCAGCGTATTAAATTCCTTTTACAAAAGAGAGAAGCCACATCCAACCATAAACAGGAGCCTTCAGGAACTCGCATCATCAGTGAGCAGATGCTTTGCTCTTGCTTTGGTGAGGGTGGAAACTTGCACAGTAACTCTGCAAGAGTTCGCATCCGAATAGCACGGCATCAGTAACGTGCAAGGAGCTGTGTATTCACCGCACTGCAGCCGATTTGCCCTGTTGGCAATGCACCTGGGAGCAGGCTGGAAAACTTGCAAATGGCCCAAGGCCTAAAAATGATGGAAAGATTTTTTTCTTGTGATAAATTGTGGTCTTCAAACTGATCGGCAATATTACGCTGTGAATACCCATGAACACTAAGTCCCATTGTAGTTGGCTTTGCTTTCTACTTAGGTGGCATCTGTAACTGGTAATGGATGTAACTGAGAAAGGCAGTTCGACACCCAGATGCTTTCTGTGAGTATCTGTCAAGCTCCAAAGTCACTTTCTGTCAATATTAAAAAACTTGTGACATTCAAGTACTCAAGTATCCGTCAGAGTGAACACTGAAAAGTCTGATCGGCGTTACATGAAAATTCACTCTTGTATTCGAATAAATATTGTCAGAAAAAAATATTCACCTGTTTTGTATTTTGTAGTTTTAAATTTCTCTTGCAGATGGGGAATGGACATTCTGCAGCTCTGACGGGGACAGTCAGCTTCTTCCCCCAGCTGCTAGGGGCAGAGCTGACGTCTGGAAGACCAGAGTGCAGGA
Source organism: Opisthocomus hoazin (assembly GCF_030867145.1). Taxonomy (NCBI): domain Eukaryota; kingdom Metazoa; phylum Chordata; class Aves; order Opisthocomiformes; family Opisthocomidae; genus Opisthocomus; species Opisthocomus hoazin. Next base: position 17,939,394 of record NC_134426.1, read on the forward strand.
GTGCGTGTGGGGCTGGCACCGTTTCAACGCCAGGCGCGTGGCTCAAGCCAGTAGGATTGGCAGAGGGACGCAGCACGGAAGCATCTCGCGCTTGGCGCGCGGAGCCAAGACAGCCTGTTGACCGCAAAGGGCTGGTGCGTTCAGACCAGGACAGAATTAGACCACCAAGGTAGGAGCAGCACGCGAGGCTTCCTCTCCCCGGCCCAGCCTAGCTGACACACGGGTGGCTTCCGAAGGAAGATCCATCCCGTGTCGTTTAGGCTCCCCCAGGCTCTTGGATTTTGAATAACGTGGCCAGTGTCTCCTAACCTTTCATACTGAGATGAACAAGTTCAGCTCAGCATACAAAAAGCAGTGCCCTGCAAAGTGTTACACAAGAACGAGGCTCGTTTTGAAGCTGGGATTCAAAATCAAATTTGCTGTAAGCAGATTTGCCCTACGAAAAGTCGTGAAGATTCTGTTCACCTGTTGTGGGGGTAGAATACAGCCAGGAGGTTGTGACACGGGCAAAAAACACGGGTCCAGGATTTAATTTGGAGCCACCGGTCGTTTGTTATATGTCTCAGACTTCTGTCAAGAAAATGGACAGATGCTTTAAAACCATTTGTAGGAAAATTAAAATTAACTATTAAGGTACATGTACTGTTCTGTCCTCATCACGAACCATTTCGTACATGGTCGTGCAGTTTTTAGAAGGGAAAGATCTCCTTCGGTTTTGCATCCCCATCCCCCATTGCCCCCTGCCAAAGCGAGATTCTACCTCTGCCTGCTCAACCTGCGAGCACGACAGCGACGGAGGGCGGAATTTAACGGAAATGGTTCGTCTTAGAGGCAGCAGGGCGAAGTGCCCCGTTCCCAGGTGCATGCAGGCAGAGAAATGGCACCGGTTTCACCAAGTCTGCCCGTAAGCCGTTTCATTAGGAGGCAGTGCTGCTGCTTTTGCAGTGGAGTTAAGGCCCTTACAATTTCAGTGTGATATAGAAACAAAGCAAATTCACAGATCAGATTAAACTGATTTAACAAGTGTTTCTGAAGTAAGTAAATTGCTTTAGTAATGGGCTTAGCTAAATTAGGGTAATTTCTGCATGCCCACATGCTCTAAAACAGAAGCACGATGGGTTTCTCATTCCTCATCGCTGACAACTCATTGATTTTGGTGATCTGCTGTATGTTTTTATTGGGTGGTGCCTCTCCTGGGCACATGAAAGTGTATGACAGGAGGCCTGGTCCCATTCCACGTTTTTTTACCTACTGAAAATAATTCTAAGAGAGAAGAGGAAGGAATCTGGAACGAACAGGCTAAATTCTGTCCTGGGTGTAACCCAGCTCTCTGCAAGCAGACAGTGGTGCTATCCGAGAATTAATTTGGCCGAAGGACTTATTGTAACAGGCAGGGGGAGAGCAGCTGATTAGTAGCCCACGCTGGACTGCTTTTTTAACTTGAAATATGAAGTTCCAATATGTGACGGGAGCTGTCTTGGTGGAGTGCTGCTTTAAAAATTAATAAAGACTTTCCTCACAGCCACATTATGCGGCGTTCTATATAGACTATGATCTCATAGCCTCCTCCTCTGGCCTGCACACGCACCGTCTGCTGAAACCTAAGATGAGGTCTTTTTTTTCATTTAGAGAGCACTCCCCGGTCTTCACGGAGGCGCAATTGTGAAGCTAATCAAAATCAATGACTTCTTGGCTGCTGTGAAGAAAAAAAAAAGAGGAGCGAGAGGAACTGTGCTGGTTTCCTACCTGTTAGCACGGAACAGAACCCCCCACCATCTCACACGGCTGTGCAACACAGTAAGAACAGCACGAGGGGAGTACACAGCATGCTTTCTTTTCCAGTACAAACATCAACCAGGGTTAAATCAGGTACTTTAAAAAGGATAAAAACACCCCTTGTCAAAAAATGGAGGCATTCAAGAATAGCAACTGTACCAGAAAAGGTAAGGCTTTGACAAATACATACCCTCTAGTAAGTAATTCGATTTATGTACAGTGAATGCTGGCTACAACGTGCTGGTAAGCTGTTTCGCTAGCAAAGCTTGCTTGACCCAGCAACTCATAGATGAAAGTCTCCAAAACCTAACCCTTGGTTCACACTAAACACCCCATTTAGAACCACAGAAGTGAAGCGAAGCAGGATTGAAGCAGAATTTTGGGTTCTGGGCCTGCTCTGGTTCCCACATGGGAAGCACCACAGATGGGATGGTTGTTTCATGAGCGTCGCACTAGGCAGCATGTGTCTTCCAGCGTTTCTGCTGAACGTTGGGAACGGCCAAGGAGGAGCCGCTTCCCTGGAGTTGTGGGGCTTGGGGTGCTGCACAGAAAAGCCTGGCGACGGAGGGCTACGACGGGGGGAGATGAGCCAGTTGCTTTGCGACTGAGGTTGATCACGGATTCTGGGGGCTTTCCCAAGGTGGGGACGCCACGGGAAGGATAGAGCTCCCCTCTCCCTTCGCTGTGCTGTACTGTTTCAGGGGAATCACCTCTTTGGGAGAAATGCTACGGGAGGGCTGCAGGCTGCAGGCCCAAACAGCCGCTGTGGCAGGAGATCCAACGGCAGCGCGGACTGCACGTGCAGAAGATGCGAGGGAAAAAGGAATAATGCGTATTCCAGGGGAGAAGTTTACTAAATGTTCAGAACTCAGGAGCTAATAATTGTTAAAGGCTATGGAGGAATATGTGGGAGAGCCCTCCCTCTTGCGCCGAGAGACATGAGGCAGCTCCCGCGCCGGGTGGCTCTTCCCGATCAATTATTCGCTGTTCAGATTTGACTTGTGCAATACCGTTACCAGAGTTTCACTTCCTTGTTTGAGTCATTTGCAGAAAGCTGTTATTTTTAAGACTATGCCCAATCCAGCAGTCGCTAATCCAGCACTTGCAACACTGCTGAACTCAGCTGCGGCTCCTCCTTTTGCTGGAAGAATTCTTACTTATTTCAATAGGACATTGAGCCGGGAACGAGGACAGAATGCCCAGTACTACCAAGCACCAAGCCAAAAATGGTAGGAAAATGTTCTATCGGTCCCCGTGGTCCTGAGACCATCGGAACCCTACCGACAGACAAACTACACTCAGCTACACGATCCCTCCCAACGCTGCACGTAGTATAAAGTAGGGCAAGGTTATTCGTCAGGAACAATTTGCTCTTTCAGCATAGCCCTGTCTGCTGTGTGTGAATTGGCTTGGATCAATAACGCCGTGCACATGTGTGCACAGGCCCAAAACGCATCAGTGAATTGTGATAAAGGGAGAATTTAGCTTTTAGATCGCTTAGAAACATTTCTCCTGCAGTAGTAAAGATTGCAAGGCTTGACTGGGACACAGCGGCCACTCAGCTTATTCCTTGGCTGGATGAGGGTTGCAAACTATTTTCAGAAGACAAGGAGCCAAGCTTCCTTTGGAAATTGGGTTCTTAACATTCTTTTACGCCTTAGAAAATTCACCCTTGCATGAGAGGGTCAATTTTCTGCTGCAAATGTCAGACGCTGGGAAAAATGTTTCTAAAAAATGTGCACAATGATTCCTGTAAATAGCATCTGGAAAGCATCCTCAACCTGACAGGTAGTTGTGGCTGCGAGAAAAAAAGTGCTCAGTACTAGACTGAAAAAAGCCCTTTGACTTCTAAGGACAAGTTCTCCCGATATCCCCTTGTCTGTTCATGAGTCTAGATACAGGTCTCTGGAGGACTGGAGGCGGCGTGGATCGCCGTCCAGGAGAACACCCAGCTCCGGAGCGGGAGCAGAACCCGCGCGAGCAGGCTTCGACACATACACTGCAGCAACGAGAGCGGCTGTGGCTTCGCCACCTCAGTGAATGCCGCTCCCCAGCTCCGCACCGTCAAAAGAAAAGGAGCTGCCCCAAAGAAAATCAGTTTTATAAAGGTCTGGGCTAGATTATTTGTTTCATCTTAATTTATGCAGAGATTGAAAGAAAGAAGAAAATAGCACCTTCTCAACAAGTAGTATTTTTTGCTATCTTGTGTATAAATATTAATAACCAAAATAGATTTTTCCTTGTCCCACGTTTCAGAACATCCTCTTGGGGAAACTGTAGCACCACAGAGAGGCAGTTTAGCCCCAGACAAATATTGAATGTAGCACCAGAGAAACGAAAGTCGTAAGAAAAGCTTGTCTCCCCTGGTGCTATAGCGCTGAATATATACACACACAAACTGCCTGTTGTCCAAGCTGCTCAGCCCCTGCTCCCCACCAGCACGGCTAGGACGTGCCTCTTCGCAGCAAGTTTGGTCTCTCAAAATATTACTTCACTCTGTAGTTAGTCATACGTATAGCTTATTTAGATGTACAGATTATTTCTCATCCTGCTGCATTGAAAGGAACGCTGGTGTTGCCCTAAACAAGGCGCGGCGGAGAAAATGCTAGCATTACAGCAAGGACATCACGAACCTTTTGACTCGGACTGCAGGAGCGCAAATGCTCAGACCACCATCATCTACAAGGAATGCTGCTTACGTTCTCAACAAGGCATGCACGTTTTAACGTACGCATACAGGAGGGTTTACATTCTTCTATATATAAGCATGTATGTGTCTCTGTTTTGCTGCTGGGCCCTTGAACAGCTCCTTCCGTGCAAATCCTTCTTCACGTTGCCCAAAGCACTTCCAACATCTTCCACTTCTTTCTTTATCTCCACTCTTCACAGCTGCTGCTCAGGCTCTGGATTCCCTGTAGAAAAAGGGGAAACAATTTTCTCCAAGGGCACAGGGTTTTCTCCAGCCTAAGAAAGCAAAAGAATTGTGTTTGGGTTTAATTATATTGATGCATTGGTTACAATAAAAGCTTCTTTTAAATTTATGCTTGAACCCTCCTGCTAAATCTACCGACAGAAGAGGGACGTAATTTATGGGGAGGATGGTTTTGTGGTTCAACATAGGAGATTACACCGTCCTCCCTGTGCTACTGCAGGACTGCTGGTGAGCTCTTGTTTGCTGGTGGGCTCGTTCGTTTGGGTGCTCCATCTTCACTTACACCACGTTAACAAAAATGTTCATTTTTCGGGAAGCCACTAACTTTGTTACAGGTAGGCGATGGGGTGCATCGCGGGTCGCAGGAGACTGGAAGAACTCACTCGTTCCAGGTTCTGCCACTGATTAGATTTGTGGCCGTGGGCAAACCACTTCTTCCAGTCGCTGCTGTAAAATGAGGGCAGTAATAACTTGTTTGCCTCACAGGTGGGCTGCAAGCCTTAATTAATAAAGTGCTCAGAGAAAGGCACCCATCTAAGTGCAAATTAGCAGGAGAGGTGCCCAAGGGGCATCCACTGTGAAATTCCCATCTCCCGCATTTACACCGAGGCGTGTTGACACCAGCATCTGCCGGGGTAGATCCCGTCTTCCAGACTGCGCTGCCTAGCTCGCAGAGACCGTGATCTGAGAAACCTCAGCAGAGAACTCTCTGCTGGCTTCTGGATGAGGTGATTTCACCCGGGTGGGAGAAAGGAGGGGGGAGCAGCTGACTGTGCAACTGCATCAGCTATGAAGTCAGAGTGTAATTAGGGCTGGCGACCGGCTTCGGGGCAGATTCTGACCGGCGTTACTCTGATGTAAATGCAGAATCGCCTCCCATCTTTCTGCAGTAGCACCCTGTTCGCACCAGCGTGAAAGGCTACCACACGCCAGCGGCACTGCCTCCGAGACGGACTGAAACCTCTGCTCGGAGCAAAGCGGGCAAATTCCGGTGCCGCAGCGGGCTCTGAGGAACCTGGAACGCCTCTGGTCCAGCCTCAAACGATCTCACTGTATCTGCTTTACCCCAGTTACCACCAGCTGCTCCAGCTGCTGCCGCGCGCAGGATGGGACAATTACACACACCCCCCCCCAGTCTACAGTCTTGCTTTCCGGTTTTGAGGAATCTGAAGCCCCAGTGAAAGCAGCTCGAAGGACTAAAGCCCGAATGAACCATTTGTCTTGCTGCGACCAAGGCTACCAGCTAGCCACGCAGCTTCTGTGGCTTCGGCACCTGCAGGCACACAGGCTCTGGCACGCACACCCGCTCTCTGGAAGCACGGCAGCTACTCTTCAAGGCTTTTTGCGGAGCTACTTCGCTCTTCTGGCAGAAGGTTAATAGCAAAGGTGTTCGCTGCTTGAGAAAGTATGAACACAGTAACAGCGGCTGCAGAAAACCAGCCAGCAGAGCCCAGACCGCCCGTACGCAGCTGCCAGCAAGCAGCCCCGAGGCTGGGACACGTCCCGGTTCGGCTCCCGGCCGGCACGTGTGGGACCCGGCCCCTCCGGCAGCCCCGCACAGCTCCCGGGGAGCTCGGCCACGCAAGCGCGGCCAGACGGACGGCACCACAGCCTGCGTCCAGGCAGACAGACGGACGGCACCATGACCGATGTCACCGGGGAGAGGTTCTGGGCACCTGCACGTCTCACACGTGGCGTCTCGACACAGAGGTCTTCACAACCAACCACGTCGGCACTGCCTGAGGACACAACCTGAGCTGATCATGGGGCACGAAGAGCCCGTGGTGTGGTTGCTTCCACTCAGAGAGGTGAGATATTTACTCAAGTTACATTGGAACAAAGACTTCAGGAGTTGATTAAAGGATTTCCTCCAACGCAAAACCATCTAATCCTTATTTATTACTTCTCCAGTGGCAGCACTTCCAATCGCAGGCTATGAACCCTTGTCCTGCTGTGCCACCTGCGGCCGGCAGCAGATCATCCTCGGTGTCACTATATTTTACAAACTGTCTCTCTGTGTCACTTAACGTATAGAAAATCTATAAAAACCTGTAAAAGTTGATAAATCCTACAACGTCTTGAACGCCGAGCAATAAATCTGCTCTGGGGCAGGCAAAGAGCTCGGCACAATGTTTATGCATCTCACAGGCCCTACTCTCAGAGCTTAAATGGCTCTCAAGTTTTGCATCAGCCTCATGCTGGCCTTCTGCATAAAGGTGAATTTCATGGAAAGAATAAAAGAGAACCCCAGAATCCTGGCCTTCAGCCCATCTTTCAATAAAACAATTTCGAATATCCTGGGCTGTGTTAAAGCCATTTCTGGGTGCATATTGGCTGCATTTCCAGTATCTGACTCATTAATGGAATACACTTTGAGCCAAATTCTGATCTCATTTACAGCACTGTAAATCCAGGGCAACCCAATTGACTTCAGTGGAGTTACTCCAAATTTCCCACAATAGGTGCTCAGCAGACAGATCAAAATTTGGTACTTCGGGTCTGAGACAGGCTGAGAGCAGCCAAGCTACAGCCCATCTGTAATACTGGGGGGACAGTAAGTCGGAAAGAGCGCCAGCACATCCCCTCCGTAGAGCTGCTGAAAGATTGTTTATTTTACATGTCATTCTTATAATGATGAAACTTTTGGGTAGGATTGTCCACTACTATCAAAATTATTCACTTACTTATTAAAAAAAAAGGAATTATAGCTGAGTTCCTATATGAAAAATGCAGCATCTATTGAAAACATGGATTGAAGTCACAAGGAGAAAAATCACTTGCTTGGAATTTTTCACGGGAACCCACCCTCCCTTCGGCGGGGTATCCCTCTCTTCCTGGTCACTTAGGGAGACGCAGATTCCGCTCAGAAAGCTGCTCTGATTCATTGCACCCCTTAAGCAGTAAGGCTGTGAGACGATAAATCATGTTGGCTGATCTCTGCAAAACCGCCTCAGCCAGCCTCGACACATCCCCTGCTTCTAACAGACCCGGGCATCTCCGCTTCTCCATTTGGACTCGCCAGCCTCAGACCCTACAGTTTCATCCCACGGCCTGTGAAGCTGGTATTTACCATGAAAAAAAGCGAGCTGCTCTCCTCTCGGACGCTGAGTGGGACGGGCATGTAGTGACTCAGGCAAGGAGTCGCGAGTCCCACCGCAGCATTTCTTTGACGAATCTTTATGCAGAGACAGGACGCAAAGCCACGCTCGGGCACCACCGCCACAAAGCCACGGGGGAATCTGAGCTCACGCCCCCGAGAGCCCGTTGGCAAAAGGAGTTCTGCTCGCGGCTAACGTGTCAGCGTGCCACTTCTTGATTTAAATGGATTACGCAGGCAATGCAGCTGGCACATGTTCTGCTCCTAATAAACAAAATAACAGTTGTTGATATATTTAAAGAAAAAAAAATATTCAAGGGCTTGGCTTGCCAAGGGAAAGCTTGAGGCAGGGACAAAGCGAGGCGCGCTCGCTTCCTTCCTCACGCAGCAGCAGGTTAATGAGAAAACAAGGGCTGGGCAAGAGCCCTGTCAAATTCCCAAGCAGCTCGCATCCATGTACACTCACACTTCATTAGCATCTCTGTGGGAGACGGCAGGGTAACATGGAAGACTGAAAAACAATTAGGAGGGGGCTCGAGAGGTAAGACCAAGGAAGAGTGGAACTACTAGGGAAGAACGCGGAGGAACGGCGTGTCCCGGAGATCTCAGCACAGGAGGGTCCAGGAACCCAGACAGGGTAAAGGAATATGCTGGGGCTCCAACCTTCCCCAAAGCAGCGGCCTGCTTGGCCACAGTCCACCCGCGGCAAGAGGCTTTTCTGGACTGCGGTTTGTTTCTGAACACTCCACTGCTTGTTCATCATGAAAGTTAACGTCGACGGTTTTCCTCGTGCAATTTAACCGCGAAGCTGGGGCAAGGGTGCTGGGGACCTTTCACATTTCTGAGCAGGACGCTTACGACTGGGAAAAGCAGGCTCCTTCTTCCGTAGTTATGCAGGAGGGTAACCAGCAGCGCGTGCCTCTGTGTCAGGGACGCGTACAGGGTGCAACGCGCTGAATGTTTGCCCTCGTGCGGAGCTGCAGCTCACCGCCGAGCTAGTCGGCTTAGTCCTGCGCTCGCCATACTGCCTCTGGTCCTTCATTTTCTTTGCACTCCTGCACAGCTCAGTGTGACATCTCCAGAAGTCTTATCAACCCAATTTTAATACAGATAATTAACTGCGCTGAGACTTTGGACAGAGCAGCGCTGCACGAACCTCGCAGCAAACAGTGGGGGGAATTACTGGCAACACAGCGGGCACCAAACCAGGCTGGTGAAGCTGGCAGGGACAAGCAGGGTTTGATTTTAATACACTGCCACTCCTGAACTAATAGAGCGCAACACAAGCGACACTGTATGCCAACCTGGCACATGACAACTACACTTCATGCCCTGGCTGGGCATTTCAAAGTGATGTCAGATTATATATTATAAAACTGCCATTTGCAAAGCATTCATTCCCCAACCCCGAGCACGGTCCACAGATACAAGCAGCTGGCCACACGCAGCGGCCCTAATCCTGCTTTCCCTGGCATCACCTGCGGGCTGTCAGAGCAGGAGAAGTTCCCTGGTGCACAGGATCATTCCCTGAGCCGCACTGCTGTGTAAAGCCACGAGGACCTGAGGGAACTACCAACCTCCCTCCTCAGAAACAGAACGTACACTCACGGCAGCCACAGCAAAACACCCTTACCACGTGAAAAAGCAGGAGCGGAGCTCAAGCAGCCAGCCAAGCCGAACTGGCCTTCTCCTCTAACTTCTCTGTTCCTTCTGCAACCACCAGATCACAAGACGAATGCTGACTCTGCAGCCCGTTCGTTAAGCGTACAAGTTACTATCCCCTTAGGAGCTGTTCCATGAAATCCCAAGATCACAAGCGCTCAGAGCCTGGACTTCCCATCTCGCTGCAGAACAATGTTATTGTCACTGCGGAGCGTCTCAGAGGACGGCAGAAAAATACATACTTTGTTCAGAAATACTCTGCTGAGTTAATAAACCACTGCTGTCTTACCACATCTCCAAGCCTAGCCCAGCTCACTGCACTATCCCTCGGGCTCTGAGATCGTGCGGATAATCAGATACCTCCACGGGTCTGCGCGAAGCACTAGTCAGGAAGAACAGAAAAGATTCTTAATGGCCAAAGTAACCTAGAAACTGAGGTGCAGATGATTTATTTAATTATTCTGGGGTTGCGTGGTGTCTTCACCTGCAGCTTGGTCACTCGTGCCTCAGGAGCTTGCCAGGAGTCGGACAGGACAGTCTGCCGTGCACGGGGACAACCAGGAGACTGCTGCTGGCTCGTTATTCTCCCACATCTGACCCCTTCGTCCCTGAAACTGCTCCGCATCACGCGCACAAGGATCTGCATTTCAGAGCCTGACATTTGTATCTGTGTCCGTGCAGCCCCAGAGCATTCGGAGGCAGCTCAGCACGCCCTGTCTGCGGCAGCCTTTGAAGCTGCGAGGAAGGACTGTGCGTGCCGAAGGAGCTCGCCTCGGTCACGGTGAGGGTAGCGCTTTGCTCTTCTGTAGTGTCTTTATCAAAGCAATTTATAAGCAATTGCTTATTGCTGGGCCTGAAGTGCAGAAAGCTGGACAGAGACAAGGGATCCACAGAGTCAACAGCAGCAGAGATTGGGGGGGGGGGGGGGGGAATATCTGCCCAACCAAAGCTACACAAACCTTCATAAAAACTAAAAATCCGCACAGCTTTGGCCTCGTGGGATTGCCCGAAGCCTGGGCTGAGCGTGTGCATGGGTCCACGGGGCCAGCGAAGCGCCTCTCTCTGCCAGCCCTGCTCACCTGCCGCCTTCTCCACGCGGGATGAAGGCCCAGACTGGGCAGGGAGGAAATCCCCTGGGCTTGTCAGAAAGAAAAGGATGCCTGAGACACCGGACCAGGGAGATCACTGCAGTCCACCCGGGATTTCAACTTCTTTTGAGCTCAGAGAGGCAAGCAAGCCAGACAGGTGGGTTTGCTTCCAAACACCAGACTCAAACTTGCCACAAGATGATGGGAAGGGAAAGAAGATCTCTCAGTCCTGCTCCTACTCGCGGTCCCACAGCTCTCACCACTGCCCCACACCACCGACACTGCCTCTCCAGGGGCTTTGCGGGACACAGCTCTGCAGACACCACCCCAGAGCCTCACGCCTCTATGCTGACGATTTATAGAAACTGAGGCTCTGATTCATCAAAAAAACCCAGTTTTGTTCTGGCTTTGTTTTCCAAGAAAGCTTTCCAGGGGTAACCAGCCGACCCTCCTGCCAGAGGCAGCAGCTGTGGCTCAGGCAGACGGACAACAGCAATGCCCCCCTGTACCCACACACACGCTGCACACACGCTCCTACCTGCCGGAAAACCGAACTCTTCCCTGCACTATACACACGTATCTAACTGTGCTTCACGCACCTCAAAGCACGCAGGACATTTTGCAGCAGAAGACCTGATGCCTGACAGCCAAGCTCCGGCCCAAGAGCTGCGACCAGCCCCGTCAGCTGAAACCATACGAGGTCAGCCCAGCACAGGCGGCATTTTTCAATCATCGCTTTATTTTACGCTCTCGCCTAAGCCCCTTCCGAGCTGGTGGGATAGGAGTGAACGCTGAAAGTTAAGCACGCGCTTAAGGTCTTCCCTGAACACGCAGAGACGCTGGGGGACATTCGTAGATATCATTTAAAGCGCCCAAAATAGACCCCTTGCTCCTCATGTCTGTGGGGAGAAATCCATGTCCCAAAGAGCACTTCAGAGCACCCAGAGCCCCTGGGGTGACCCCACTTACACTCAGACACTGCCCTAGGCTGGGGCCTTACATTTTAAGGCACTCGGGACAATCACCATCCCCCCTCACGAGGGCTGTGAGCAGCTCTCCTCCGCAAGTCGTGATCCCCGCGAGATCCCTGGTGCTCCCAGGGCTGAGGGTACAGAGCTGTCCCCACCAGCCCAAGAGGACCAGGCATGTCCCAATTCCCTGCTCCTGGTTTGCTCGGCGGCTCTGGAGCACAGCGGGAGCTCTGGGAACCTGCAGCAACTGGGCTCGGACGCTTTTCCCTGGCTGGTGACTTGGGACCCGCTCCGGGAAAAGCCTCCAGCACCGAGCAACGCATTAACCAAAACACAGATCCAAAACATCCAAAACCGGACGGTCCTGCAGTGAGACCCCACCACCCAGGGACCTCAGCGACAGGTGCCCACAGCACCCATGGGTCTAAAGCCCACTGGGGGACAGCAGGACCCGCAGGAAGTTCCTCCACTCCACTCCCCAGAGGGCTGGAGGCTCAGCAGGCACAGGCGCGTGGCCGGGCCAGGAGGCTGCGAGCATCCTCTAACTCCCAGCACCGGCGCTCGGGGCGATGTGGGCCCTGCTCCGACCCCCCCGCGCCGCTCCGCACTGCTGCCGGCCCGCTGCGGCCGTGGGTTCCGAGCCATAGCTGCCCCCTGAGAGCACAGATGACCCGGGCAGGGGGAGGCACAGGGTGCAAGCCGTGGGAGTTTGGGGAAGGAGAAAGGGGTGGTTTGAGGAGTCCTGGGACAGGGGGAGAAGAGAAGAGAAGGGGAAAGAAGAAGGGGAAAGAAGAAGGGGAAAGAAGAAGGGGGAGAAGAAGGGGGAGAAGAAGGGGAAAGAAGGAGCAGGAGAAGAAGAAGGAGAAAGAAGAAGGGGAAGGAGAAGAAGCAGGAGAACGAGAAAGAAGGAGAAAGAAGGAGAAGGAGAAAGAGAAAGAAGGAGAAGGAGAAAGAGAAAGAAGGAGAAGGAGAAAGAGAAAGAAGGAGAAGGAGAAAGAGAAAGAAGGAGAAGGAGAAAGAGAAAGAGAAGGAGAAGAAGGAGAAAGAAGAAGAAGGAGAAAGAGAAGGAGAAGCAGCAGGCAGGTGGGTACCGGCAGCCCGGCGCCCCACACGCCGCCTCCCGCCGGGTACCGCGGACAGCGCGCTCCGCCGGGCCGGGCCCCCCCCCCCCGAGCCGGTCCCCGGGCCGCCCCCCGCCCCCGGCCCCGGCCCCGCCGCGCCGCCCCGGCCGGTCCCGCACCCCCCCACCCCCGGTGCCCGCGCGGTGCCGACCTGCGGCGCGCCCCGCCTGCTCCCCGCTCCGGCCAGCGCCCCTCTCGCCTAGAGGCTCCTCCTGCGGATCAGCCAGGCCAGCGCGGCCGCGGGCGTGAGGGCGCACAGCAGGCAGAGCCCGGCCCGGCCCAGCCCGGCCCAGCGCGGCCCGGCCCAGCGCGGCCCGGCCCGCGCCTTGCGCCGCGCCGCCCGCCGCTCCAGCTCATCGCCCAGGCGGCGCAGGCGGGCGGCCAGCAGGCGGGCGGCGGCCGGGGGCCGGGCGGCGCGGCCGGGGCTGCAGGGGCAGGGCGCGGGGGGGCCGCGCAGCGCGCACGGGCACATGGCTGCGCCGCCGCCCGCCGCCGAGTGCCGCGCCGGCGGCCGGGGAGGGAGCGAGCGCGAGCGCCGGGTGACGTCATCCCCCGCGGGGCGGCGCTCGGCGGAGGGGAACGGGAGGGGGGGGCGGGGGGACGGTGTGTGGGGATGGGGGGACAGGGTGAGGTGGGGGGACAGCGTGGGATGGGGGGACAGCGTGGGATGGGGGGACATTGTGGGCATGGGGGGATGGGGGGGGACGGGGACAGTGTGGGACGGGGGGACAGGGGGGACAGTGTGTGGGATGAGAGGACAGTGTGGGATGGGGGGACGGGGGCAGGACAGGGCAGTGTGGGATGGGGGGACAGTGTGTGGGACGGGGGGACGGGGGCAGGACGGTGACAGTGTGTGGGGATCGGGGGACAGGGGGACGGGGACAGCGTGGGACGAGGGGACAATGTGAGGTGGGGGGACGGGGGGACAGTTGTGTGGGATGAGAGGATGGTGTGGGATGGGGGGATGGGGCAGGATGGGGCAGTGTGGGACGGGGGACAGCGTGGGGACAGACAGGGCAGCGTGGGGACAGAGGGGACAGCGTGGGATGGAGGGACAGTGTGGGGATGGGGGGGATGGGGACAGCGTGGGGCGGAGGGGCAATGTGTGGGATGTGGGTACAGCGTGGGATGGGGGGACAGTGTGGGGGGCAGTGTGTGGGGATGGGGGAGACAGTGTGGGACAGGGGAGACACCGCGGGGACAGACAGGGCAGCGTGGGGACGGAGGGGACAGCGTGGGATGGAGGGGACAGTCTGGGGACAGAGGGACAGCATGGGGATGGAGGGACAGCATGGAGATGGAGGGGACAGCGTGGAGATGGAAGGGACAGCGTGGAGATGGAAGGGACAGCGTGGGGACAGAGGGACAGCATGGGGATGGAGGGACAGCATGGGGATGGAGGGGACAGCGTGGGGACAGAAGGGACAGCATGGGGATGGAGGGGACAGTGTGGGGATGGAGGGACAGCATGGATTTGGAGGGGACAGTGTGGAGATGGAGGGGACAGCGTGGGGACAGAGGGGACAGCACGGGGACGGAGGGACAGCGTGGGGACGCAGGCGGGCAGCGAGGGGATTGCACAGAGCGGGAGTGGATTTCATCACCCAGCGCGTCACCGCGCCGCTCACGTCCCCGCTGGCCGCGGCAGCAGCACCCAGCCCCGGCGCTGACCTGGTGGGTGCGGAGCCCCCGGCCCGCGGTGCGCAGGAGCGGGGCTGGGACCCCCCGGCAGGACTCCCCGGGGCCAGCGGCGGCGGCTCCCTGCAGCTCCTGGGGGCAGGAATCCCCCCATACCGGCCCGTTTCTTCCCCGCCTGCAGGGAGGCTGCTACCACCTCCTCAGCAGACCACCCTGCTGCCGCAAAGGGGTCCCAAGGAGACCCCCCTGGGGCTCGCTGTTGTCTCAGCGCGTCCACCCCCCAGGAGCAGCCCTACACCCTCCTGCTCTGCAGCCCCTGCTTGCAGGGCTCATCACAGACCCTGCGCAGATCCTCCTCCAGGTCCGAATCACAGAATCCCAGCATGGTGGGGGTTGGCAGGGCCCTCTGTGGGTCACCCAGCCCAGCCCCCTGCCCAAGCAGGGTCACCCAGAGCAGGCTGCACAGCACCACGGCCAGGCGGGGCTGGAATATCTCCAGAGAAGGAGACTCCACAGCCTCCCTGGGCAGCCTGGGCCAGGGCTCCGTCACCCTCAGAGGGAAGAAGTTCTTCCTCGTGTTCAGCTGGAGCTTCCTCTGCTTCAGTTTGTGCCCGTTGCCCCTTGTCCTGTTGCTGGGCACCACTGGAAAGAGTCTGGCCCTGTCCTCCTGACACCCACCCTGCAGATATTTAGAGGCATTTCTAAGGTCCCCTCTCAGCCTTCTCTTCTTCAGGCTGAACAAGCCCAGCTCCCTCAGCCTCTCCTCATAGGAGAGATGCTCCAGTCCCCTCCTCATCCTCGCACCCCTCCGCTGGACTCTCTCCAGTAGCTCCTCATCTTTCTTGAAGTGGGGAGCCCAGCACTGGACACAGCACTGCAGATGGGGCCTCCCCAGGGCAGAGCAGAGGGGGAGGAGAACCTCCCTTGACCTGCTGCCCACACTCCTCCTAATGCACCCCAGGATCCCGAATGATTGTCTTGTAGGAAAAACAAATCTTCTGCAGGGTTTCTCCATACAGGAATCCCTCCTCGAAACGAGGTAGTTCCATTGTTTCCTGGAATCCAAAATGCCCCTTTGACTCATGGAACGGTTTGGGCTGGAAGGGGCCATGCAAGGCCATCTGCTCCAACCCCCCGCAGCAAGCAGGGACATCTCCAACCAGAGCAGGCTGCTCAGAGTCTGTCCAACCCAACCTTGAATGGCTCCAGGGACGGGGCATCTCCCACCTCTCCGCCGTGCCAGGGTTTCACCACCCTCATTGCAAAAAACTCCTCCTCATACCCGGTCTGACCCTCCCCTCGTTCAGTTTGACGCCATCACCCCTCTCCCCATCGCGGCAGGCTCTGCTACAAACCCTGTCCCCCTCTTTCCAACAAGCCCCCTTGGAGTACTGAAAGGCCGCAGCCAGGTCTCCCCGCAGCCTTCTCCTCTCGGAGAGAACAGCCTGTCTTCACTGAGCGGGGTTTTGGAACCCGCCGGGGCAGCACCAAGCTGCGAAGGAGACGAACCGGTGCGTGGCGGCTGAGGACGCCGAACGGCGGCAGCCGGAGGTGGACGTGAGGGCGGAGGAGGCCCCGGGGCGCACACTGCCGCCAAGAGCCTCTCTGCGCGCCCGCCAGGACCGGCTGTTTGACTCCAACGCGGACAGGCATCGCTTACCGGCTTGGTTCTCCTCAGCGCTCCACGAGTGACGCCGCAGACTTGACTCCTCGCGGCTGGCCCAGGTGAAGCCGCCAAGCTCCACAGCCATGTGCCAGCCGTTGAGCTCGGCCATCGCCCGAAACGCGGCCTTCACGCGACAAGGCGGACTGGGAGGTGCAGAGCAAACGCTGTCTCCCACCCGAAGTGGCAGCCGTCGGGCAGCGGAGGCTGCGGAAGGAGCCGGGGGTGACGCGACGCGCGCCGTCTTCCTCAGGAGGGGTGACGGCCATGGCGCGGGGCCGGCCCTGCGACTGGGAGACACGGGCTGAGCTGGGCGTGGTGGCAGAGCAACGCGCCTCTGCGCCTCCTGCCCTGGCTCGGCGGCGTACCGAGCCCTCTGTCCCCGCTCGTCGTCTGCCCCAAGGCCGCGGGCAGCCCCGCCGCTCGCCGGGTCCTCGGGCCCGCAAAATGGCGGCGGGCGGCAGGCCCCGGCGGCGTCGGAACCTTGACGCGGCGGAACGCGCGGGCGCGGGGGGACGGTTTCCGGGCC
Source organism: Opisthocomus hoazin (assembly GCF_030867145.1). NCBI lineage: Eukaryota > Metazoa > Chordata > Aves > Opisthocomiformes > Opisthocomidae > Opisthocomus > Opisthocomus hoazin. Next base: position 17,955,871 of record NC_134426.1, read on the forward strand.
GGGCTGGCGGGAGGTGGCGCAGGGCCCGGCCTCGCCGCCATGGCCGAGGAGGGTTCGGCGGAGCTGGAGCTGTTCCGCCGGCGCTGGCGGGAGGAGCTGGCGGGGGGTGCGAAGCGGCGGCGGCGGGAGGCGGCGGAGGAGCATCCCGAGAGCGGCAGGAGCGCGGAGCCGAGCGAGCTGGGCTACCTGGCGCTGGCCCGCGGCCTGCTGGATGGCGGCGCCCGGCCCGGCCCGGCCCGCCGCGGCCCGCCGCCCGCCCGCCCCGCCGAGGAGCTCGCGGGGGACGGAGGAGGAGGCGGCCGCGGCAGCGACGACGACCTGCTGGGGCAGCTCATCCGGGACCTGGTAGGGCTGCGCCGGGGCCCGGGGTGAGGCGCCGCGGGGAGCGGGGAGCCGAGGGGAGCGGGGCCCGCCGGGGCCTCGTCCCTGGGGGGCGGCGGTGAGTTTTGGCTTCCCGGGAGCGCGTTTGTGACCTCAGCTCCCGAATATATATTTTATTTTCACACGGTTTTAACCCGCTGCGCTTCCCCTGAGGCGGCTTTTGGGTTTTGCTCGAGGTTTTGCCGCCTGTGCGGGCGGTTTGGCGCGGTAGCGAAGGACAGCCGGCCTTGTGCCACGGCGGCGTTGTGAGAAAACAAGTATTAATTCTTTAACTAAAGGAGTTAATTCGGAGATAGTTTTAAATACAGTTCTGAACCAGATAAGAGTTAGTTTGGTAAGCCCTCTAAATGCAATAGAGACCTTATTTACAGCATAGAAAAACTAGGGGGGGAACCCATTTTCTTGCTTCTCGTCAGATGAGCTGTGACTAATTACTCTTTACTTAAAAAAATTAAAAGGAGCAGATTAAACTTCTGTCTGCGAGGCACAAATTAATCCATTTACGGAATTAGTGCTCCATTAGCGTGCAGGCGCCCGGATCTGTCTTGGAGAGGATGGTGGTGGTGGCCGAGTTCTGGAGCTGTCCCAGGAGACTTTCAGGCGGGCGGGCGCTGCTCCCGTCGCCACTCCGCGCTGGGGACAAGCTGGGCGCGTTTCTGGGGGACGGGAAGGGCAGACCCTGATCTGTCTCTAATGTTGAGGTTGCACTAGAGCGGGATTAGTATGAGCCGTTGCTCATGCTTTGTCGCAAGCTCGCGCTTCCAGTTTGGCTGTACATACTCTTGCAGAATAGTTTAAAAAAAAAAACAAAAACCTGTACAACTGTTTTGTGGGTTTTTTCCCCCTTTTTTCGCGAGAGACCTGTCACTCTTGACTGCTGTGTCCGCACCAGCCTGCCTGTAGGCAGTCTGTCCGTCCGCTGATGTCCCTGGGGACCTGCAGACAGCCCGGGTTCTGCTGGTTGGATGCCAGTCAACTCCAATTTGGAAGCAATGTAGTCATGGCGGTGCTGTGCCCGAGCTCGTAAGCCTGGAGCTAATAAGCCTGGCCGAGTGGCTAGTCTCATTTGCTTGGGCAGCACGTCGCTTTGAAGTGGTTGTGCGGCTCCTGGAGCCAAGCTGACTCGCAGCTGGGCAGCTTGGGGTGGCCGCGGAGATGCGCTCCCAGGGTTCCTTTTGTGTGTTGGTCCGCTGTCCCCTTTGGAAATCGATGCCATTTAAATCGTGCGAAAGCAAACGATCTCCTTGCAGATCCGCAGCAGGGAGCGGAGCCAGTGGCCCTCACACAGAGGGAAAGGGGAAGGAGGACGAGGAGGGAGGGGAGCGGGAAGGTTGGCCGCAGATCCTACGTTGAGTAACTTTAGAGTGAGTGTGAGGTTCTGGTGTTTACAGACCGCTGCTGTTTTGCTAAGAAGAGCTAATGGGAACATTGTCCGTATTTGGACTATATTTGGACCTAATGGGAAGAACGTCCAAACACTTATCTAGTGTCGAATACCTTTTGCATTAAAAAATTACATACAACTGTGTTATGCAGTGCTTTTCCTGGGTAACTGTACTGTAAATAACCCAGCGCTGCCTGGTGTTGCTGCCTCGTTGGTACTGCAAAGGGTCCAGGTTTAAATGAGCAACGAGTAGTTGTAGAAGAGACCTGCAAGGACACAAAGTGATTGGGGTTAGGGAAGAGCCAGGAGGCAGGGGAGGATCCTGAGCTGGGATCTGCTTGACTTTCTTGAGGGCAAACGACTGAGGCGGGTTTTAACCCAGGAGCTGACTCTGCGGGGTTGATGGAGAGTGATCAGGTGTTCAGGAGCGCCTGTGGGGGTGGAGAAACCAGGAGAAGACACCAGAGAGCAAAGCTTCAAAATGGGTGACATGGAAATGGTCCAAATGGGCTGATTTTGCTCACCGTCTGTTATATATAGGATAAAAATTTGGAATATCCGGACAGAAGCGAGGGAGAGGACAAATCTTAATGTGATAACTTAGTAATTATGTCATTAAAACACTCTCTAGGAAAATATACGTGCAGCATTTAGCTGTTAGACAAGTGACGGATTCTTGGGTTTGGTTTGTTTTTGAGACACTTAATCAGCTAAAGCAGCAACTCTTTCAGCGCATTTCGTGTTGAAGAGACATTTTTATGTTGCTAATGAAAGACAGAAACAAACTGTAATGCCTTCTCCATTCAGTTTTATGTCAAAATAGTAATTCATTTTCCCCCACCTGTGTTTGAAATCTTGTAAGTGAAATTAATAACGGGTACATGTCTTCCAAGTGCTTACTTGTTTGGTCTTTTTGATGCTGAAACCTCAGAGAAACTTTCCTACTGGAACTTGTGTCCTGCCTTTCTGTGCCACCTGCATACAGAGAAGCCTTACAGTTCTCCTCGATTTGCCTATTAATAAGTAGTATTTAATGTGTAATATTCCTTACCTGATGGGACCCAGAGAGAACAAAGAGCAGCTTGGGTGCCTTCATGCCAGCGTGGTATGTCTGATATTGCGCTGTTACAGGGTGGAGAGGCAGAATTACTTCTGCCTTTTTGCTGGGACTGTGATGGCACTGAGTGTACGACGTCCTTTCTTCGTACTGTGGTGACTTTTGCTGCTGTCTAGCTGTGCGTTAAAGAAGCCTAACCAATTATTTTCTCTTTTTCTTTTCAGAATGAAATAAATGAGGTTCCTTTCTTTGATATCCAGCTGCCTTATGAGCTGGCGCTGAAGATATTTCAGTACCTGGGCAAGACGGAATTGGGGAGGTGTGCCCAGGTAAGTGCTGCTGACAGCTTGCTGCTCTGATACCAGGTAAAATTGGCAGAAACAGCCCAGAAACGGCCGGGCACCTGGATGCAGGGAAGGTGTGTGGTAGCCCTGGTAGCTCGGCTGATTGTGCTTTTGCTGATTGGAAGCACTTCCAAAGCTGAGTATTGAAAAACCAACAGTAAATGAGCTGGATTGGTAGCGTGCAGTTGAGTAGAGTTAAATAAAACGTTTGTGGCTGCGATGAAAGTGAAGCATTAAAATTTAAAATAAGTACTTGCAAAGATCTTTTGATTCGAGCAAATGTGTTTAGAAACAAGTGAAGGTCTTGCTGCGATATTTAGAACTGAACACTTTGCAGTGCTAAGGGCATGGCCGAAAAGCGGTTCCCCTCTGTGTGTGACTGGAACCATGAAAACTGGAGTGGTAATGTTTTATCTGTAGTAATTTCATGTGAGGCTGAATTCTTTACTGACACTGATTTCCTCCCCCCGGCCCCAGCAAGGGGATTATATTTTTCTTTGGTGATACTTTTAAGGTAACTCTTTCACCAGTCTGTACTCGGACGTGGTCCGTGATTTACGTGTAGTTGTAAACTGCCTGTCTCTTCAAGTAGCTTTACTAACTTAAGCACTCGCGCACACCTGACTGTGCTTAGGATTGTTCAGCCCACTCTGTTGAGCCTCTTTATCTCCTTTCTTCACACGCTGGTGTAGGAACCTCCTCTCTGAATGGGTGTTCAAAGCAAACTTCATTGGCAAGTGCCGCTTACCCTGTGGAACAGAGCAGAACATTGTGGATGTGCGTTGCCAGCTTCTCCCACGGCTGCTATTTAGTGTCTCAGGCTCCTGTTTGTTGAACTTTTATGTGCGAAGCGCATCTCGCAACCTCACAGAAATCCAGCCAGAACCATTCTTTAGGCTATACTCGAGCTGTGCCTGGACTGTTTGTAAGAGAAAGAAATGTGAACCTGTGAACACGGAAACGTGACAGACAGGGTGTAGCTTTGTCTTGGATGGTGAACTAGACACAAGTGCTGGACAAACAGCATGTGTTTTGAAATGAAATTGGGCTTGTCACGTTCAGCCTGAGCAAGTCATAGTGTTAAATGGCTACACGTGGTTCGTGCTTAAATCTCTGACTTGCTAATGCCTGTTAGGAACAAGGACTGTTAGAAGAAAAATAATTTCCCTTGCAGGGCTTCTGTTGCAGAGGAAAAAATTCTCAGGGATTATTTTTTCATGCTGTCTGGGAGACTGAGGCTTTCAGATGTGCTCGAGTTTCTGTTGTTTGAAGTAGAGACCTACGATCAGTAAAGGCCGCGTTCCATGGAATGGAGCAGGATTGCATTTTTGAAGTGAATTACATTAAGGTTATTCTTTCTCTATCTTTTTTTTTTTTTTTTTTTTTTTTACTTAGGCAGGATCAGTTTACCTTGTGGCATAGTAAAAAGATTGGCTGATGAAGGGCTGCTCCTTTTCTGTGCTCTTGGGCTGCACTTGATTGCTTTCTCGCTCGCTTTGGTTTTTAACTTGGACCCGTTCTCTTAAGATGTGTTTAACGCTGAGAAAATTTTCCACATTTCTCATTCACCTTCGAAGACCGAGTCAGTTGGTCCTGCGTGGCAGCTGACAGGTATCTGAGCGAAGGCCCGGCGTTTTACAAGGCTTTCCAAATGAGATGGATATCCAAAGCTTTTAGTGCAGAACTGGCTTCTTTTTAAGGGTCCAAGTAAAAAGCAAAGCAATAAAAATAAATACCATTTTCATTTTTCTCTTGGTGATTTTGTTTTTGAAGGGGGGGAAGCCCGCTTCTGTTAAATGGAAGGCCCTGCTGCTTTACGGTGTTATCGTAGAAAGGTTTTTTTATTAAGGTGCCTTTGGATTTTAGTGCAATTGGGCCAGTTAGTGGAGTTGGTGTCAAGAACTATGCGAGTGCCTTTGGAGAAAACCTGTTTGCTTAGTTCTTTATGCCAAATAGGTAACCAACTAACAGTAAAGTAGCCTGACTGCAGAGCCTCTTTGAGATTTAGTCACATCACAGATGGCTCTGGAGAACTTTAATTTCACCCTGATATTTCCCCTTCCCCCTCTTCCCCACAGCTTTTCTTTGATTTTTGGAATTAGTACTGTAAAACATCAACTGTCTGCATGGCACTTGAAACACGAAAGTCATGTGCAGCGTGTAAGTTAATGGCGTCATCGATTCCTGAGCCGCGGTGGGTTCGCAGTGGTTGGGCGATATTCGGGAGCATCCAGCAGACCAGTCCCCGTTGACACCCAGGTTTGCAATTCAAGGAGAAAGGTATCCAGGACTTGACTGTTCCGCTGGCACATCTGAAGTAATGGCAAAATTTTCCCTCTGCTTTGTTCCAGCCCTCTTGAGCACCTTTTGATTCTGTTCTGACTGTTGAAAGAAATATCTACGCTGTGAGCAGCTCCCTTGTGACTTCTGTCATGAGCGGGTTTGAGAAGAGTCTCGCCTTCCTCCTGGTTGTGATGCAGAGGGAAAATACAAACAATCACTTGGGATACCACAAGTATGACAAATTGAAATGCATCCGGAGAATCACAGACTCGTGAAGGTTGGGAAAGATCTCTAAGATCGTCAAATCCAACCGTCAACCCACCACCACCCTGCCTGCTAAACCATGTCCTGAAGTGCCACATCTACACGTTTTTTTTAACACCTCCAGGGATGGGGATTCCTGTTCCAACACTTGACCACTCTTTCAGTAAAGAAATTTTTCCTAATATCCAATCTAAACCTCCCCTGGTGCCATTTGAGGCCTGCTGATACTGCAGATATCTGCAGCTAACTTCACTCGTGGCCCGAGGACCTGGCCTTTAAACTGTCAGCTTGGTGATGGGTCTAATCTGTGAACTTCTCCATATACTTACAGCTGTTACTGCTTTCTAGTAAATACCAGAAACTGCCTGAATTGCGTTTTGTGGTGTGAAATACTTCTCGGCAGTATGTACTCAATTTTGGCAATGCGAAGGCAGTTTTATTTCTGCAGGCATCACTAAGAGATTGCCTTGAACTGTTAGCATTTCCGTCTGAGAGATGGTCTGGAGGTGTTTACCAACACAACAGCTGTGTGTCTGTAGGACGAGGGAGACTGTTTCTAGGAATTTAAGAATGAATTGTCTTGCATAAATCAAGAATTTCAGATGCTTGCCTCCAGAGCTTCTGGAATTGTCAAACTCTTAGGCTTTTTATTTTTTTAAATGTATAAACACTAAATCTCATGGGGTTTTTTGAGCATAGTTTTGCATCAAGGTTGTATATGGGTAAAAGTAATCATCCAGCCTCCTCACAGTTTGGAGAGAGCAGAGAAACGGATGGATAAGGATATCCTAGGCTCAGGCTGAGACTTAAAATAACATTATGGCTGTGAATTGAAAAAATGAGCAGTTTCCACCTGGTATGGCTTCCATCTGAATGGCTTTGGATTAAATACTGTCTGGCACTACGCGTTGTGCTGAATTGAAAGTCCAGATATTTCTGACTGAGGCCCTGGCTTCAGCGAACGAACCTGGAGTGTGTCTTTGTGTGACTAGGGAAGAAAACAAACCTGGTGGAACAAAGGCAGTCATCAGATGGAGAGGGCTGACTAAACCTTCGTTAGGATTTGAGCCAGTTGATTATAGAAAGGATTAGAAGAAATTGAGGATTTGATGGAAGAGGTGGGGTTCTTGGAGTGGTTTTTCTTGGGGGGGATCTCCCAAAACCAAATAGCAAAACCTATGTCAGCGAAAGCCTTTGAAGTCCTTCAGAACATAATTACTTGCTGAACTGTAAGATATAAAACTGTTCCTCTGTAGAGTTCAGGGGAAAACAAAGTTTCTTTGCTGAGAATGGTTGAGAACTGTAGTAAAAAGATAGTAGGAACACTGAAGACAAAATTAAACTGGGGGCTCTGAATCTATGAACAACCCTGTGAGATGTTATCATTGATCATTGTTGGAGCTTCTGCGTAGTGTAGATTTGGAAATAATTATGTTCGTAGTTTAATAAGAGCTTTGCGTGTCTCAGCTACTCCAACACGCGGAATGTATGGGTGCGTATAAATAAAGCTGTAACGCTCTGCCTTTCGGGGCCTCACCTCAAACTCCAAGTCAAGCAGATCTAATGAAGCTGACTTCAAGCCAACGGCTGGTTTTAATGCGGCAGCTCACAGTGGTGCTGTAAAGTGAAATGCTTGAGACTCTTTTATGAGAGGTTTCTTGCAGCTGGGGCTCGCTCAGTGGGGCTTTTACAAGGGATTGCCATGCCAGTTTGGGCGCATGAAGAAAAGGCCGCGTTGGGGACCCCTTGGAAATGCGTGCTTGTAAAGCAGCAGGATTCGGTGTAATTTGATTTAAAAAAATCATAATAGGATAGGACCTTTATTCCCCTTGAATGTTTGTTCCTGAAAGTTGAAAAGGCAATCTAAATTTTATGGAGTTCCCTTCCCCCCCATCTTTTTTTTACTGCCTTTATAAAATGCTTTTAAGACCTCGAAGCTAGAAAGGTCTGTACAACATTGTCTGTTTTGGCAAGCTCCAAAGGTGGTGGTGGTGGGGTTGGTTGGGGTTTTGTTTTGTTTTGTTTTGTTTTGTTTCTAAAGCAAGGCAAAGGTTGGTGTAGTTTGGCGTTGTCATGAGTGTGTCCCCTCGGCTGCCGTGCGAGCGGGCAGAGGTGCCGATGTTCGCCTGGGCTGCTCAGCTCCTGCACAACAGCTGCTTTTCTGTGCGTCAGCAAAAAGCTGAGTGTGTTTTATTTTTTCCTTTGAGCAATAATGTATGGATTTAAATAACTCTAAAATCAAATTACCCACTAAACTGTAACGGTTTGAAATTCAGATTGCTTTCTATTTTTTTTTTGCCTTTGAACTTCCCGAGTGTGTCCCGACAGGGACAGGAACACGAAGCACTGCTTTTTTATTACTGGGTGATGCGGAATGCCGGAGACGACTGGGTGCTCTTTCTGCCCTTTGAGAGGCATTATGACTGCACTGTCCAGGTTGTTTCCTTTGTCTGGTGATGGAAGGGGATCGTATGTCTGCTATCTTGAATTGATGTCTTCTGGTGAATAACTGGAATATTAGCTCTTCTGGACTTGGATATTCCTGCTTGAGAGCGGCTCTTATACGTGGGTATCAAATCTTAAAACCATCTGCAGGTGACTCCATCCACCCCCCTTTTTTTCCTCTCGTATGAATTTTTTTTTTCCCTTGGAAGAAACAGGTCGTGAGATATGTCGGGTGACCCAATTCTTGATTCCTAGTCGGATGTTGGCTTTTGAGAGCAGTAATGATGCGTGTGTGTCATTACAGCAAGACCAGCAGGCAGCCCATGGTGAACAGGGTGGCTGGAAGCCTCATGACGTTTTCAAGGGGAGGTTGGTGCTGTCCCTGTTTGGGGACTACCTAGTCTGCAAGGAATTTGGGACCGTGTGTGTAAGATGGCTTTGCACTTGCTGCAGCCCAAGGAGACTGGCAGGACACAGGGTTGTGTTGGTGGGTGCTCTCCGGACCTTGGCTGCTGTCTCCCCACGACGTTGCGGCTCTCCTGGTTGGGCTGACTAGTCAGTCTTGGCCTGGAGTTGCATTTAGTCCGGCACACTAAGGCACGCTCTGCTGGGTCACCGCAGGTAGAACTTTACAGACCACGTTACCAACACTGACACTGCCTGATTTATTTAAGTCTTCACAGAATGTTGGGGTTTGGAAGGGACCTCTGTGGTCACCCAGCCCAACCCCCTGCCCAAGCAGGGTCACCCAGAGCAGGCTGCACAGCACCGCATGCAGGCGGGTCTGGAATATCTCCAGAGAAGGAGACTCCACAGCCTCCCTGGGCAGCCTGTTCCAGGGCTCCGTCACCCTCAGAGGGAAGAAGTTCTTCCTCGTGTTCAGCTGGAGCTTCCTCTTCTTCAGTTTGTGCCCGTTGCCCCTTGTCCTGTCGCTGGGCACCACTGGAAAGAGTCTGGCCCTGTCTTCCTGACACCCACCCTGCAGATATTTATAAGCAGTTATAAGTTATATTTAAGGGGAGGTGTGCTGCTTTCCTAACCTCTCCGTAAGCCTCACTGCACACTTTGTTGCTCCAGTGTCTTGTGTGCTGCCGGGGCCTCTCACAAATCTGCATCGGCCAAAATGCTCTCATACCTTCAGTATTCCTCACGGGACATCATTTTATGAAGGTATATTTTGTATGTGAAAGCTGTACTTTTAAGAAGTCTGAAGCAACGTTAAGATACAAAGGAGATGAATATGGCTTGTTTGCTGTTTTGTAAGATGGATCTTTCACCCCGCTGTGCCGTCTTGTATCTGTGTGGCAACGTGGAACGCATGGCGAGTAAACACGAAGAGATGGTCCCGTCAGAGTCTGGATCAGTGGGAGACCCAGATTCTTGGTGTAATCTTGGGACAGGCATTAGATGCTTAATTGTAAGTTGCTAAAAATTACGTCAGTTTGAGAAAGGGTTTTATTTTTTTATAATCTTTTGGAAACAGCGTGCAGTTGATTGCTGCTTTCACCGGTAGCAGTTTTCTTTGGCTACATCTGTTTTTTTACATGAAGAATTAGAGAGAACAAATGCCACTTCAGTTAGCTCTTACCTCTTGAATCTTTAATTCTAAGCCCACAACTGATGATGATGAAGCTATTCTCTCTGAAATGGACAGCAACTTGAGGCTACTTGAAAAACTTAATAATTCATTTCTAGTTATGCATACTGTAATACAATAGGTTATAAATCACTAATGTCATACGCCTAATCAGGCATTGTCAGTAGGACTTTGGAGATATGGTGGTGTGATCTGAGAGGTTTTCCTAGCTACAAATATGAAAATAAATACATAAACTTACAGCACTGTCTTAATTGTTTTCTTCCTTCTTTTTCCTTCAGAATTTTCTAGTACGCTGACATTTCAGGTTGGCAGTGCGGCCACTAAGCACTGGTATTCATGTTGCATGGAGTTTTACTGGAGTAGACACTCAGTTATTTTCAGAAGAATCCACAGGAAACAGGCATTTTGTTAAAGGGGCTTTATCTTTCCATGCTGTCAGTAGTACATCTGTTTAGGTAAGAATTTAGTGTCGGTGCAGGCCTGCATTGGTTTATATGCGTATATTTCAGAGGTTATTTAGATAATTTTATGTGAAATTTATTTTTTACTTACAACTTTATCCTCTCTATATATAAATCTGATTTCTAGGTCAGCAGGACGTGGAAAGCACTTGCAGAAGATGAAGTGCTGTGGTACCGGTTGTGCCAGCGGGAAGGATATCTGTTGGGTACAAGCATCTCCGATCATCCCTGTTGGAAGCTCGCCCTCGAGAACTGCCGTGCCAGAGAGCGCACTCTGAAAACCAACTGGAAGGTAAAAGGGAATTTCTTTAATGGGATCCAGACGCTGTAGGAAAATGGGAACCTGATTCAAGCAAGTGGTAGTGAAAAGTTGGTCTCCCGTATTGCGGCATCTTTTTGCCAGTTGCAAGGGGAAAGCTGCTGAAGGATTTATGAGACTGAGCCCTAGCTGTAATACCTTTTTTTCCCAATGACTGATTACTTTTGGGACTGGGTCTTTCTGTTTGCAGTGCTACTCCATTGGCTTTGGTGCAAGGGAGACATTTATTCTTCAGCCATCCCCTGATAATGAGAATCAGCCTTTAAGATGAAGGCTCCTTCCCCGGCTCGTTACATGTCCCAGCTAAAAGAAAGCTGTGGTGGTGGTTGTTGTGATAGTTGTTTCTCTACCTAAAGATTATGAATGAGAATGAAGAGGGATAGCTTCTTTGTCCTTCACTTCTGTCTGTAAAAATTCTGGGAGGCAAGCCTAGGGAAGCTCAGGAAGTATAGGCTGGGTGAGTGGTCGGTGAAGTGGATTGAGAACTGGCTGAATGGCAGAGCTCAGAGGGTTGTCATCAGTGGCACTGAGTCTAGTTGGAGGCTGGTAATTAGTGGTGTCCCTCAGGGGTCAGTACTGGGCCCAGCCTTGTTTAACTTCTTCATTAATGACCTTGATGAAGAGTTAGAATGTACCCTCAGCAAGTTTACTGATGATACCAAACTGGGAGGTGTAGTATATACACCGGAAGGCTGTGCTGCCATTCAGCGAGACCTGGACAGGCTGGAAAGTTGGGCAGAGAGGAACCTGATGAGGTTCAACAAGGGCAAATGCAGGGTCCTGCACCTGGGGAGGAACAACCCCATGCATCAGTACAGGCTTGGGGTGGACCTGCTGGAGAGCAGCTGTGCAGAGAGGGACCTGGGTGTTTTGGTGGACGACAGGTTAACCATGAGCCAGCAGTGTGCCCTGGCTGCCAAGAAGGCAAATGGCATTCTGGGGTGTAGTGAGGCCTCATCTGGAGTACTCTGTCCAGTGCTGGGCTCCCCAGTTCAAGAAAGATGAGGAGCTACTGGAGAGAGTCCAGCGCAGGGCTACAAGGATGATGAGGGGACTGGAACATCTCTCCTGCGAGGAGAGGCTGAGGGAGCTGGGCTTGTTCAGTCTGGAGAAGAGAAGGCTGCGGGGGGGCCTAATATATACTTACAAATATCTGCAGGGTGGGGGTCAGGAGGACGGGGCTAGACTCTTTCCAGTGGTGCCCAGCGACAGGACAAGAGGCAATGGGCACAAACTGAAGCAGAGGAAGTTCCATCTGAAGATGAGGAAGAACTTCTTCCCTCTGAGGGTGACGGAGCCCTGGCCCAGGCTGCCCAGGGAGGCTGTGGAGTCTCCTTCTCTGGAGATATTCAAGACCCACCTGGACAAGGTCCTGTGCAGCCTGCTGTAGGTGACCCTGCCTTCGGCAGGAGGGTTGGGGTGGGTGACCCACAGAGGTCCCTTCCAACTCCGACCATTCTGTGATTCTGTAGACGGGTCTTCTCTCTCAGCTGCACTGCGACTTGTCCGCAGCAGTAGCAGAGCTCGGGGTTCTCCACGAATTAACTTGGCTGCTGAATGCATGTCTCGTCTTTCTCCGCAGAACCGCATCGGTGCTGTGAGCCAGCTGCAGTATGAGCTGGGAAAAATCCTTTGTGATGTGCATTCTTGCGACGGAGTTGTTATAGCTGGGTGAGTATGGGGTGGTATAATGCTCACTTAATCTGCACTGTTGGAAATCTCAGGTGCTGCTTTTTAACAGATTCTGAAGAAGTGTCTATTTGCGGCAGCAAGGATGAATTTTTCTGCCTGCCGTTCCTTTGTGGGGGTGAGGTAGATTGTCCTTAAAGTGACTGATAATGATGGTTATCTACACGTCATTTCAGCAGTGCACATTTTTATTGTGCTGTATTCAAAAAGCTATCTCACTGCTGAGCCTGTAGTCCCTGTAAAGACAACAGTACTTTCTGATGAACTGTATGCGTCCTTTGGCTGTGGAAGCACCCACAATGTATTAAATATTGTATACATCTACTGAAAAATGCTCTTTTCCCCCCATGAAAATCTCTTAATCACTACAACATTTTTGTGTGCTGTGGCAAGATAACTTCAGAAGGTCTGTTATGTTTTTCCATTGTTATTTTAAAAAAAAAATTGAGGGGGGTGGAACACCCAAAGCCAGAAAAAGTCAAACTTTTGTTTTCCTAATATAAATCTTTGTTGGGACCTTCATTTAATGTTCGCTATTCATTTGGTTTACACTCTTAAATACAATTTTGAGAACCTCCCAAACTCTTAGAGGAGGTTACCATGACTGTCTCGGTAAGTGTAAGGCTTTACTATATTCTGCTTGAATTTTACAGGTTCGGTGATTAGTAGTCTTCCAGAAGCAGTCACATGAATAAATAAAAATTCTGTCATCCTGGGGGCAGTCAGAGGGCATTGTCCTTAACATACCAGAGTTCTGTATTTTATGGTAGCACTTCGTGGTAATTGTATGCTTACGCATTGTGGGTTTAGAGAAAACTACTTATAAAATACTGTAAAATTCACACACTGGTTGTAAGAAAGGTGCCTTGAAATGCGTTGCGTGGCGATAGCTGGCGTATACATTGAAATGCTTTTGAGTGCTGTTGGGCAACTAAGAGTGGAAATCTAAACCAGCAGACGGCAGGGGTGAAAGGGGAATTTTAATCTTGGAGGATTAGTTTGGTTTGCGTTTGGTTTTTGTTTTCTTTTTTAGCTGGATGCTCTTCCACTAGTTTTACGTGTGCCTTTGGAGGTCTCCCTTTCGGTTCTCTCTGCCATCCTGTTCACTGACTGTCGCTTCTCATTCTCCGCTTTTCATGCGATGTTTTCGCTGCTGTCGTTGGTCCTGTTACAGCGATGAAAACGCGCCTGCTGCAAAGCTACGTGGTCTGTGGCTTCTCGAGGGGCAGTGCCACGCAGCGGCTACCCTCACCAGCGGCTGGGTGAAGAGGCTGGAAGAACATGCGTGGGCTGGAGCACCGCAGGTCCTGCCTTGACGCGTGCCCGGGCCGCCACCGAGGCACCGCGGCTCCCGGCGTGCCGTGGCCTGCAGCTGGGCTCCGGCTCTGCGGGGAGCAGCCTGACGGCTGCTGCGCCTGTCGGCTTGGGCAGGGGCTTGCCTGGCCTTGGCTGGGGACCTGCACTGCTGTGGCTGCTCCGCTGCACCTAATGAAACCTCCTGCGCTGCTGTGGGAGCCAGAAACCCCAGTTGGCTCCGCGACGCTGCCAGAACCTCCAGCTCTGCTTTTTCTTCATTTTCTCCGTTGTGTTTATATCCAAACATGCAGCGTAGAGAAGGTAGGCAGAATAAATTTGATTTCTAAAGAATTAATGAACAAAAGAGATGAATCCCGTATATTAAACTCAAATAGCCCATATTTTAGCTTGGTGTCTTACAGAAACCGGGTTTATGCAGAAACTGTGAAAACAGAGTCTCTTCATGTTGGTTCTCCCGTTCCCCTTGATTCTTTCGGTGAGTTTGCCTCGGTTGGCATGGTGAAGGGAGCTGGTGCTCTTAAAGAATTTACGTTCGTGAAAGGCTCGTGAAAATAGGTGAGCAAGTAAGAGAGAACTGAGATACAAGCTGCACGTGCGTATCCGTTAGGAAAAGCGATGTTACGGGTTTCACTCAGATTGCTTCTCAGTAATTTCCCTTCTCTGAAAAAATGTATTTTGTAATGAAGTAGCTTTTTGTGAAGCTATGAGCATGCATTTGATAAAACAACGCGGGGAAATCAGACCTTACCTGGTTCATAAATGAGATGTTTAGAATATTAGAACACACAAATTATATTACTTCCTTGGCTGTTTACTACTTGCCCTTCACTCTGCTTTGGTAGCTTGAGAGCTCTGAAAGCATCTCTTAAATTGCTGCAAGCAGACAACTATTCTGTGAATCTTGCTGAAAAGAAGATTAATTTGTTGTTCTGCCAGCGATGATTGAAGTCTGCAAGACAGTAGCACACTGCTCCTCCCCTCAATAATGTCTGATAGTCAGTAGTAAACATCAAACAAGACAGACTTAAAGGTATAACTGAATCTTCCAAGGACACTAGCAGATTTTGCAGGGAAATACTTTGCTCGTTATGTGCATGGGATAAGTATTTGGGACAGGTAGACTGAGGAATGTGTTGGGGTTTTGTTTTGTTTTTATTTGTTTGTTTTTTAAAGCCAAACATAACCCTCCCTTTTCTCTCCCAGCTTACAATATTGTACTTAATGGCATTGTGCTTTCGAATTTGTCATAAAAATGTAATGAATCTGGTGATCAATAGCTAGCTGTTGAATTCTTTCAGTACTGAAGAAGTAATTTAATAGCTGAGGTTAACAGAAGTCAATTTTCTTCTCAGTATAAATATCAATTATCTGTTACATTTAATGATTATATCTCCAGTTTCACAAACACTTATCTGCTTAGCTTTACATGTGAATAATCATGGGTTACAGCGACATAGATTACATCCCCTTGCCATGTACACAAAGCTAAACAGGCGTGTGCCTTTGCAAGGCTTGAGGAGTTGGTGGTGATCTTAAAGCTAATTTTGTGCTTGGCATTTCCTGGGCATTGCTGAGCAGCGGCTTGTGGCATCATTTACCTTTCTTTCTTCTGCAGTCGGGTTGCTGTGCGGGATTAAAACAGGGCCACGCAGTTTTCAGCAGGTTTTTGATGCCTGGCTTGGGGAGCAGCTGCGGCGCGCTGGCTCAGCTCAGTCAGGCCAGCCAGGCATTACGCTGCCTTGAGAGCTGGAAACTGTGGCAGGGCATAGCAGCTGCTGCCTGGGTGCGGGACACTCACCTCGGGAGCCTGGGAGATCAGAGAATGGTCACAGAAACTAAAAAAGAGGTGGAGAGAGAGGTTCTGTGGCAGAAATGCTGGGGCTGTTGTCTCTTTGGAGTCTCGGAGCAAGCCTGGAAACAGTCTTACTTGATTTGAACCTGTGCTGTAATAGACCTGGTCTCATGTTCTGCGTTACACTGCTTCAAACTCTGCTGGAAAGTGGAATATTTTTTGTTTTAGCTGCTGTGGAGCTTTTTTCTTTAATCTTTCTGAAAAGGATTTTGTACAGGTTGCGGGCAGAGCGACTTAAAACAGCAGCTACAGGTGTGATATGTAGAGGCATGTTTGCCTGGGCTGGTTTGGGAGCAGGTCTTTGTTAACGTTCTGTAAGGAGGCAAAGATACACTACACAGGGTTAGTTATCCATTCCCCCGTAGCGAAAAGCACCTATTCCATGCACTCTCCTCTCTTTTCTCCGCACTGCTGCCAAAGCTCAAGCCAGAAGATGGCAGAATATCAAGGATTGATTAAGTGCAACCCGAGCTGCGAGTGGAGGGTGGCTGCTAGCGGCTCCGCTTTCCCCCAGCGCCTTGCATTTACTGGCTGACATCAGATAATTCAATCTGGCCTGCATGCAGAGCATCTTGTGTTTATCATTAAAATTTCATCCCGGCGGTTACGATGCTTGTTT